>NC_056731.1:168412001-168754501 GCF_019279795.1 Protopterus annectens | reverse complement strand
GCTACTGCATGGATAGAGTGGAGGTATCTGATTCAGGTTCCTTTTCTTTTTACTTGGCCAAGATCTTTCTGAGTGTTCCTAGAAAGAGGAATTGCAAAAGGAAGCACCTGGATTCCTTTATGCTGTTCCCCACTGTGGACACTGAATTGGAAGGGGAGTCTTTCCCAATGTTCCTCTGATGATCCCAACTGTGACAAGATTTTAGAATTAATGTAGCAGAAGGAGAAATGCACAACAGACCATGTATCCTCAGAAGAGCAACTACTGCAGTGTGTTTTCCACTTCACACCACCCATTTCTTGAGTGGTTACTCCTGCCAGCTACAAAGCTTCCTTGGTCATATAGATGGCATGGTAAGAACCAGATGTGGTAACACTCAACTTTAGGAGACTGCAGAAGATCCTCCAGCTTCACAAGAGCGGTGACTGTTGGTGTGAAGCTCCCCTACCTGATTCCATTGTCATACTTGCTGCGTTAATGAAAGTGTCCACAGAAGAGAGCCCAGTAGTCCACCTCCTGATAAGCAGTCTCAGATGGCACATCACTTTGGTAAGCAAATAATCTCATCTGATACTTTCTGTGTATGATCCCTCAGCTACTGAATGTATATAATCTATTTTCAGCACAACTTGACATAAGAACCTACAGTGTAAATTAGAATCCCAGGTGATAGTCTAATATGAATAGACTGTCCATGTGACTGCTGAATAACACAGATTAGCAATCCATGTTGCCGGGTCAAGTGTCATTATTCAGTGTTACACCTGGATCAGATACTGCATCTTCACGGATGATTTCAAGGCATCCTTCTCAAATGCATCTTATGTTAGAGTTTGGGCTCCAAGTGAAACAGAAGCTGCAAAAGAGTAAGCAAGGGGAAAGACACAGCTGTTGGAGTAAAGCTGTCCAGTCCACAGAGAACTTTTCCTCATAATCAGAAGAGTGTGTGAAGCTTTTGGCTCAGCAGGGACAACAGCTACTGTTTGAGATCATCAGGATTGAGTCTCCTTGTACCTTCTTGCATGGCAGGCAGTCACATGGGACAAATGGATCAAGGAAGTGATGTCCTTCAAGGATGCATCTGCAGTCATAACAAATGGGTTGTCCTGTCGTCAGGCAGCCCTTTGGTCGGCCGGATTCCAAAGTCTGGGTCCGGCTTCGGCTGATGTTGCACTTCACCCGACGTCATCTCTGCTGGTCTTCGGGTATAAAGGCATCAGCCGACGCCATTTTCCTCAGTCTTTCTTGCCGCGCGGCGCCCGAAGCAGAAGCTGTTCGCAAGTGCCGGTCGGTCAGATCCAGAGATTACTACTACCAAATACTACTTCGAAGACTTCTAAAAAGCTAAGTACCCCGTTGGGGACTCTTTCTTGCCTCAGCCGATGTCAGAAAAAGTCAATAACTGTTTAACTTGTGGGAAACAAATACCTCATACTGCCTGCCTTGCTTAGGCCCAGACCATGACGTAGCAGCCTGTTCGGCCTGTGCTTCCTTCAACCGACGAACGCTTAGGCGTCGGTCGGAGTTTGCTGAACAGTTTTTCGGCTCAGATTTTGCGTACATTATGCCGTCGGATCCTCCGACTACCCAAATTGTTAAAAAACGCAAAGAAAAAGACCGACATTCGCGGTCCGCGGTTTCGGCCGAAACCACGGTTAAGCAAGCCGCGAGTGTCTCGGTTTCGGCCGAAACCGAGAAAACCGGTCAATCTTCAGCCGAATCCATGACTACTACTGAGGCTCCTGCTACCTTAGTTGAATCGGCCTCAGAAGTTTTGCCTACTACTGTGGTTCCTAGTGATTTATCAGACACCATCCCTTTGGATGTCTCTACCCCAGCACGTGGTGCTGCTAGGCCTCCTGCAGCCATGTCTATTAAGGCCTTTGCCAGGGCTAAAGCAGCCAAAACTGTTAAATCAGTGCCTGTTAAGCCCCCCTCACACAGGCCCACTTCTAGTTCACAAATGCTTACTCTGGCAGAGGATTTAATATCCTTAATTAGGGATCCCAATCTCACCCAGACAGGGCCTCTCAGCCCCAGAAAAGAGACCTAGAGCAGAGCCCCTGAGCCAGTGTCCTCTGATGATTCTTCGGATGACTCAGACATTACAGATCAGCCAGAGGCTCCTTTTCTACTTATGAAGATTCCGATGCTGAGGAATCCATTCCATCTGCCTCTCCACCAGAGGAATTTTCCTTTGGGGAAACCTTACATGCCATGAGAGAACAATTCCAATGGCAGGGACATGATTTCTCAGATTCAAGAAAAAGGCTTAGGACATTTCTGCACTTACCACAACATAGGCCCTTAGCTATACCTCCAGTACTGCCTGTTGTGGATGATGCATTTAATGATGTTTGCACTGCTCCTGATACTTTACCTCCAGCCCCTGCCAAACCAGATAGATTTTACAGGGTGCCAGACACTCATCACCCACCTATACAAGGCCCCACTTGCAGATCCTGAGACTATATCCCAGGGGCCTAAGGCAGTAGCCTCGACCTCAGCAAAAAAACCCTATTCCTTCTGAAAGGGAATCCAGGTCCTTAGAGAGATGGGGAAAAAGTTTACACCTCTGCTACTCTCTCAGCTAGAGCTTTAAACTGTCAGTTTCATATGATCCAATACCAAGAGTTTATGCTTGATCAGTTAACTAAGAAGCTGTCCACTGATGACTCCTTAGATAAGAAATATGTTTTAGAAATGGTGAATAACATTCAGCAGGTTAGTAACCATTCTTTAAAATGTGGCTATGATGCACTGGAGGCTTCATTTAGATCAGCCATGACTGGCACAGTGATAAGAAGGCATGCATGGTTGAAAGAACAGGTCTTGCCGGATCATGTTAAAGCAAAGCTGTTAGATGCTCCTATGGATAAGGCCAGTCTATTTGGTACACCTGCTCAGCAAGTAATGAAGAAAATGGAAGAGAAGGCAAAATCTGTACAAACAGTTAAGGATTTCTTACAGGTTCAGCCCCAAGGTTTAGCAGGAACTGGCCTGCCAAAATTGGTCCTTTCCAGACTCCTCAAAATCTCAAAGAGGCAGGAATAGCGCTCTAGAGGCAGAAATCAATCCAGAGGAGGTGCCTACAGAGGACGACAGTGGCAAGGCAATAACCGAGGCACAGACACAACCACTGCCACTGCAACAGGACAATCACAGTGACTTGGCTCTGACACCGCCAACCAGGGAGCAAATAACAGCACCTTTAGGCGGAAAGTTAGCCTTATTTTCGAAAAATTGGCACTATATCACAAAAGACAAGTGGATTTTGCAAACCATAGACCAAGGCTACAGGTTCCACTTCCACACCTTACCAGTAAAAAGAGGAATGCCAAACTTACCTCCAAATCAAAAAACAGAAGCTCTAAAGCAGATAGCGCAATTAACAAAGATAAGAGCTGTGGAAAGAGTACCAATAACAGAACAGGGCAAAGGATTCTACTCCAGACTCTTCCTAGTACCAAGAAAAGAGAAAAGTTGGAGACCTATTCTCAACCTGTCCGTCTTAAACACATACATCATTGTCCCAAAATTCAAAATGCTGACCCTACAGCAACTTCTTCCCATGCTGGGCAAGGAGTGTTGGCTGGTAACTCTAGATCTCAAGGAGGCATACCTGCATGTCCCCATATGACCAAATTGAAGAAGATACCTCAGATTTCTTGCAGGATCAGAGCATTATCAATTCTCAGCATTGCCCTTTGGCTTATCTACTGCCCAGAGTATTCACAAAATGCCTGGCATCAGTAATCGCTCACTGCAGGCTACAGGGAATCCAAATTTATCCATACCTGGGCGACTGCCTGTTACAAGCGGACAACAAAAGCAAGCTGACAACAGATTTACAAAGATTCATTTGCTTACTACAAGCCCTGGGATACACAGTCAATTTACAAAAGTCAAGACTGATACCATCCCAAACAAGAACATTCTTGGGTGCGGAATTGGACACAGCAAAACAAATGGCATTCCTAACTGCAGAAAAACAAAAACAACTCCCTCTTTACTTCTTGGCATTAACAAAGCAGAACAAACTAACAGCAAGAAAAGTACTGCAGGCCTTGAGCTTCATGGCATCATGCATAATCTTGGTCCCACATGCCAGACTGCATATGAGAAAGCTACAGTGGTACCTAAAGAATTTATGGTCTCAACACAGGCACAGCTTAGAAACCAAAATCCCACTAATCCCATGTCTGAAACAGGAGTTCCTATGGTGGGCTCAAGCATGCCAGTCAAACCCAGGCTTGCCCTTCCACAACTTTCAAGCAAGCCAAACCATCACAACGGGCCTCAGACCTAGGCTCGGGGGCGCACATGTTGGACAAATGCATACAAGGATTGTGGACTCCAGACCAGCTGCACCTGCACATAAACCAAAAAGAAATGCTGGCAGTAAAACTAGCAATCCAGAAATTCAGACCATTCCTCAAAGAAGGCCATTTAATGATAAGGACAGACAACACCACAGTCATGTGGTACATCAACAAACAGGGAGGCACTCATTCATACCCCCTATGCAGAATGACTCTGGACCTTTGGAATATGACTCTGAGCTACAACATCCAGTTACAGGCAATATTTGTGCCGGGAAAAGAAAACACCCTAGCAGACATGTTAAGCAGAACCACCTCGGATGCTCACGAATGGATGCTACACCCGGACATCTTCAAGGCCATCACAAAGAAATGGGGAATTCCACAAATAGCCCTATTCGCATCCCCACTCAATCACCAGCTCAAAAAATTCTGCACAAGGACATACCACCCACTTGCATGGAAGGTGGACTCTCTATCCTTCAGTTGGAAAGGCCTGACAGCATATGCATTTCCACCTCTTCCTTTGATGCACAAGGTACTACTGAAAATCAAAGAGGAACACCCAAGGATAATCCTGATAGCTCCGAATTGGCCAAGACAACACTGGTATCCATTGCTGAGGAGCATGTCTCAGGGGAGAATGTGGTCAATACCCCTGATGCCTTTGATGTTAACTCAGAACAACTACAACATCATGCACCCAAACCTAAAAACCTTGCAACTGACTGCCTGGAACATCACATAGCAGCAACTAACCCACACCTATCCCAAAGGGTTAAAGACATTATCCTTGAAGCCCGCAGACCTTCAACAAGAAGGAACTATGCAGGAAAATGGAAAAGATTTGTCATTTGGAGTACTGAAAGAGGAAAAGATGTGACGAACATAGATATTGCTAACATCCTGGAGTACTTGGCAGAGCTTCTACATACAGGCCTGTCCTATTCCTCCATCAAGATACATGCATCAGCTATTTCAGCAGAATACAGCTTGGATCCACCTGTCTTTTCGCATCCTCTACTCAGGCAGTTCCTCAGAGGGATCAAGAATGTAAAACCTCCTAGGAAACCACCATTACCAGCATGGGACTTGAACTTTGTGCTAGAAAAATTGACACTCCCTCCATTTGAACCAGCAGCAACAGCAGATCTTCAACACCTATCATGGAAAACTGCTTTCCTACTGGCAATTACTTCAGCAAGGAGGGTTTGAACTACAGGCCTTAATGGCAGTACAACCCTTCCTAATCTTCCATCAAGATAGGGTGTCCATGAGAACTAATCCTACATTTATGCCTAAGGTGGTATCCAGAGTGTCTTTAAACCAGGCAATCCACCTACCTACCTTCTTTCCCAATCCACAGAACAGGGGAAAGACTGCTGCATACCTTGGATGTACATAGACAGTTACGCTACTACCTGGACAGAACCAAAGGTGACAGAAAAACTGACCAGCTTTTAGTAGCCTATGCAACAGGAAGGGAAGAAAAAGCAATTTCCAAACAGACAATCTCCAAATGGATAGGAAATTGCATAAGATTCTGTTACTCCTACCACGGAAAACCAATTCCACAGAGCATAAGACCTCATTCTACAAGGGCTACAGCCACTACCACAGCTTTCTTACAAGGAGTGGCAACCAAGGACATTATTGAGGCGGCTACTTGGACCTCCGTGCATACATTTGCCAAGCATTATAATTTACCTCTATACTCTAGATCCTGAGCAGGGTTTGCCACTGCTGTACTGCAAGGGATCCTAACTACACCACAATTCTTCTTCCTCCTCCCCTAGTTTGGCTATGGTATTCTACCCATTTGTTATGACTGCAGATGCATCCTTGAAGGACATAGTACAGTTTGTACCTACCATAAATGTAGATGTCCGAACAGGATAGCATCTGCAGTCAGGATTACCCACCCTCCTTCCCCTCTGTGGTACTCCTAGGGTATTTACCCTCCTAATAGCTAGCTGGGGGGGGAGTCTCTTATGGTGTATTTGTTTGTATATATGTACATACATTGTTATTTTTGTGTTTGCCTTCTACCTTTTGGAAACATTGGCATTTATCCAAAATTTAGCTTACCAAGAGGGCAACTGGCATCTGGGGCAAGAAACACTGAGGAAAATGGCGTCGGCTGATGCCTTTATACCCGAAGACCAGCAGAGATGACGTCGGGTGAAGTGCGACATCAGCCGAAGCCGGACCCAGACTTTGGAATCCGGCCGACCGAAGGGCTGCCTGACGACAGGACAACCCATTTGTTATGACTGCAGATGCTATCCTGTTCGGACATCTACATTTATGGTAGGTACAAAACTGTACTTTATCCAGAAACTACAAAATCCTGTTTATTTCTCCTTCAAAGTTTGCATTTGGGCCCGTTCCAGATGTCCTCCCATATCAGAAAGCAGTAACTAGCCTAGAGGTACAAAATAGACTGACAAAGATAGATGCCCAAGATGGTCCCACAAGACCAGGGAGGGTCTGGGATCTGTTCAGGATTCTTTTTATTTCTGAAGAAGTGAAGAAGACTACATAAGAAGTCTTAGTCTGGATGAAAACAAACAAAACAAGGATTCCAGATAGTCATGGGAAAGTACTCCTTTGCTTGGAAAAGGGAGACTGGATGTGCTCTGTGAAACCTTCAAGATGCCTACCTGCACATAAAATAGCCAAGACATTCCAACAATTCAGGGTGAGGGCTCATCATTACCAGTTCATGGCCTATCTGTTTTACTTGATGTGTCCATCTACTGGATGGGTGGGATTTTTCATTCTAATATTTATAAAAAAAAAAACCTACGTTTTCTAATACCTATTTTCATTTTAACAGCTCCCGGGTGCTTCTTTTTTCATATCTTTTTGGCAAAGTTTGTACATTTCTTCCCAGGACTCCACTGAAAAGAAATCTTGCATAGCCTAATTAGACTTTCCCAGTAAGCAAAAATAAATGTATTAAAATTTAGTCAAAAAAAAAAAAAAAAAAAAAAAAAACAAGCACAGATCTTCACTGGCTACCACCTGTATACAGACTTGTATTGTTCAAGCTCCTGTCTGGAACTTTTGTGTTCCTCACATTTCTGGCTCTCTTGGCAGCAGCAGTGGTCTTGGACCTATTTGACAGATGCTATACAGCTGATAGTGTCATATGAACTTTAAGTTATTTTGGAAATGGTTGAATTCTTAGCTAACAGTGCTTAGGAAGATATTATATATGTTGAAAATCGTATGTTTGGCGCTAATGTTCCGAAGTTAAATTAATCATTCCCTTGGTAGCTACCTCCTATACTGTTTTTTTATGCCTAGAAGTGTCAGCTGGCAGAAGCTGTGCATTCTGTTATGGAGTATTAACTTCATTTGAAATGAAACAAACCTAGTGCTCACTCAATACCATGAATGGTCTGGTTCTGGTGTGCTACCTTCTCGCCTTCCAGATTGTTATGACAAGCATTATAATGGCACAACTCTGATGTACCTTTTCTGTCTTACTCAATGTTTCAGGTCACTAAAATAACCAAACTTGAATGGTAGATCCAGTCTATATTTGTGGTTGTGTGTGTGTATGTTTATATATATAGATATATATATATATAAAACAAAAAAAACTTTCAAAATATTACACTGCGAACATGAAAGAAAAGTCGGCAAATGAAACCACAAAAGGTTTTATTGTTAAAACACAACATGCCTTGTTGAGCATTTTTGTCTAATGGCACAAAGTCTTCATCAGAACAGCACTGGAAATAGCAAAGACTATTATATAAAACAGGAAATTAGAATCTAATTGCTCCACAGTTAATAAACAGTCATGTTGGCATGACAACATCCAAATTAAATGAATGATATCACTTTAAATAATCAATCCACAGCACCTTGGCCAATGAAATAAATAAGACATTTAACTCATAATTGAAACAACTATAGTACACAAAGCTAACAAAATCAAATAAATGTTTGTAACGAAAATCAACAACCTAGCTATATGCCCTTAATTTTAACATGTTCAAAATAGAAGTATTCTCATTCAAACCAGGGGATCCATAAAGTTGAGACGGAGCTGCCATATCAGCTCTTTCACTTCCAGGATCATTTCAAAAGGACCACCCAGTGGGGAAACAGTACATTTTTCTAAAACAGAAAATTTAAAAGAAACAAAATGACTACAACTAAGAGTGTGCTTAAGCAACTGATTGTTACTGTTTTGATTTTATTATATTCTTCGTTTGAATAAGCTGTCTGTTTTCCTGATGTAAAACAAAGAATATGTAGAACAAAGTGCAATGCAAATGACTTTACTGGAGTTACAGTCGCATCCGTATGCTATCCTAATTTACTTACTACCTGGGCCAACCGATACATATGTAGTTTCCGATACAAAACTACATTGGTTACAACGGCCACACTTCCTCATCCCATTATTTTTTTGAGAATTCAGTATTGGCTTCGATGGTACTTCAAAATATTGTTTTAAATTTCTACCTCTTTTGAATACAGCACTAGGCTGCTCTCCTAAAAGGCTCAAAATATCCCCTTCTGACTTAAATATATTCCAGAACTTAGTGATCATTTGTATAACTTGGGAGACAGAAGAATGATATTCCAAAACTAAACTTCTGGATGTATCACCTTCTGATCTCTCTATTTCAGCCACTTCCAAACAAGCCAAAATGGTCTGAAAATGGCCAACTCTGTTGTCACAAACCTCACTTCTAATATCCACAGTAAAATCAGGGGGATAACCCCTATCAAAAAACATTTTTAACAAAAATTCACATTCAACCTGATCATCAGAGACCATACAAGACAGGCAAACAAACTGGCCTTTGACCAAAGACTTCTTTTGATGTAACAGATGGGAGGTGTTAAAATGCAAATAGGTATTAGAAAACGTAGGTTTTCTATAAAGATTAGAATGAAACATCCCATCCATCCAATAGATGGACACATCCAAATAATTCACTCTGTATGAAGACACAGAATAAGTGAATCTTAAAAAAGAGGTAGAAGTATTGATATTAAAAAAACTAATAAAAACATGCAGCTGTTCCAATGTGTCAGTCCAGATTAAAAAGATGCCATCCAAAACCCGGGCATAATATGCCTAGCACTTCTCAAATCCTGAACAGAACAGTGCTTGCTGCTCCTACCACTACATAATTAAATTGGCAAAAATGGGGGCACACATGGCCCCCATAGCCACTCCACATTTTTGCCTGAAGAATTCACCATCAAAGCATAAAAAATTATTCAAAACAAAATCCTTGAGCTTGACTAATAACTCAGTGTCAGATGCAGAAAACCTATTGAGGCAACTAAGACATTCCTTAAACCATGATAGACCTTTATCAAAAGGAATATATCCAAGTACGTCTTGAACAGCAGTAAAACCAAAAATGAAGTTGTCACCACTTAAATCTAAAGGAAAATGTAAAAAATCCGAAGAGTCTTTTAAGATACAGCTATAACCACTCAAAAAATTTTTCAAATTTTTATCAATAAACAAAGCGAAAGGGAATGCCTTCGATTTTTTACCCGAGAGAATAGATGTCATGGGGGAATCGGCAACGTCCTTACGGACTTTATGAAGGCCAAACATAACTGGAATTGTGGGTTGAGGAATAGATAGAAACTCAAACACCTCCTGTATCAATGTCCAACATAACACCATATCTTTAAGAAATAAATCTGTTTTCCATTATGCAATATGTATTTCATTTAATGAAGCCACCTCATATTTGTCTTCATTTAACAAGAGGCCTTGCATCCTATTAGAGTAATCCGTAGTCCATTAACGCAACCCCCCCCCCACCACCACCTTTATCAGGCTTCATCACTCCTAAACCTCTGCTTGTTAAAAAAATTCAAAGAATTTCTTTCATGACAATTCAAATTAAAATAATTCTTTTCAATCTATTTGAACAACTTAAATCAACCAATTCTGTCCTACATAAATCTTCAAAGGCACTTGTAAGTGGACTGCAGGGTGGGGTAAAAGTACTTTCCTTTTTAATCACAGTAACATCATACGTTCTATTAGAAGAATGTGGTTGTTCACCCAAGAAATCATCATCTTCATTTTTCTTCTTAAAATACATAGCTAGATTTAACTTGTGAACATACAGATGTTCTTCTGTTTCACTGTTGCAGTCATCACATTTGGGTTATCTGCCTGCAGGTAGCCCTCAGCCGGCCTGAATACCAGAGTCTTGGATTCCTGCGTTGGATGCTGCTGCTTCTTCCATGACGTCAGGTCGTCAGGGGTATAAAACATGCAGCCGACACCATTACATCAGTCTTTCTTGCTGCACGGTGCCCGAAACAGAAGCAGTTTGCAAGTGCCGATCGGCTGACTCCTGAAATTTTCATTTTCAAGTTTCAAAACCGAAGTCTTCAAAAAAGCCAAGTACCCCGTTGGGGATTCTTTTTTCTTGCTCTTAACCGAAGTCAGTAAAAGTTAACAATTGTCTTACCTGTGGAAAGCAAATGCCTCATAAAGATTTTCATTCGTACTGCATTCTTTGCCCAGGCCCAGACCACGACGTCCCTCGCTGTCGGTTTTGTGCCTTGTTCAGCACCCGAACTATTCGTCGTCGGGCTATATTTATTTTATTTTATTTTATTTTATTTTTATTTTATTTTACATTTGTTGACCGGGCTAGTCCAACTGGATGTATGTCCGTTTTCAGTAGAGGCCCGGGGAGAAAAGCTCCATAAGTTGTACATTTTCACAAAAAGGCATAAATGGTTACATGAGAAACATAGCAATTGAAACAGACAATATAAAAGGATAAAAATAAATAATAAAAAATAAATAAAAAGGATAAAAATAAATATTTGCAGCAAATTATTTTGGTACTCGGTATAACTATCCAGAAATGGCTTTGGTAAGCCATCCAACTACTGATATTCTGAAAAAACGTAAGGATAAAGACAGAGACAGACCGCATATGTCCAAAACTGCCGAAGACGCTTCCGTTAAGCTAGTCGCCAGTCCGCCGGTACTCAGTGAGGTGCTTTCACAGCCCCTGATACCCGCTACCTCAGATTCGCAGGCCTCTACTGAGACCCATTCGGAGTCTGGTATGCTGCAAGATGCTTCTTCGACAGTGGAACCTGCAGATGTCTCTACCTTGGATGGGTTCGGAGCCTCTGTGCAGGCACCGGCTTCTGAGGGTGTATTCAGGCCTACAGACTTGTATTTTAAACTGACGCCATCTTCTTCATCCAGACCTAAAACTCTACCCACTCCTAGAAGACTGACGTCCAAACTGCATGCTCAGGCTCATATGCCTAAAAAACAAATGCTTAGAATGGCTAATAAACCTTAATTAGGGGAAGCCAGCCTTCCCCCTCTAAGAGACCTAGAACTGATTTTCCTTCTGATTCTTCTCATCAGGAATGTGATATTTCTGTTTCTTCTGATTACCAGGATTTGCACTTACCCACCTATGAGGATTGTGATGCAGAGGATTCCATTCCCTCTGCTTCTCCTCCAGAAGATTTTTCTTTTGGTGACACCTTGCACACTCTTAGGGAGCATTTCCGCTGGGAAAGCTAGGATTACTCTGACTCCAAGAAGAGGCTTAGGGAATTCTTACTCCTCCCTCAATACAGGCCTTTAGTTATCCCTTTGTTCTGGACATTGTAGATGATGCTTTCTTGGAATCTAGCCTTTCCCCAGACGCTTTACCTCCAGCTCCCAGAAAACCTGACAGGTATTACAGAGTACCTGACTCTCACAAGTTCCTCTTCAAGAATCCTACTGTGGATCCAGTGACCATTTCCCAAGGGCCAAAGGGCATTAAGACTACTGCTGTCAAAAACCCTACCCCTTCTGATAGAGATTCTAGAGCCTTGGACAGATGGGGTAAGAAGGTATACACATCATCTACTTTGGCCATTAGGGCTTTAAATTGCCAGTTCCATATGTTAAAGTACCAGCAGCATATTATGGGACTACTTAAACAGAAAATTATGTTGATTCTGCAGAACAAGTTGGTAAACATACTTTGCAATGTGGTTTTGACTCTTTAGAAGCATCTTGCAGGGCTGCTGTCACTGGGTCTGTACTTAGAAGGCATGCTTGGCTTAAGAAGCAAAACTTGCCAGACCATGTAAAAGCTAAATTACTGGATGCTGCCTTAAACCAAGACTGCCTGTCTGGCAACAAAGCAGAAGAAGTCCTCAAATAGATGGAGGAAAAAGCTAAATCTATGCAAACTGTTAAAGATTTCCTGCAAGTACAGACTCCCAGATTTAGTAGGCATTGGCCTTAAAAGAATTGGACCTTTCCAGCCTCTTCCAGGCCTTCTTAGTCCAAACCCAGGAACAGCAGACCACCTAGGTTACAGTCTCAGGCTATGCACAGGCCTAAGCAGTGGGGGGGATTCCACTTCCAAAGCAGGGAGTAGTAAGATACCCCTCTACAGAAAAATGGCTTAATGACTTAACCTTAACCCTTCCAGGCCCTGCTCAACTGCCTGCTCCCTTAGGAGGAAAGCTCGCCCTGCATGCAAAAAACTGGGAACTCATTACCCAGGACAAATGGGTTTTGAATATAGTTTCCCAAGGATACAGATTCCACTTCCACACCCTACCACAGCCTTGAGCTACCAAGTGCAACTACAAGCTCAATTCCTGCCAGGCAAGCTAAATTCTCTGGCAGACGACCTAAGCAGAAATCTCATGGACCCACATGAATGGAAACTGGAACCAAAAATATTCACCCTCTTGAGGAACAAATGGGGGACTCCAGAGATAGATCTGTTTGCTTCCCCTCAGAACTACCAATTGGACAAATTCTGCACAAGGACTTCCCACAGTCAAGCTTGGAAAGTGGATGCCCTGTCCTTTACCTGGGAAAGCCTCTCGATTTATGCCTTTCCCCCTCTGCCTCTCCTCTCAAAGGTTCTGCTAAAGATCAAACAGGACAAGCCAAGGACAATACTTATTGCACCAGACTGGCCATGCCAGCACTGGTACCCCCTCTTGCGCAATATGACACTGCTGAAACCATGGCACCTGCCTCAGAAACCTTCCCTGCTGTCCCAGCAGACGGGCCAGATTCTGCACCCTCAGCTTCAAACCCTGAACCTTGCAGCCTGGCTAATTCCATGAGTTGTCCAACAGCATCCCTCAGTAAGCAGGTGCTAGATGTCACTCTGGAGGCAAGGAGGCCTAGTACTAGAAAATCCTATGCTGAAAAGTGGAAAAGATACTGTTCCTGGAGCCAGACTCAGGGGATGGGCACAACTGTGCCCAGCTTACCTCGTATACTTCAGTACTTAACAGACGTGCTCCACAAGGGCCTATCCTTCTCATCAATAAAAATTCATGCCTCTGCCATTTCAGCACATTATAATACTGAACTACACCTCTTCTCTCACCCCCTGTTAAAGCAATTCCTTAGAGGGGCCAAAAATTTAAGACCCCTCCCCCCCAGGAGAGCCCCTACTCCAGCCTGGGACCTTAATTTATTTTATTTATTTATTTTATTTTACATTTGTTGACCGGGCTAGTCTAGCTGGATATATGTCCATTTTCAGTAGAGGCCCGGGGAGAAAAGCTCCACATTAAAACAGATAAACACACAGAGTATAAGAATTCAGTTACAGAACATTAAACTTCTGATACAGATAGGTTGCTAGATAAAAACAGGTGATTAAGGTAATTTAGCAAACATTGATGGAATAGAAGAATAGCACAAAAATAAGATAAGATAATCCTTAGTTTTTTTTTTTGTGAACACTGTGGAAGAAAGTCTTCAGAAGGATAAGGGAGATTCCCATCTCAAGGTTATAAGTAATGAGTAGAAGAACAGGGTAGTTAAAAACAGGATTGGGAGAGTAAGTGGAGGGGAGAAACTCATCAAGAGACAGAAAGAGGTAAATTACATCTTTCGTATGTGCAATAAGAGCAACTAGACGGTAGAGGCCTTAAAGTGAGTAAGAAACCTGGGAAGACTGATTATGATGAAAATAGACTGACATAGTCTTAGTCAGGGTTGGAACAGGGACATAGCCAATGGTTTGTAAGGTATTGTTTTAGTTTCTTTTTGAAGAGTGTAGTTGAAGACAGAGATGTAAGTTCGCTGGGAAGTAGGTTCCAACTTTTCCCCACAGTATTAGAGAAAAGGGAATCTCCTGCTTTGTTGTTGGGTTTATGTATGGATACCAGAAGTTTACTGGCTTGAGCATAGGTTTGTAAGATTTTTATATGGGCAGATTAGACTAGTGAGAATTGGTATATTTTCTGGGTGGTAAAGGGTTTTATGGGCAATAATCAGTTGATGAAATAAAATTTGATTATGCAATTCAAGCCAACCAAGCTGCTTCAGATTTAGGCAGTGGTGGTTCTAAAAGGGGAGCTGGTAACAAATCTGGCAATATTATTGTAAGAGACTGCCAGCTTGTGGAGGTTGCATTTGGATAGATTTGTATATATAGGAGAGGCATAAAAGAGAGTAGAGATAAGGTGGGTTTGGGCAATAGTAGTTCTAGCTATGGGAGTAAGGAAGGGCTTTATTTTGTAGAGGGAGCCTAGTTTTCGGTTTATTGATTTGATTGTGATGTTGATGTGAGTGTCATAGTTAAGGCTGTGATCAATAGTTACTCCTAAGTGTTTGGTAGTAGTGTCAGGAGATATGACTGTACCAGTTTTAGATTTGATAGAGAAGTTAAGTGGGGTGGACTTTTGTGTAGGAGTAAACAGCAAGACTTTAGCATTTTTGGAGTTAAGGAGGAGACACTGCTGTAGAAACCATTCTTCTACAAGCTCAAATGTATTCTGTATTGGAAAAGCTCAGTCTCCCTCCTTTTGAGCCAGCTGCAACTGCAGAGTTGAAATTCCTTTCTTGGAAAACAGCCTTCCTTCTAGCCATCACTTCAGCAAGAAGAGTGTCTGAATTACAGGCCGTCATGGCAGTAAAGCCCTTCTTTATCTTCCATGCAGACAGGGTTTCCCTCAGGACCAATCCTTCCTTTATGCCCAAGGTGGTGTCTAGTATGGCCCTAAATCAGTCCATTCATTTGCCTACCTTTTTCCTGAATCCACAGAACAAAGAAGAAGAACGAATACTGCACTCTTTGGACGTGCACTGACAACTTAGATTTTATTTGGACAGGACTAAGCCTCTCACAAAATCTGAACAGCTGCTAGTTGGCTTTGCTGCAGGGGCATAGGGGAAGACCATTTCAAAGCAAACCATTTCTAAATGGATAGCCCATTGCATTCATTTCTGCTATAAACACCATGGAAAACCTAACCCACAGGTTTATAAAGTCGCATTCCACCAGGGCTGCATCTACCTCTCCAGCCTTTCTCAGAGGAGTCCCTACCGGGGACATCCTAGAAGCTGCTACCTGGAACTCTGTACATACCTTCACCAAGCATTACCATATGCCTATTTTTTCTAAATCCAGAGCTGGTTTTGCCACTGCAATCTTGCAGGGCTTAATAGCTGGCCCTAATTCTCTCTAACTTACTCCTCGCTTCCTTAGCTTTGGGAATCAACCCAAATGTGAAGACTGCAACAGTGAAACACGAAGAACATAGTACAGTTGTTTACAGTTACCATAAATGTAGATGTTCGAGTGTATTCACTGTTGCAGTCCTGGTTACCCTCCCTCCAGCCCCCTGACTTCTCTTGGCTCTACCTGTCCTTCTTGTTTGGTGTATTTAAACTTTCTGATGTATTTGCTTTTTGATGGAGGTGTACCATAACATATAATTGCTTCCCATTGTGGGGGTGCCTGACATCTGGGGCAAGAAAAACTGATGTAATGGCGTCGGCTGCATGTTTTATAACCCTGACGACCTGATGTCATGGAAGAAGAGACAGCATCCGACGCAGGAACCAGGACTCTGGTATTCAGGCCGGCTGAGGGCTACCTGCAGGCAGATAACCCAAATGTGATGACTGCAACAGTGAATACACTCGGACATCTACATTTATGATAAGTGTACACAACTGTACTTTTTAATTCCAAAAGGGCATCGGCTAAGTTAAAATTTCTAGTTGGAACAACTCAGAAACATTTTTAAAATAAGTCAAAATCAACATCATGCAACACATAACCAGAGTAATTAAAGATCTTAAAGCCATTCTTGGTATAAATACATGGAGGAATAAAAAACAATAGCGTTGAAAGTTCCGTTCAAGATTTCCAATTCCTGCCTGTGCCACAGCCCCTGCCTCTTCCCCTTCCCTTTCCCTCTCTCAAGTCTTTGTTCATATTCTGTCCTTCATTCCTCAGATGTTCCAAGAAAGGGGCAGAATTCACAACCGCTGACACCAAGTTTTTCTTAGCTGTTTGGTGGTGTTGTTGGGGAAACCACGTTTGTACCATCATTACATGAAACCGCACTCGGTATTGTCTCAGTACGATTATTTAAAATATTGAAAGGGGCTTTTGGCGCAGGATATGCCAAAGAGTCAGTGTAAGCTGTGTCATAGAAGCTAAAGACTTTTCAACATGTTGGAAAACCATGTTGTAACATTCAATGCTCTGAGAGAATAAAACATCAGATGCACGTTTTTTATTAGTCTTTTAGCTGAACCAAAGTAGTCAACATCCTAAGGTTGTTCTTCATTTTTGTTGAACATGCGAACCCATTCATTTTAAACGGTGGTACCACTATAAACACCGCTGGGGAATCTAAACATCCGTAACCCATGTGGAACAATTTTCTTAATAATGTAAGCATTTAAGTAGGCATTCGCCAACTGCAACCTCCAATAATTGACAAGATGGTTTTGAAAAAGAGTTAGCAAATTGTTAAATGAGGGATTAGGGTGCACCATACCTTGATTCACATCACCAAAGGTAAAAAGTTACCGAGCCAGGATTTATAATTGACAGGGTTGTTAGCACCTGCCGAAAAACAACTACTATGAAAGCCAGCAACTGAAGCTGCATTACCATTTCCAATACTACCATGAAAAACAGTACCTGTGCTGTGCATAACGGCAAGCGGAGAATCTGAATCCACTGTTTGACAACTACTGGCATCTTCTCTTATATGAGAGTCTTTGCTATTTCCTGTGCTGTTCTGATGAAGTCTTTGTGCCATTAGACAAAAGCGCTCAGCCAGGTATGTTTTGTTTTAACAATAAAATTTTTGTGGTTTTATTTACCATCTTTTCTTTCATGTTGGCAGTGGAATATTTTGCAACTTTTTTTGTTTTGTGTAGTTGTGCCATTACGAGACTTTAGGTGCTGCTATTTATACATATATATATATATATATATATATATATATATATATATATTCACTTCAGAAGCTCGAATTTACAAAATCTCGAACTTCAAATAACCGAAACCAAAACATCGAGTTTTGTAAACTCGAACTTCTGTAATGAAACCAAAAAAAAAAAAAAGACAAACTTCACTTTTGCAGGGGGGCTTTGCCTGCACCATGTGGGGGCTGTGCCCCACACCCCTACTTAAATATTCCAACTCCAAGATCGGCTACAGTGGGAAATGGAAATCTCCGTCTTGCTATATGCGAGCGCAAAGCGGAGATTTCTCATTTCCTGTCAACACCACACAAAAAAAAAAAACATTACGTACACACAGAGCATACAAGAATCCTTGCCTCTGTGTGTATGCAATGTATTAAGGTAAGTAAACTTTTATTTTTCAACACTACACATATTCGATTTACTGAAATCTCGATCGTATGGTCTCGACCATACGAAATTTGAGATTTCAGTAATTCGATTATGTGAAGTGTACCCATATATATATATATATATATATATATATATATATATATATATATCTATGGATCTACTTGATATGATCGACATTTCACAATGTCGAAACCCATATGGCCGAGATCATATGATTGAAATTTGAAATGTCGAACATACAAGCAGACAAAAAAAAAAACAACTAACTTTAAACATGCTAGTAGGGGGGGTTGCGCCCCCCCACACATATAGGTGGGAGGGTGACCTAATGGTTAAAGTGTTAACTTACAAACACAAGGTGCAGGGTTTGAGTCTCACAAGGGATAATTGGCTAGGCTTAAAATGGCTCACAAGGGGAGTTAGCATAGTACTAACTTATGTACCTATGAAAATGATCGATGAACGTTTATGCTGCATAAAAAATATATTATGAAAAATGCCCTGTGTAAGCATATATGTGTTTCAACAAGGATGTTTTAGATTCCATGTTTTAGAAGTTTTAGAGAATCTTGAAGGGATGGCAGTTACAGTCGAAGAAATTATGTTCATCGTGTTTCACTGTTGCAGTCATTACACTTGAGTTATCCTGCTGGCAAACGACCCGCAGTCGGCCCGAGTTCCAAAATCTTGGTCCGGCGTCAGTTGCTGTCGCCTCTTCCCTGACGTCAGTGCACCAGGGGTATAAAAGTTGCAACCGACGCCATTTTCTTCAGTCTTTCTTGCCACGCAGTGCCCGAAGCAAAAGCAGTTCGCAAGTGCCGGTCGGCCGACTCCTGAGATTTTCAAAATTGAATTTCAGAACCAAAGTCTTCATTAAAGCTAAGTACCCCGTTGGGGAAACTTTTTCTTGCTCCAGACCAATGTCAGTAAAAGTTAATAATTGTATTTCTTGTGGGAAGCAAATACCTCATAAGGACTTTCACTCTTACTGCATTCCTTGCCTAGGCCCTGACCACGACGTTACTAGTTGTCGGTTTTGTGCTAGATTCAGTAAACGCACTATTAAACGTCGGTTTGATTTTGCTTTACATTATTTTGGACGAAGATTTCATTACATAATGCCGTCGGAACAACCGACAACCGGAATGTATAAAAAGCGCAAATACAAAGAAAAAGACAAGCTTCCGAGGTCCAAAACCGACGACGAAGCCTCTTCTAGGCCAGTCGCCAGTTCTCAGTGAGGTGCTTTCACAGCCCCTGACACCCACTACCTCAGAGCCACAGGCCATAGCTGACAGCCATGTGGAGACACCGAGGCCTGTGGAAACTCAAGGTATTGGGCCTACGGAAACTATACCCTCAGATGGGTCCGGAGCCGCTGAGCAGGCACCGGCTTCTGAGGGTGTTTTCAGACCTTCACAGCTTACAATTAAAGCTGCTACAGCAGCAAAGGCAAAGTCAAAAACACCATTAAAGACAAGGAAACAAGTGCGGCATTCTCCAGAACAGCCATCCATGCCAAAGAAACAGATGCTTAAAATGGCTGAAGACCTTATTATCAGAGGCTCCCATCCCCCTCCTGACAAAAGGCCTAGGAAAGACAATGATTATGATTCCTCTGATCAGGTTTCCATTTCCTCTGATTCTTCTTCTGACCAGGGCTATTCTCTCCCTCCCTATGAGGATTCTAATGCTGAAGAGTCCATTCCTTCAGCCTCACCGCCTGAGGATTACTCTTTTGGGGAAACCCTGCACACCATGAGGGAGCATTTCCATTGGGAGAGCCAGGATTACTCAGAATCCAAGAAAAGGCTCAGATATTTCCTTTTATTGCCTCAGCACAGGCCCCTGGCTATCCCCACTGTGCTTGATATTGTAGATGATGTTTTTTCTGAATCCAGTCTGTCTCCATATTCTTTTCCCCCTGCACCAGTAAAGCCAGACAGGTACTACAGGGTCCCTGACTCTCATAAATTTCTTTACAAAAACCCCGCTGCAGACCCAGAAGCTATTTCTCAGGGTCCTAAAGGGGTTAAAGCTTCCACTGCCAAAAATCCTGTCCCCTCAGATAGGGATTCCAGAGCTCTGGACAGATGGGGGAAAAAAGTTTACACTTCTGCTAATTTAGCTGTAAGAGCTTTAAACTGTCAGTTTCACATGCTTAAATATCAGCAGTATCTCATGTCATTGTTAAAGCAGAAAATAGTTACAAATATAGAAAGTTCTGACAGTAAATAAATGCATAATTTATTGCATGCAGTTGAACAAGTGGGAAAGCATACTCTGCAATGTGGTTTTGATTCATTAGAAGCTTCTTGTAGAGCCGCAGTTACAGGCTTAGTTATTCGAAGACATGCTTGGTTGAAAGAGCAAAATTTACCTGACCATGTTAAAGTAAAATTATTGGATGCTCCACTACAGCATGATGCTTTGTTTGGTGTTAAGGCAGAAGAGGTGTTAAAGAAAATGGAGGATAAAGCAAAGTCAATGCAAACTGTGAAAGATTTCTTACAGGTTCAACCACCTAGATTTAGCAGAAACTGGCCTTCAAAAAATTGGTCCTTTCCAGTGTCAGACAGGCCACAAAGAGGCAGATACAGATGCCCAAGAGGCAGATCTCAGCCCCAAGGCTCCTACAGACCTAAACAATGGGGTGCTTCAGCCCCCAAAGGAGGAGAAGACAAATCACAACCTTATAGGCAACAGTCACAATGACTTCCCTCTGCAAATGCCAAGCTCTTACCAGTTGACAGCACCCCTAGGGGGAAAGCTAGCACTTTTCTCAAAAAATTGGCACATGATCACCCAAGACCAGTGGGTGCTGAATATAGATTCTCAGGGGTACAGGTTCCACTTCCACACGCTTCCAAAAACCAAAAGGTATGCCAAACCTGCCACAAAACCAATGGGCAGCGGCACAAAACCAGATTGCTGCTCTTATGGATATGGGAGCTATTCAAAAAGTTCCACAAGAAGAACAGGGCCAAGGATTTTACTCACGACTTTTCTTAGTACCCAGAAAAGACAAAGCCTGGCGACCAGTACTGGACCTGTCAGTCCTAAATACTTTCCTGGATGTTCCAAAAATTCTAAATGTTAACACTACAACAACTTCTGCCCATGCTGGGCAAGGAGGCTTGGCTAGTTACTTTGGATCTCAAGGAGGCATACCTGCACGTCCCAATCAGACAATCGTGCAGAAGATACCTCAGATTTATAGCAGGCTCAATGCATTACAAATTCTCTGCACTTCCCTTTGGCTTATCTACTGCGCCCAGGGTCTTCACAAAATGCCTGGCACCAGTAATTGCATTTTGCAGACAAAAAGGAATTCAGATATATCCCTACTTGGACGACTGCCTTATTCAAGCAGAGAGCAAGGACATTCTTCTAAAGCACCTGGCATTTGTAAAAAGATTGCTAATTTGCCTAGGGTACACAGTAAACGAAAAGAAATCAAAACTAGTGCCCTCTCAAGAGATAATATTCCTAGGTGCAAGCTTAAATACAACTGCCCAGATGGCTTATCTTACGCCAGACAAACAAAGGCAACTGACTCATTACTTTCAAATGATGGCAACAAAGACCCAGCTCCCTGCAAGAAAAATTCTGCAGGCCCTGGGTTTCATGGCATCTTGTATTCTACTAATGCCATATGCAAAACTGCATATGAGGAAACTACAATGGTATCTAAAAAGTGTTTGGACTCAGCATTGTCACAGCCTAGAGACAATCATAACCTTGATTCCCTGTCTACAACAGGAGTTTCGATGGTGGTCCTAGGCCTGTCACCACAACAAGGGACAGCCTTTCACCTTACCTACAGCCAGGCAGACAATAACAGCGGATGCATCGGATTATGCCTGGGGAGCACATATGGCAGGAAAATGTATTCAGGGCACGTGGCCCAAGGAACAAATGCATCTTCACATCAATCAAAAAGAGATGCTAGCTGTACAGAATGCCCTGACAGCCTTCAAGGACCTAATACATCCAGGACAACTATTAATAAAGACGGACAATACCACTGTTATGTGGTACATAAACAAACAAGGGGGCACACATTCCTACCCTCTATGCAGACAAGCCATGACTTTGTGGAACACAGCACTGACCTACCAGGTACATCTGCAAGCACAATTCCTGCCACGAACAAAAAATACACTGGCAGACGAACTAAGCAGAAATCTCCTGGATCCTCATGAATGGAAGCTAAATCCACAAGTTTTCCACATGATAACAAGGGAATGGGGATGCCCAGACATATATCTTTTTGCCTCCCCTCACAATTGCCAAATACAGAAATTTTCCACAAGGACTTATCACTCTCAAGCATGGAAAGTGGATGCTCTATCATTCAGCTGGAAAAACCTGACAGTTTATGCCTTCCCTCCGATGCCTTTTCTCACCAAGGTGCTTCTAAACGTCAGACAAGAGAGGCCAAAAATTATCCTGATTGCACCAGACTGGCCACGCCAGCACTGGTACCCAATCCTAAAGACTTTTCCCCAAGGCCCACCTTGGCCTCTACCTCAAATCCTTCATCTTCTGACACAGCAAAACAATCAGATTCTGCACAGTCATCTCAGAACCTTAAACCTGGCAGCATGGTAGATAATGTAGCCACTTAGACTGCACCTCTCTCTAAAGCTGTTATGGATGTCATTTTGTAAGCCAGAAGACCCAGCACTAGGAAATCTTATGCAGAAAAATGGAAGAGATTATGTGCTTGGAACCAGGCACAAGGGCTCGACCCACTGGTCCCTAATATACCTCAGATTTTGCAATACCTGACTGAGATGTTGGACAAAGGCCTATCTTTTTCATCTATTAAAATCCATGCCTCTGCCATTCATTACAATACGGATCCTCCTATTTTTTCACATCCTCTACTAAGACAGTACCTCAGTGGGGCAAAGAATATAAGACCCCCTAGGAGAGCACCAGTACCTACTTGGGACCTCAATTTTGTTTTAGAAAAACTAACACTGCCTCCATTTGAACCAGCCAGCACAGCTGATCTAAAATTCTTGTCATGGAAAACTGCTCTGCTCCTAGCAATAACCTCAGCAAGAAGAGTCTCAGAGTTACAGGCACTGATGGCTGTGGATCCTTTCCTCATTTTTCATCAGGACAGGGTTTCTCTTAGGACAAACCCAACATTCTTGCCAAAAGTGGTCTCCAATGTGGCCTTAAACCAAACCATTAATTTGCCTACTTTCTACCCAAATCCCCAGAATAAAGGGGAAAGACTTCTGCACGATTTGGATATACACAGACAGCTACGATTTTACTTGGACCAAACAAAAGCTTTCAGAAAAACTGAGCAACTGTTTGTAGCATATGCTGCAGGATCACAAGGAAAACCTATTACAAAGCAGACAATCTTCAAATGGATAGGACACTGCATCCTCTTCTGTTATGCACAATGTGGCAAATCAGTGCCTAAGGGCATTAGGCCTCATTCTACCAGAGCAGCAGCCACTTCAGCAGCTTTCCTCAGAGTGGTACCAACCAAAGACATATTAGAAGCTGCAACCTGGAGCTCAGTGCACACTTTTACCAAGCATTACCACCTACCTCTCTACTCCAAATCCAGAGCAGGCTTTGTCACTGCAGTTCTTGTTAGCCTCGCCAAATCCAATCTAGACCCAGCCACCCAACCTCAGCTTTGGGATTCTACCCAAGTGTAATGACTGCAACAGTGAAACATGATGAACATAGTACAGTTGTGTACCTACCATAAATGTAGATGTTCGAGTGTATTCACTGTTGCAGTCCAGGTTACCTACTCACCATCCCCCTCTTTGCTGGGACTATTCTGTACTTCTCAACTCTATACAACCTATGTGGTGTATTTGCTTGTAGATGAAGGAAATGTTTATAGTAATATATGCATGGTTGTTTAGCATATTTTTATCTTTTCAGCCTTTATATTTGGGGGCACCTGACATCTGGGGCAAGAAAAACTGAAGAAAATGGTGTTGGTTGCAACTTTTATACCCCTGGCGCACTGACGTCAGGGAAGAGGCAGTAGCAACCTACGCCGGACCAAGACTTTGGAACTCGGGCCGACTGCGGGTCGCCTGCCAGCAGGATAACCCAAGTGTAATGACTGCAACAGTGAATACACTCGAACATCTACATCTATGGTAGGTACACAACTGTACTTTTTGCAGATGATGGTAAATGTTAGTGAAAGTCCTGTTTTAAATGTAAATATTTTTATTAGGCATGATTTGAGAGTAAAGTCTTTAAGGCACTGATTGAAGAGACATCACTGCTGAGCATCCCTATGTATATAACTGAATACACTTCACTCTGCCGAAACATCAGTTTGTCGACAAAGTGAAGTGGTTGGAAAATTCATCATGCACATTCATTATCTAGTGCTGTAGATGTCAAAAGGAGGAAGATCACATGTAGGTAAAGTAAGTGTGAGTTTGGGATTTTAATGCTGAAACTTTCAGATATAACGAAAGTTTCTGTATTAAGTGTAGGCATGTGCATGTGTGTGTGTGTGTGTGTGTGCTTGCCCATGAGCACAAGTGTTAGTGAATTAGGGTTAAAGTAAGGGCTAGGGAAGGGGATAGATGTAATATTGTGTGTATGCGGTACAGTATGTGATGTGTATCTGAGTGTCCTATAGTGGTAGTGTTATGGAAGGCATTTTTTCTAAGGTAGGGTGTAGGGTTAGAGCCGGGACAGGGTTAGGATTGCTATGCATTTGTAGGTGTTGCATGGGGAAGCCCCCCTGCCCATCTTTGTTATTGCGTGCTAACCCTATCCCTAATATTGTGCCTGCCCCTTACCCTAAGCTTTTACATTACTTTAAAAAATCCTTTTCCCTAATGTTACCAGTGTTCAGACAAAGCATACCTAAATTTAGTGGTAAGGTTTTGGTTACAAAAAAGAAGGCCAGCAACAAAGTGTTGTAGCATAAGAAGTTTTAAATCACACAACATCATACTGGTTTCGGCAAACTTGCCTTCTTCAGTGAATAAACATGCTGTGATACAAAGATGAATAGGGTTTTTGTTTTCCTGTTGAGATTTTTTTTGTGTCAGTGTCTTGGATTTTTGATTTTCAAAATGCTGCCATTGATCATCTGTGTTTGATGCTTATCTGTTTCAGTAAATCAACAAATATTCATATAACCACTTCATAGGATTTAATTTAGTCAGAGGAAGTGCTGTAGAGCATAAAAATATTTAAGATAATTGGTGTGTGATTATGAATTGATACAAGTCCTAACATTTTTGTAATCCTGTTGTAAATTTGTTTCTGCCTATCTGGTCATCAAGACTAGCCTTAAAGTTAGCCAAAGTAGTATTTGTTTGACCTGAAATAGTAACGTATTCCATAGGCTGTGACTACATTGAGTTAGGACCCTATCTCTCCAACAAGTCTTATTTGTTGGTACATATTTAGGCCCTTAGTTTGAGTGTTTGTAGAGATTTTGTGAAGAAATGGGAAGTCAAATAGGACTGGGTCTTACATGACTCAAAAAGCAAGACACAGGTCATCTCTCAGTAAGGCTGCTGAGTATAAAGAGAGTCATGCTAATCTATTGTGGTAGTTGTATGATTTGAGACCTTTTACTTTTCTTTGTTGGAAATCTTTGGTGCATTTCAAGTTGCGTGATATGCCTGGATTTGTATATACCAAAGGGGGATGGGGTGCACTGTATTCAGTGATGGGTCTGGTAATGGAAGAGTGTAGTGGAAGATGTCCTCCTTGGATCTTGAAGATGTTCCCTTGGAAATTAAGTGGGCCCGATAGAATGCGTTCCTAACTGTGATAGAAATATGATGATCGAATGAGAGAGAGTTATTCACATAAGTATCTAACTCTTTTATAGTGTTATATGTTTGAAGAGGAATACCAGTTATGACATTTGAGGTGGGAGCCGCTTTTTTGTCAAGCACTGCTATGCTGTACTTTTTTCACTTACTTTGAACCCTTTTTTGATACATTGTGCATGTGCCTATTTCAGTCCTTGCTGGAGCTGTTTCATGTCAGTGGATGAGTGGAAGACTGTGCCCAATTTGTAGCTTTCAGCAAACTTGGTCAACCACACTTCTAGGATATTGGCTTACAATAAATACCAAACAGGAGTGGACCCAGAAGTGATCCTTGTGGCACCCCCTAATTACAGTTTTACATTTAGAGAGGGAACCAGCTTAGGATTTATTGAATAGCAATTTTGTAGTCCAGCAAAGAGTGTATGAGATTACATGAAGCTTGTGTAATTTTCCAATACCAGCCTGGGGAATCAGACCAAAAGCCTTGGAGAGATCAAGATTAACATTGTGAACATAATGACCAATGTCCACATCCCCTGTAACCTTTTCAAAGAAGCTTACTAGTTTCAGGAGGCAGGACCTGCCCTTCACAAAACCAGACTGACCTTGGTCAGTTAAATTGCCTTTGCCGACATAAGTGATTCATGTTGTGATGCAGCCATTGGCTTTGCATTTAAGGCTAAATAGGTTGATGGGTCTGTAGAGGGGGCCACCCTTGTGTAGGGGAGTCACAGTGGCTGTTATGCAGGCATCAGGAACAAACCCTATAGATAGGCTGAGGTTGAGCAGTTTAAGTAGAGGCTTAGATATTGTATACTTGGCACTTATAAGAATGCAGCCTGGTATGTTGGTGATTCACATGAAAGCTTTATTTTTAGCCTTTGATAGGAATTCTAACACTTGTTCCAAGGTGGTTTTGGGAGAAACACAATTCTCAGGGACAGTGAGAGTAACAGCAGAGGTTGGAGGGGTAAAGTCAGCACAATATTTGTCTGCTAAAATATTAGCTGTATAGTTGAGTTCAGCATGGGAAGTGTTATTATGGATGGATGCATTGCATTGTTCAACATTATTTCTTAATTTTCTAATATAACTGAAGAAAGATTAGTCTGTAGCAACCTTAATTTCATCCTGTGCAGTACATTTTTGATTGTATTTTTAAGTTTCTTGCTAGCCATGTTTCAATATAGTCTTGAGGTAGAGAGATTGTGATTTCTTACACCTTTTTAAATTATTTTCCTTATTTTGTTGTATGGCTTATGAATACAGGATTTCCACTAGAAGGGTTTATTTATTAATTTTATAGTTATATTTAGGGTGTGTGCATACTAACACTTCTATACACTGTTCAGATGCTGGTAAAAGTAAGAGGTGAATGTGGCAGCCCTCTCAGTTGGGTCTATTTGGAAGGAGTTTGGGGAATTTTGCATAGGTGTTCTACAGGCTGAAGTAGATTTGCCTTGGAAAAGTCCCTAAAATGGTCTCATTTGGTATTACGGTGGTACCACTAGGCCTGACAGAGGCAATGTGGGCAACCTTTTTTTTTCCTTTATAAGATCACAGCCCGTGTAACCCTTTGATTAGCTTTTACTTGTAATACAACTGACTTATTTATGCTAAAGTGCTTTTAACACTGAAACATCTGTAATTAGTTTCTCAAGTATCTCAAATCTCTTTTCATGTTTATATTTGTATTCCAAAACTGTGTTTTAGTCTAACAGCTTTCTTAGAGGCATAATTATTTCAGACCTTCTAAGTGCACACTTTACAAGATACTGTATTGTATGTAAAGCCATTTTTAATGCCCGATTGCCTTCTGACTTCAGTCTTTGCATAGCTGCTCTGACTTTTTCTGCGTTGGATGTCAGACCTTTTCACTTTAAAGATGTGTACCAAGAGTTGTCGCTCTTATTTTCTATTTGCTGTTGTCTAAATTGAAGTTATGCTGTTTTAATCAGGTCGGCAGCTGAATTAGTTGCTTGTCCTGCTCTTTTTCTGTTGCGTCTTATCCTAAAATGTCATTGATTATGTTTTCTGAGCATTATAATTCTTCATTTAATTTATTCAACAAATCTTTGGAGTACTTCTTGTGCTAATGAAATGCAAAACGGATGTCTAAGGAATCTGTATCTCCTTTTTGCTCTATTAAATTTACACAATTTTGGGCTTTGATCTTATAGGTTTTATCTGAAAGAAACCATGTTTTGCATCTTGTCCTAAAAAAAACCTTAGCATTTGGTATTAAATTAGGTCACTTCCTCAGTTATAAGAAGTAGGTCATGTGTGGTCTTTTAGTCCCTTTACTCAGCTTTTGCACATCAGTACAAATGAAAATGTTGTGTTGTTGCCTTGCATCAGCAACATACAAGTAAAATAAAATTGCCTTACATGTAACAAAGTGTCTTTGAACATACACCATAGCAACCATTGTCCTGCATATTTGTTTCAAGACTTTCGTCTTGGCTAAACCACTTTCTGTTTTCTCCATTTTGACCTTAATTTGTGCTACATCATCTGTACCTGGGCACTGATTAGTCTTCAGTTTCCTTGTAATAGCCTTTGTTAGCCACAGTCCTTATTAAACAAAAGACTGTATTTTTCTTCCTTGTACACTATATCCGAGCATCACATTCCAAAATAAATAATGCTGTATGTATATTTCTACATAGCACCCTGCTTATTAACTTGGTTCCACGTTGAACTGACTCAGCATTGAACAAGACAAACAGATATGTTCCCAGTTACCTAGTGTACCTATATCACATTGCCAGCTTATTGGATTTACATTTGGAACTACCCACGTCTGCCTTAGGAGAGTAAAAATGTTTGTGCAAGCACTTAAATATTCTAATTTGTCTAAAGTTTGTTGTGTACCATGGTAGCTGATTTATCCATTGCCATGTAGTGTCATTTAATCACTATCATTACCTTCCATTCCTGTGGAAGTTTCTGCTTGACCTCTGAGATATTCTTTGTCTTACAGCCATATGTGCTTAACTAACCAAACTTCTTACTAGCTGTTACCACTGTCTCTCCATAACCTAGATGCTGTACATCATTTAAACCATACTTCTACTGCACAGTCCGTCTTATCCATTTAACTTATAAACTACAGCTACTTTCAAAAAAAGGCACTTCTGTTCATCCATCCCTCCATTTCATTTCCCCTTACAGGCCTGTATTACTGTAGGCATCAGGTAATATCAACTTCAGTCATTACTGCAAATCTGTCCTCATTATCAGGTTTCTTAAGGTCACAATCAACTGCTTCGTAACATACGAAGGCTCATGTCTCTTCAAACTGTTCATTATTAAAACTACTCAGGCATGTCAATTTCTTCAACTTAGAATTATACAACTTCCTAACTAATAGTAACTTAAATTATATTGCATTAAAGATGTACAACTAAGTATCAGAAACATTCAAGCCTTCTTTATCTTTAGAAGGAAAACATTTGTACCACGAGGCACTAGTTTTATCTACATTCCATGTAAAATCTCTTATTAGTGCTCTGTAAGTGCTGTTGCATCCTTGCCGGTCTTCATTTCTGTTGGTCCTGTAAGTTAGATGTTCTACTTGAGGGTGTTGCTTTCAACATCATTAAGCTTTCTTCTCAGAAAAATTACTGTTTTGCCGCTGACTTATTTCATCAGAATGGGCTGTCAGCATGCCAGTATTTTCTGTAACCATGGCCCTCACCTAGACACCATACCTTTCAAATACTTGCAAACCCAGACCAGTCTTCTTCAAGCTCTTTTTTATGCAGTTTGAGCTCAGCCATAAAACCTGATAATGTGCTGAGTTTGCTCTACATCTTTGCGTCAACAATCTCAGTGTTTCTTTCCATTAATTATTCTGCTGTGTCTTAGGTTAGGGTTCTGCAAATCTTGTTAAGGCAAACTGTGGTGCATCTCAATAACACAGTCTTATACCACATAGGAGTTACTTTACTGAGTAAAATTGACCATTAGAAGCCCCATCACAGGATGAGTGCATGATCTATGCAGCTCGGGCACTGCTACCCCTCAGTTTCTGAAATTATTGTTCAGTAAATAGAAGCCATTGATGTAAAGGAGTCGTGGGAGTTAAGACAGCTCATTGTTGCTGGGCTGGGTAAAACCCATAGATTAGTCTAATGGATTAATTCTGCTTCTAAGTAATGTATTTGTCTGGGTAGGGTGGGTGTTACAACAGATGCGGCCTACATACATTTGACACTGTCTCAGTGTTGGCCGGACTTGGGGTAGGTCACATAATGGTGGCATTGGTAACAGATTTTGTAAGATACAGACAAAGTAGACTGTGTATTTTATAATAAAACAAAATGACTAAAGGATTTAGTACTAAGAATTCTGTTTGTATAGCTGACAGTGCATAAGGACTTAAATGGGGAAAAGTATCCCTTTACAGATGAGAATTCTTCAGAAAAGGTGACTTACACGACAAAATGTATGAGAGATAGGAAGAGACTGCAAGTTTTGGAAGAAGAATCAAAAGTGTGATGTGTGATCAGATTCTGTGCAAAGTGTAGAGTTAAATTATCTTAGGAACATAAACCCACCAGCTCCTTGTTGCAGAAGAATAGAGGCCATGTTCAGTTAGCATTCCTGGGTGCCAGAGGAGTTGCTGGACACAGGAATGGGAGGAAGCAGTTTGTCAGCTTAGCCATCCCACTGGGATGGAAGTGGCTAGGCATGCAGTGATTGCATACTGTCTGTAGTAACAGAAAACAGCTTGTGGATAACTATTTCATTGAAAGTTAGAGTCAGTAAGTAACATGATAGGAAGTGGAAGAGTGTGAAGAGTACCAGGATACAGAGAGAGAGGGAGAAAGAGGTGTCAACATGATGGAGCAGGCAGCTACTTCCGTTTTTCAAGTGAAAAACAAGTACCGAACCAACACGGCCAGGCAAAACCGCTATTTATTGAACATAAAAGAAAGTGATAAAAGTGAGCGCTTGTACCGCACCTTTCACCACTTCCTGTGTATTTTTACTTTTTGTAGCTGCTTCCATTTGTTCAGATAGTCAGTAGTACCTCTTCTGGAGTGGCTTACAGTACTGAACATCTGTGTTTGATCAGCTTCAGAATACATCAGGGTGTGCCTGATACCTGGACATTTTAAGTTACCTTTTAGTCGTCTATAATTTCATGAATTGTATAAAATGGACTTGAAAGTGTGCTATTAGCATTGGATTTGTTCTTGTGTGGTTTCTTGTAGTATGCATGTTACACATCACACACCTGTACTGGTTTGGAATAAACAGTACAAAACCAAGAAGAACCACTAACAAGCTGAAAACAAAAGTTTGGCATAGAGAGCTAGCATCCAAAAAGCAAAATGAAAAAGCTGGAGTACTTAAAACCATTTAATAATTCCATGAAAACAAACACAAAAAAACAAATGATAAGCACTTTCATCCTGTTAAAATCAGAAGATTTCTTCAGATGGGTAACATTCAGTAACTTCCCATTAAAATACCAGCAAATGTAAGTCGCATCATCTTAAAACTGTACTATCTATTAGCATTTAAAGTACCAAACACTAAATAAAAGACTTTAAAAAACTTAAGAAGTTAATTAGAAGTTATTAGTTATAGTGCCTGCCTAATTATTAAACGGTTTTAAGTACTCCAGCATTTTTATTTTTATTTTTGGAAGCTAGATCTATTTAAAATTAGCTGTGTAAATAAGGTGATTTCTCAGAGGTCTTTTAGGCACTTACCTGTAACATTACATATTTATCACTTCCTTGTTGCACACAATGAATACAACTTGTAAGCTTTTTTTGAGTTGTCCCAGACATTAGTTTCCAGAAGCAAAAAGTCATCTGGCCATAAGTTTGCATGAAAGACTTTATTGAAGTGCTTGCTAAGTCTCCTGTACTGGTATAATCCAGTGATTATGTGTGTGTGGAAGCACGGGTGATTCTATTCCGTCATTTCTTTCCCATTACTAATCCTTTCACTTGTTGCTGCATCTTTGTTATACATATTATACATTTTGAGTATATTTTGTCAAAGAAAGTTGTGTTCAGTTGTAACTAAGCTTTCACGTTTGTCTGACCTGTGCATTCCTAGTAAAAGGGACTTGAGTTTTATTGGAACTCCCCAGTCATAAAATGCTGATCATTAGCTAGAATAACTTGTTTACATCAGTGTAGATGCATAAATAGGGTGCAGCGATGAACACTGCTTATAAACTGTCTTTGTATAATTGTGATCTGTCTGAGATGAAAGAGTACAGAAGTAAGCCTTCAGACGTGTGCCCATCTGTATTTTTTAACGAGGAACTTTACTGTAAACCTCTATCACTAAAAAAAATGATTTGAAGTAGTTCTTATTGTAACAAAAGTGTTCATCAAAAGTAATAAAGATAGCTGCATTTTAAAACTAGATGTAGTGACTGGGTACAGATACAATACCTGAAATGATTTCTATGACTGTGTTGCACTTTCTTCCCAACATCTTAGCTGCCTTTCATTATATTCCTTGTTTTTATTTGCAAGATCTGGAAGAAATGTATGGAAAGCAGTTCTGTTAAAAAAAAAAAATGGATCTAAAGGCCATTTTGGATGCCGGCCAGCATGTCTCCAGTATTCCCCATTCAAAGCCTGCTGTTTTTGTTTATCTTTCTTTGTTCTTGACCCTCCACGAACTATGTAACGTTATCCTTCAGGATGTTGAATTGTGACTCATTTGTTCCTTACAGGTGAGAGCCCTACAACACATTTGTTTCCGCAGAGTGAGAGCTGAGCAAATTGGGTGCAGAACACCTCAGGGGTGAGTCCCCACCCCTACCTAACTCCTTCCCTGTGGTGACTTGTAAACATAACAGTTGCTGCTGACAGATGCACATGAATGCTACTACAAATGCCATTCCCCTCATAAGTGATGCACTTCTACTGCACTCTCTTATTAGGCTCATTGCTTTGAGCAATGCACCTACATTCCTGTATGTGTTACCAGTGCACAGCTCCAGTCCGTCATACCCCCCCCCCCCCCCCCCCCAGGATGAGACAGCTTGCATGAGCTGCTCACTTCCATCTTGCCCTGCCATGTGTCTCCAGTGCCTGTGCCACTAGTCGGGCATGGATCATCTGAGGCAGAGTCAAGAGTTCATCCTTCCATGCCATGGCATTAGTCCTGGCCCTGTTTATCTTGTGTGACTGATTCCTTTAGTAAATATTTTAAGGAAGAAATCTTCCTGTTATTCCTATGAGTCATTGAGATCTATTTTTTTTGGTATGGACCTTGGTTTTTGTCATTTGTTTACACTGGCATAAAGCAAGATGTTGTATATGCCTGACCACCTTGCTGTGAACATGAGCGCTTTCCTTTCAGTCATATCTGCAAAAAGCCATGAGATGCGGCTCATAGTGACATTTCACAGTTTCATTGATGTATTTGCACTAAGACCTGTAGGAGGTTCAGAGAGACAATGTGTGGTCAGTGTTTGGACAACTTGTGTCATTTCATCAAATTGATTACACTCATATGCATTTATCTTTGATGATTGCATTATATTGTTTATTAGTGACAGCAGGAGAATGTCAAACTTTCTCTTTCTGGTGTACCAGTGTGTGTGTGTGTGTGTGTGTGTGTGTGTGTGTGTGTGTGTGTGTGTGTGTGTGTGTGGTTAGCTAGCATCAAGAAACAACTCTGTTTAAGCCTTTCCTCATAGCTCACCACCTGGTCTGACATCCTTGAAGTTATTTGTGGCCTCAAAGGTCACTGTTCCTTATCAGGGCCTGTTCCACTTAGCATTATTGTTGTCTGCAGTTTCTGAATAAAATAGCTTTCAAATGCCTGGAATTGAAGGTTGTATTTTCAGTGTGAAAGTTTATTTTTTTAGTCCTCAGTGCCTGCCAACCTTCAATTGCCCAAGATTCATTTGGCACATTTATTCTTTGGTGGGCGAGAATTGTCTGCAGTCTAGTCATTCCCATGAGGAAAGAAAAGATTGTGAGGCCTTCATACCAGTCATCCGCAAAGCTTTTTTTTTTTGTGCCATGCCCGCATTTTTCCATCTCCTCGCTTGCTTGTAGCAACCAAGGTGAAGATGTATAATGTGCTTGCAATGTAATTGTCTGTGCCTCCACATGCCTCTCATCCAAGTCCTGCCCCAGTTGCAGACAGCACTCATATGTGACTTTGGTATCCATCAGTGGTTCAGCTGGGAAAGTGTGCCTGGGCATGTGTTTTAGTCCCTCTCCCAATGATAGACAAGCTGACACAAGCCACTCAGTCCCACCCCGACCATATGCCCAGTTCTTCCATTGCCCAAGACACTTATTGAGCTCTGGTCATCTGGGTCATACTCTGGGCTGCATCCAACTATACCACACACCTGGGGACTTCATTTTGAAAGGTTAGCCCATTTCTTCTTCTTCCTTGATGTTCTTCGTGTTTCACTGCTGCATTTCTAGCCATTGGGTTATCTGTGCTGTGGTAGCCCTCAGTTGGTCTGAATAGCAGAGTCAAGGTTTTGTGCGTCGGCTGCTGTCGCTTGCTGGGTGATGTCAGGTCGTCCGTGCTATAAAGGAGAGCAGGTGATGCCATTACCTCAGTCTTTTTTGCCATGGAGCCTGTAGCAGAAGCAATTCGCAACAGTGCCGGTTGGCTGTTTCTAGATTTTGAACTACAGCTGAAAATGTCTAAAGCAAAGTACCCCATTGGGGATCCTTCCTTTTTCTTGCACTAACCGATGCCCGAAAAAAATCAATAACTGTCTCACTTGTGGAAAGCAAATACCACACTGAGGCTTCCATTCTTACTGCATCACTTGCTTAGGCCCAGATCAAGATGTACCCCGCTGTCGGTACTGTGCCCTCTTTAACGCTAGAACTATTCATCGTAGAGCTCTGTTTGTAGTCAGCTATTTTTGTCTTCCATCTCCGATTGCCGATATGGCATCCATCACACAGCAAACCACAGATCTTCCGAAAAAACATAAAGATAAGGATAGAAACAGACCGCATAAGGTCAAGCCTTCCAACGACACCACCGCTAAACGGTTCATCAGTTCTTCGCAATTCAATGAGTTGCTTTTGCAGCCCCTGATGCATGACTCGATTACTTTGCAGGCCTCTACTGAGACCCTTTTGGATTCCTGTATGCCACAGATGTCTGCATCGTCTTACGAGCCTTCAGCTGTCTCTACCTTGGTTGGGTTCACAGCCACTAAGCAGGCACCGGCTTCCGAGGATACCACTTGCACTTCGAATTTCACTTCAAGGCCTTCGCCCCCTCTTCCGACTAACACACTGACAGCACAGAGGGATGCTCTTCAGGCCAGACTTAGAGCTACTCCAAAGAAAACAGCAAAAAGTCTCCATTCCACTACTCCTACCCCTCCTCAAACTAGAATGCTTAAAATGGTGCAGGATCTCATCACTTTCATCCGGGGTAATCAGGCCACTCTAGCCAAAAGGAGAGGGGAACCTTCTCCAGACATCCAATCGGATTTAGACTCAGACGGATCTGAATCCTCTGTTTTTGAAGGGGAAAATCCTCTTACTACCTATGATTATTCTCCTACCTGCCTCACCTTCCACTAAATCTGTATAGGGGACGCCAGCGTTTGTGGCGCCATCTTTGACCAGCTTTCCCCCCTTCAGTCCTGTTCTGCCTTAAGCTGCTGATCCTGCTTGCGATTAGTCTACAGTGCATAACCTAACCTAAGCCTCCCACCATTCCTGGCTTCCAGACAGAAAAAGAACCTCTGTGCAGGGATCCTCCACTGTTCTCTCAACTTCCTTTGCTTGTCCTATGACATCGGCCTAAAGTGTATGTATCCCAGGGCAAGTCATTGTAACCAGTCTATGTTGTAGTTAGCCCTGCATTCCACTGCTAGCAGCCTTCTGCGGACTTCTTTTTACCCCACTATTAGGCCCTTACAGTACTTATTACCTTTCCCTACTGTGCTCTAAGTGCTCTTGTCATCTACTGCTTCTCCACTAGGTGGCAGCACATACCTGTTGCTTAAGTATTCACCTATCCCCTAAGTTACTATATATTGAATCCTCTCCTAAGGATCCATTAATTCCCTGCCTCTAGCCTCCTATCTCTGTGACCCACTCTGTTCTTACCTTACTAACAGTTACACTAAACAAGTGCTTAATCCTCCTTACTTTCCTGATCTCTGATCTCACTTACCTAATCACTGATTGTTTCTTCACAGTCTTGCCTTCTTCCTTTCTCCTTGGGTCCCTTTCTGGGTTGGTTTCTTCATTGTCCATCCCCCCTCCCCCTCCTAATTGCAGACCACTCCTGTACTTCCTTTCTATCCACCTACATCAATCTACCTTCCTCACTTCCTGCTTTATTCCTCCCTCATTCTCCTACATGCCTCACCTTTCACTAAATCTATATAGGGACGCCAGCGTTTGTGGCGCCATCTTTGACTAGGTTTTCCCCCCTTCAGTTCTGTTCTGCCTTAGGCTGCTGGCCCTGCTCGCGAGTAAGTGCTATTTTGGTGTCTTTGCTAGTCAAAATACGACATATGTACCTACGCTAGCCTTTTTCATCTGTATTAAACTAATTATTTTTGTGTAGCTGTACATACTACGAACAACTAATAGTGTGTCTTGCCTGGGTAATCTGTTTTGCTGTATACAAAACCTGCTCTGCTGTTTAAGTGGTTGTGTGTGCTCAACAAGTAACTATTTTTCTGTTTTAATTGTGCTGAGTGAACTGCCCGGTAATTTAAGCTTTCTGTCCGCTCTATGACCAGTTTGTGCCTTTGCTTTAATCTGTTCAGCTGGTAAAACTGTCTGTGTCCGCTCTACGAGCGGCCATGCCTTGCTGTACTCAAATTGGTCATGTCTTAACATGTCTTGCCTGGGTTACGGCTACGATATTCTATAATTTTTGTTCTGCTGTTTAAAGGGGTTGTGTGCACTCAATGTGCAATTGTAATTGGAAGTGCTGTGCTTTGTGAACTGCTCGGCTGTTTTACACTGTTTGTGTCCGCTCTACGAGCTGTTGAGCCTTGCCTTAATTTTGTTTTTGCTGCTTAAACTGACTGTATCCGCTCTATGAGTGGTTGTGCCTTGGTTGGTTAACTGCCCAGCCATTTTAACCGTACGTGGTTTTGGTGCCCAGTCCAAGCATATTATCCTTGCTAAATAGCAGCTCAGTGCATTCCTGCTCTATGTACATGGTTGAAGTCGGCCACTGCTGAGTGTCCGCTCATGAGTTGTGTTTTTCAGGCCTCAGCTCCCCAATACTACAGCTGTTTTGATATATTCTAACTATATTACCTTGTTAACTTAGCCAAACCGTTGAAACACTTGTTACAGAACTCATTCCATACAAGGAGACTTTGCTAAAGCACATGTCTCAGATACAGTGAGTATCAGACTATTTTCTGTTTCGCAATTAATTGATTGTTAACAGGTCATATTTGCCCACACATACTGCTGGACCTTAGCTGGTGATTTAGTATAAACGCCATTTAAAGGCCTGCTCCCTAGCTCAAACAGGAGCAATAGTAATTGTCGCCAAGTCCGACAAACTGTCTGCACATGTTAAGGGTGCTACAATAGTGAAAGCACTGTTACAATGCTTACTCTTACGTGCAGTATCTCCTGCTAAAACTGAATACTGTCTAATCTAAGCCCAACTGCCAAGAACTGTATTAAATGTACTGGTGCTGAGTACTACCTAGCTTTTTATACTAATGTGTATAATTTATTAGACTGTACATGCAATACTTTTATGTTAATATATGCCTGCAGCTCATATAGTATAATAGTCTAATGTTTTTTTTTTCTTATTTCATTACTTTGAAAATGTCTGCTGCTAATTAATTTTCCCGCTCTGTGAATTTAATTGTTGACTGCTCCACTCCTTTGTTTCTGTTGCATAAATAATCTAGTATCCTAAGCCTCCCTAGCATTCCTTATGTTAGCACTCTCACTCACCCTCATCTCATCTTTCATATCCTAGTATCTTCCACTTACCCTCAACTTTTACCGTCTTCTAGGTCAGTCCACTACCTATTTTAGTGTGCTTTCCTGAATCATTTAACTTGCTACCCCCTTACTATTATCCTGCTAATACTTTATTTTATCCCTTTTTCTTACAGTTAGTCTACAGTGCATAATCTAACCCAAGCCTCCCACCATTCCTGATATTCCTGGCTTCCAGACAGAAAAAAGAACCTCTATGCAGGGCTCCTCCACTGTTCTCTCCACTTCCATTGCTTGTCCTATGACATCAACCTAAAGTGTATGTATCCCAAGGGCAAGTCACTGTAACCAGTCTATGTTGTAGTTAGCCCTGCGTTCCACTGCTAGCAGCCTTCTGCGGACTTCTTTTTACCCCACTATTAGGCCCTTACAGTACTTATTACCTTTTCCTACTGTGCTCTAAGTGCTCTTGTCATCTACTGCTTCTCCACTAGGTGGCAGCACATACCTATTACTTAAGTATTCACCTATCCCCTAAGTTACTATATATTGAATCCTCTCCTAAGGATCCATTAATTCCCTGCCTCTAGCCCTCCTGTCTCTGTGACCCTCTCTGTTCTTACCTTACTAACAGTTACACTAAACAAGTGCTAAATCCTCCTTACTTTCCTTATCTCTGATCTCACTTACCTAATCACTGATTGTTTCTTCACAGTCTTGCCTTCTTCCTTTCTCCTTGTTTCTACCCGCTCCATTCGCCCTGCGGGCTCACTCCACTCCCCTCCCTACCCATCCCCAGGGGCCCTACTTTTATACTTTCTAACCACACCCCTTCCTCTTCCCATTAACCTCTACACATTTCCAATTGGCCAATTTTTCTCTTATCTCCCATCTCTTTACCACTCCACTCCATACTCACCATTCCCTCCTATCTCTACACACTCTCAGCTTAAACACTTCCATCTTTACATATGTATCTAACAAATAGCTAATCCAACCATCCCTTCTCAGATTCTATTCTGCTTTACTCTTGTACCACTACACTTTTAACCTTTGCCTATTTACTCTCCTCATATGAACACCCTATATATCCACACACTGACTACCCCAATCAACAAACTAACTCTCAACCCTTACCACACCTACATAACCATGCAAACATTGTATGCTCACCCAGCTACCTACTTGCTATGTATCATAGAACACTACATATTAAATATAATTCACTACATCTCAAGAGCCTTATTTCCATACAGCAAGTTCCCTAACCTAAGCTATCTAGGACAACTCCTCTCATTAAAGAACAGTGATATTCATCCCAACCCAGGCCCAACAGCAACCTCTATCTCGCTCCATAACCATAATAAATCAACCAGTTACCCCCTCGCTAAACCACATAACTCCCTCCTACTAGCTCATCTTAATATACATAGTATTAACAACAAAGTAACTCAACTCCATGCTCTTCTACAAGTGTAATCTTTTGACATTATCTGCCTAACAGAAACATGGCTAAAACCTGCCATCAATTATAATGAAGTTATGCCACCTGGATATAATATCCTAAGAATTGGCAGAGTAGCTAAGAAAGGTGGAGGGGTTGCTGTTTTATTTAAATCTGGATTACAATTAACCACATACAACTGTAATCTACCTCTAGATTCCCATGCTGAGATTCTCATCTCTAAACTTGAACTTAATGCCAAATCAATCTACATTATCTGTATCGATCTGCCCCATGGAAATAACATAGCCACCATGGAAAATATCCTTTGCTGGCTATCCCAACACCTGCCTCAAGAAACCATAATCCTAGGTGATATAAATTTGGATTGGAATTCCTATTGTTCCAGCCTTCCTACCACCCACATTAACCTACATGTTTTTTTCTCAAACCATTACCTCACCCACCAGAATAAATAAAGCTAACAAGAAAGCAAGCATTCTAGACTGGATTCTTATAAACAATCATACTCACTACTATAATTCTGGAACCCTCCCTGATGATATAAGTGACCACTCACTTACCTACTTCATCAGGCATAAAACCATCACTCCCATTCTAACCTCTATCAGAAGTATTAGATCCAAAAAGAAGTTTAACCCTGATTTATTCCAAATGGAACTAAGAGCATGCAACTGGGTTCCCTTAAAACACCTCCCTTTAGATGAAGCCGTTAATTTCTTTAATTCTACTTTCCTTTTCATTCTCAGTCACCACGGTCCAACCAGATCTATTAGAATTAAGGCCAATTTTGCCCCATGGCTATCCAATGAAACCAAACATAAAATTAATCTCAGAAATAAATATTGTGCCAAATGGAGAATGACTAAAAACCCTGTTGACCAACAAACCTTTAGACAACTTAGAAATGACACTAAGAAGGCCATACTTTCTGATAAAAAAAAATACTACTTACAATTTCAACAACCTAATCACAACAACCCACAAAAATTCTGGGCTAGCATTAAGCAGTTACTCCACCCAGGTCAATCTACTACACCAAACCCTCAAAATACAGACCAGAAAAACCCCATCCATACAGCTAATACCTTCAATACCTTCTTTACAGATGCTATCCAAACACTAGCTAGTCAACTATCACCTAATACCTTCACACTACCTTCTTACACCTCAACCCTAAACCCTCCTTTTCAGTTCAAACCAGTCCCAACCAAACTTATTCAAAACCTTTTGAATAAACTGAAACCATGCTCTCCTTCTGCAAACCAACTGCCTTCTGAATTTCTACACTTATCCTCCAATGCTATTGCCTACCCTATTTCCATAATGATAAAAAGAACTATAAGCGAAGGTCACATCCCCACCTTATGGAAAGTCTCCCATGTTATCCTCCTGCATAAAGGTGGATACTCCATTGAGCTATCAAACTATCGCCCTATTGCCCTACTCTCTCCTTTAGCTAAGATTATGGAGAAATGTATCCACAGGCAATTACTCCACCACTTAATTGAAAACAATTTACTTTCCAACTGTCAACATGGTTTCAGACCCTCACACAGCACTACCACTGCCCTCCTTTCCTTTACTGATTACATTAACAATCAACAAAACCTAAATAATCTTTCTTTTGCTCTGTTTATCAACCTGTCTAAAGCATTTGACATGGTAAACCACCAGATCCTCATAAACATACTAAAATCTCTGTCATTAGACCCCTTTTCATAAAATGGTTCCAATCCTACCTTGACAAATGGCAGCAAGCAGTAATATGGCTTAACACTCTATCCACCCATCTACCCATTACCTTAGGTGTCCCTCAGGGGTCCTTACTTGGACCTCTCCTCTTCTCCATATTTATAAATGACCTTCATCTAGCTATCCCCCAAGCCACTTGCATACAATATGCTGACGACACCACACTACTATGCTCAGCTACATCCTCCCAAGACCTTCACTCTCTCACCCAGGAGGTATTCAACATAGTTGAACAATGGTTCACTCAGCGTTGCCTTCTTTTGAACCCAAAGAAAACCAAATTCCTCCTCTTCACTCCTACTCAAAAGTCCTCTCCTCTTCATTTCTCTGTGACATCCACCAGTGGTACCATAATATCTCCAGACTCTACCACCAAACTTCTAGGTGTCACCATCGACAATAATCTAAACTTCAACATCCATATCAACAATACTATAAAGACTGTCAACAAAAAAATTGGCACTCTCTATCGGATTAAACCCTTCCTTTCTCCTACTGCCAAAACTACTATAGCTCACACTCATTTGATCTCAATACTCCTTTATGCTTCTCGTATTTTTACTAATCTATCCAAGACTATCTTCAGCAAATTGGAATCGTCCTATAATAACATTGCAAGATTTGCAACAGGAAACCCTTTTAGAACACACCATTGTATACATCTAAATCAGCTAGGATGGTTAGAACTACAACACCTGATTAGATTTCACCAACTAACCATTGTCCACAACATTCTTTACAAACCTTCTGTTACTCCTAGTTTATCTAGCCTTATCACCCCCTATAAAAATCTGAAGTCTCTACGCTCATCACACAAACTTCTTGTACACACCTCTAAATCTAATAGCAGGGCTGGGGATTCTCTCTTCTCTAATACTGTAGGTAAATCCTGGAATCTTCTCCCTAATGACCTCTCCTCACTTACTTCCTTATCACTCTTCAAAAACAGACGTAAACTTTACCTCAAATCATACTGGCTATGCCCCTGTACCAAACCAGACCAGCCATCTATCTCTTTATACTTGACCTTGCCTATCCTGTGCTTGCTATCCACTGTTACATCTTCCTTCTTACTATACTTCTCTCATGTCTCCCTATTGTACACCATTTCGCTCCTCTTTACATACCTTTTTTTTTTCAAGTAAATTCTTAGTAACATCAATACACAACTAACTTCCTTTCTCTACTATTGTCTTTACCTATACTATGTCCCTGTACCTTTCATTTTGCACTGTTTATGACTCTTGTCCTCTTTACACACCCTGTGCTAACCTCTATGCTTTACAGCGCGTTTCCATTGCTTGGTTATTTTTATTATATTTTTATTATATTTGCTATTTTTTTCTTACAAATTTTTGCTTTTTGTTGTTTGTAATTTGTAATTATATTTTATTCATGTCTTGGAGCTTATCTCCCCGGGCCTCTACTGAAAATGGACATATATCCAGTTAGACTAGCCCAGTCAACAGATGTAAAATAAAATAATTAAATGAAGACTCAGATGCAGAAGAATCTATTCCTTCTGCATCACTTCTGGAGGACTTTTCCTTTGGGGAAACCCTCCACACCCTCAGATAACACTTCCAATGGGAATCGACGGATTTCCCTCAATCGAAGAAAAGACTAAGTGAGTTTCTGGACCTACCCCAGCATAGGGCTCTGGCCATCCCACCCATCTTGGAGGTGGTAGATGATGTTTACCAAGAATCCAGCCTTACCCCTGACACCCTTCCACCTGCCCCCAGAAAACCTGACAGGTTCTACAGGGTACCTGACTCACATAAATTCCTCTACAGAAATCCTGTAGCAGATCTAGAGGTGATTACTCAGGGACCTAAGGGAGTTAAGCCTACCTCTGTAAAGAATCCTACTCCCTCAGACAAAGAATCCAGGGCCGTGGACAGATGGGGTAAAAAAGTATATACCTCTGCAACTTTAAGGGCTCTCAACTGTCAGTTCCTTATGTTAAAATGTCAACAGCACACTTTGGAACTTTTGAAACAGAAAATTTCTGCTTTACCAGATTTTAACAACAATAAAGAGATAGCAGAATTACTGCACTCTTCATCTCAGGTGGCAAAGCACTCCATGCACTGTGGATTTGGCCCTCTAGAAGCTTCTAGCAGGGCAGCAGTGACAGGATCTGTTATCAGAAGACATGCATGGTTGAAGGAACAACCTCTCCCTGATCATGTCAAAGTTAAAGTCATTGATGCATCTCTTGACAAAGACCGCTTGTTCAGACAGAAAACAGAAGAGGTACTTAAAAAGATGGAAGACCAAGCAAAATCGATGGACTGTTTAAGATTTTCTTCAAGTACAACCTCCTAGGTTCAGCAGAAATTTTCCCTCTAAACACTGGTCCTTTCCTGCACCAAACAGGCAGGAACAAGGCGAAACCTATAGAGACAGACCCACCAGGACTCAAACTCAGGGCCAGCACAGAACTAAACAGTGGCCCTTCTTAAACACTAGAGCAAGGAGTTCAGAAGCAACCCTGTATGGAATAAACTCTCTGACTACCTTTCTCACCTCTGCCTGCCTCCACCACACCAAAAGCTAGGAGGAAGGTTATCTTTATGCAGAGAAAATTGGAACTCTATAACAAAAGATAAATGGGTCTTAAAAGTCATTGCTCTGGGGTACAAATTCAATTTCTGAGAACTACCACCTCCAAGAGGGTACCCAGACCTACCTCCAAACCAATGGGCAGAAGCACTAAAACAAGTGCAAAACCTAATATCCGTAGGGGCAGTAGAACCTGTACCTCCAGAACAAGTTGCAAAAGGATTCTGTTCCAGACTATTCCTTGTTCCCAGGTAAGGAGGAGGCTTGGCATCCCATCCTAGACCTATCCTTTCTCAATACCTTCCTTGTAATCCCAAAATTCAAAATGCTTACTTTACAACAGCTTCTACCAGTGCTGCCAAACAAAGCCTGAATGGTCACCTTTGACCTAAATGATGCTTACCTGCACATCCCAATAAGGGAATCATTACACTTTCAATTCTCTAATAAAAACGTGCTTTTTTATATTTCCCTTTGGTGTTGGACGTTCAGTTCTCTGCTTTGCCGTTTGGCTTATCTACTGCTCCCAGGGTATTCATCAGATGTCTAGCTCCTGCCATTGCCTTTTGCAGGCAAAACAATGTACAGATTTACCCTTACCTGGACGACTGTCTCATCCAAGCAGACTGCAAGGAACTGCTCCTGCAGCACCTCTCATTTGTAAAAACCGTACTCGCCTTTCTGGGGTTCACTATCAATGAAAAGAAATCAAAACAGACACCTGCCAGGAAAATCATATTTCTGGGAGCCTTACTGGACACAGAACAGCAAATGGCATTTCTGTCCCTAGAAAAACAAAGTTTCCTACCAAAATACTTCACTACTGTGGCCTCCCAAACCCAGCTTTCTGCCAGGAAATGCCTGCAGGCTCTAGGGTACATGGCCTCCTGCATCCTCCTGGTACCTCTGGCCAGACTGCACATGAGGAAAATTCAGTGCTACCTAAAGAACCTATGGTGTCAACACTCACAACCTCTGGACACCTCCCTGCCTGTTATCCCTTGCATAAGATCCGAGTTCCTCTGGTGAGCCCAGGCCTGTGCTCTGAACAAGGGACTTCCATTCACCCTCCATCCATCAGACCAGACAATAACTACAGATGCTTTGGACATAGCCTGGGGCACCCGCCTAGAAGACAGGTGTGCCCAATGTCTCTGGGACGCACAAATACTACCCTTGCACATCAACCATAAGGAAATGATAGCAGTGCAGAACTCTCTGGCCTCCTTAAAACCCTACCTCAGACCAGGGGTTCTTCTCATAAAAACAGACAACACCACAGTCATGTGGTACATCAACAAACAGGGAGGGACTCAGTCTTACCCCCTGTTAGCCATGAACCTGTGGCTAGCAGCCTCATCCATGGGACTACATCTTATAGCCCAGTACCTACCGGACATCAACAACACCCTAGCAGACCACCTAAGCAGAAACCTGCTGGACTCACAGGAATGGCAAATCCACAGAGACTTTTTCTGCAAATTACCCACACATGGGGGACCCCCCCAGGTGGACCTCTCTGCCTCTCATTTAAATCACCAAGTACAGAAATTCTGCACCAGGAAGTACCATCACCTGGCCTGCAGGTCAATGCCTTGACCTTCCCTTGGAATACCCTCTTTTTGTATGCATTCCCACCTCTTCTTCTCAATCCAAAAGTATTAATCAAGATAGGGGAGGAAAAACCAAGAGTAATACTCTTTGCCCCAGATTGGCCCTGACAGCATTGATACCCACTGCTGTGCAGCCTGTCTCACCAGCCCCCTGGCAGCTACCTCTGATACCTCACCTGCTATCCTGGGATGGGGAGGGGGGAGACAATGCTGCACCCAGATCTTCAGACAGTCAAGCTCTCAGCATGGCTTATTCTACCATAACCAACAAGGAATCTATGCTAAGCAAGCAAGTCCTTGACATCATCACAGAAGCCAGATGGCCCAGCACCAGAAAATCTTACGCTGGAAAATGGAAAAGATTCTGCTCCTGGAGCCAGTCCAAGGGGGCAGACATACATTTGCCCTCCATTCGTCTTATTCTAGATTATCTTGCTGAGCTTCTTAATAACGGTCTCTCCTTCTCCTCCATAAAGATCCATGCCTCTGCCATCTCGGCACACTTTGATACAGAACAACCATTGTTCTCCCACCCTCTTATCAAACAATTCCTTAGAGGAGCATATAATATCAGGGCTCACAGAAGACAGCCCACCCCAGCCTGGGACCTGAACTATGTTTTAGAAAAGCTTACTCTGCCTCCCTTTGAGCCTGCAGCATTCTCAGAATTAAAGTACCTCTCTTGGAAGACTGCCTTTCTCCTTGATATTACTTCAGCCAGGAGAGTGTCAGAGCTTCAAGCTTTAATGGGCATTGAGCCATTTGTCATCTTTCATGCAGACAGGGTCTCCCTGAGAACCAATCCCTCCTTCATGACAAAGGTGGTTTTGGATGTTACCCTCAACCAGGCCATCCATCTGCCCACTTTCTTCCCTAACCCTCAGAACAAGGGGGAAAGGATACTGCATTATTTGGATGTGCACAGGCAACTCAGATTTTATCTGGATCGTACAAAGACATTCAGGAAAACTGACCAGCTCTTGGTCAGCCTTAAAACAGGGGCAACCCATATCCAAACAAACCATTTCCAAATGGATAGCACACTTCATCCAATTTTGCTACTCCTTACATGGAAAACCACCCCATTGGACCATCAGAACCCATTCCACTAGGGCAACCTGTACTTCCACAGCATTCTTTAGAGGGGTATCCACCAAGGACATCCTGGAACCTGCCACATGGACTTCAGTCCACACCTTCACCAAACATTACCATCTGAACCTATTCTCAAAAGATAGGGATGGGTCTGCCTCTGCAATTCTGCAGGGCATGCTCACCCAGTCTTAAGTTTCTGTCAATCTTCCACCCTTCTCCTCAGCTTTGGGAATCTTCCCAATGGTTAGGACTGCAGCAGTGAAACACGAAGAACATAGTACAATTGTGTACACTTACCATAAATGTAAATGTTCGAGTGTATTCACTGTTGTAATCGTGGTTACCCTCCCTCCTTCCCCCTGATATCTGCTGTCTTTACAGAGACACGTATTTCTGTGGTGGTCTCTGATCCCAGGACTACTAATAATTATTAAAATTGGACTTCTTTGGTTGGTTAGGGCAAGAAAAACTGAGGTAATAGCGTCACCTGCTCTCCTTTATAGTTCGGATGACCTGACGTCACCCAGCAAGCGACAGCAGCTGACTCACAAAACCTTGACTCTGGTATTCGGACCGACCGAGGGCTACCATAGCATGGATAAGCCAATGATTAGGACTGCAGCAGTGAATACACTCGAACATCTACATTTATGTAAGTATACACAACTGTACTTTCTTCCTGTTTGTATTTATTGCATCACAGTGCCCTTATGAAAAATCTGTACTGAACAAAATTAGTCGTTTCTCAGTAAAGATGTTACGAAGATGCTGCAAATGAAACTTTTCTCTTTCCCTCTCTCTCTCTTACACACACACACTAGTCAGGGGCTGGTGTTTCTCAAGCTCCTTCTTCCTGTCAGAGAAGTAGTTTTCCTTAAACATGTTGGAATTTTCCAGATAGCCACATTGCGCTGGTATGAGTATTGATCCAGCAGGAAGCCATAGAGCTGCTAAACCAAATAAGAAAGGGTAAGCTTGTCAAAAGAAGCTATGCCAGCTGAATATCTACAAGTATTAAGTTATATCGAAACATCTCTCTGGGTTATCAGCAAGAGATATGGTCATTGTTTTTACCAGCGAGACTGAATACTAGTAGAAGTCTTTTACTTTATTGATGTTTGTTGTTGGATTAAACCACAAAAGAGCAGTAAATAAACCCTGGAGAATCTTTTATGTGGACACTGAGAAAGAGATAGCCTGCTTCATAAGGACACAGTGAGCTCATTCTTTTTATTATTTTGAATTTGTTTTTCTTCATCTACTGAATACATTTAGAGTCAAACAGTTACAGTAATTTTTTAGCTAGAGGCACTGTAGCCCCATCTAGTTTTACAGTTGATCTTTTTCTGAAGCTGCATGTTGAATTATTTTTATTTGGATTCCCTTGTGCAAGAGTGTATATTTGATTTGTATTTAGTAATCAGTGTGCTTTGCATAATTTAAATTTTTTAATGTTCATATGTAAAATCTGGTGGCCGGCTGGTTGGAGTACAAAAGGATAATTGCATATATTGGGTGAAATGTAACAGTTGGTATGATACAACTGTGTTGTTTTAAGAGTGTTGAGTATTTGTGAACTTGGAGTGCCAGACTTGCCTGACGTGGCAGCATGCTGCTATACAGACTACAGTGGGTGTTGGCAATGTAGAAGAATTATTAGCCTTTGGTGGAAAACAGTGTGTGCACTTACATCTACAAGTGAAAATTAGTATAAGTGAAAATCAACTTACTGTTAATAAAATATCAGTGTCAGTAAGCTCAGAGCACAGAAGGTGGAGTCCTGGGAAGCCAGTGAGCATAACTCTGCTCTCCAAACATAATATGAGTTTTAGTGGATGTGGCAAGTATTGGTCAGTCCACATTTGTTATATACTGTTAAGGCTGAAGCTCTGACTGCATTTTGCAGCATTATGATTACATTATGTATCCATATCGTATACCTCTTCCATAAAGTATGAACAGGTCTGTGGTGTGACTACCGCATTCTCTGTTTGTATCCTTTATCCTCCAACCTTCTTTTCACATTGATGGTCTTTTTGTGGACATTATCAACTAATTTAGTTGCCTTTGTCTTTATAAAGGTATCAGAAGTTTATATAATATTCCATCTGTGGTCTGACAAAAGTTATATTGTGTGATAGTATAGTATATCTTCTTATGTCGAGCCACGCATAACCTGTCTTAGGGGAGGCCGGCTCTTATTTTGTACCCCACTGCAAGTTTTAGTCATTGACAGCTCCTGCCACCCTTGGCAGTTTGTTTAGTGTAGTTACAAATTCAAAATACAAACTCAGTCTGAAGTTTGCCTGCAGATTTTGTCTTTTGGAGATCTCAGTGGCTTGTATATCTTGGAAACCTGCCACTATGAGCCATCCTCCAGTTCTTTTGCTTGTACTTACCAGCATCATTGTTGTTATTTGTCAGTTCACTAATAGAGGGAGCATTTGTCTTATCTATGTAGGGACACAATTACAGCAGAGCATTACTTGTTGAATCATTCATTAATAATCTCTGGTACACTTTACAGATATTTTCAGCTGTTTTTCATTTTTGATGCAGTACTTATACATTAGAACTTCTCTTCTACATGCACTGTGTGGGTTTTTACATTAGACTTCCATGTGTCCCTAGTCACTGCACTCTGTCCAGGATTTCCTTTTTAGAGCTAGGCCTGGAAGTTCTTACTGACCTTGACCAGTTCTTGAAAATGAGATTTCTGTAATTAAGAGATTGTTGGTCAAGCTTCAAACTGATGATGCTATAAAGATTATGATGACATTGCTTTTGCCTTATTGAACACAATTGTCTTGTGTAATTCTGTGATAGAGCTTATGCCCTTTTATAATTTGCAGGATTATGATGCAGAGTTCTTCATTAAATTGAGTTGAATGTCTCTGAAATGCTAATTTGCAGCATTTTGTCAAAAAGTCTATTTCTTTGTTGTTCATTATAGCAGTTGAATGTCATTGAAATGCAATTTTGCAGCATTTCGCCAAAGTCTGTTTCTTCATTTGGTGAAGTTTAATTTTAGCAGTGTAAATTAATGGGTGTTTTCCATTCACTTACACTGCTAACTTGTGGTGCAGTGCGTGTTTTTGTGAAATCAGCAGACAATGGGGTAAAAGAATGTTTGTCCTTTTCTCCACTGATGTACGATATTGGAGTTGATATATGGGTCTCCTTCAAAACATCTAAAACCCATGACATCTGATTTCATAACACTTAGACAGAACATTTAAAACCCATAACATTGAATTTCATAACATCTAACAGTACAAATCACATGAAAATAACATCCCCTCCAGATATAACGACATATAATGACACCAAACTACAAAACACACTTTTTACTATGTTTCTGCAGGGGGGCTTGACACAATGAGGTTAGGAATTTAACTTTTTCCCACTGTAGTGTGATCTTGGAGTTGGTATATTTAATTTACGGGGGTGTGGGGGGCAGAGACCCTCACATGTTGAGTGCAGGAGGGCTTGCCCCCCTGCATAAGTAAAAAATGTGTTTGGTAGTTTGGTGGTGGTATATGTGGAGGGGATGTTATTTTCTTGTGATTTGTAGTGTTAGATGTTATGAAATTCAATGTTATGGGTGTTAGATGTTCTGGTCTCAGTGTTATGAAATTAGATGTTATGGGTTTTAGATGTTTCAAAGTAGACCCATATGTGTGTGTGTGTGTGTGTGTGTGTGTGTGTGTGTGTGTGTGTAGATATATATATATATATATATATATATATATATATATATATATGAAGTTAGGAGTGAGGAGGTGAAAAACAGTTGTTTTTCTGTTGTATTTATTTTTAGGCAGTTCAGTGGAACTCTTTAAATAGGATTGCTGCTTTTCGACGGTTTGATTATTGATGGAAAGTGCCATTGATGACTTAAACTGGTTCATCCTAATGTAGGTTTTGTAGCTTTAGCTTTTGCTTAATTTTTTAATTCTCAGGATTCTATGCATTGCTTTTGATTACTTGGGTCCCAGCAGATATGCGTATCCTGAATCATCTGGGTTTTTAATGCTGAAACAGAAACTTATTTTACAGTCAACATCAAGTTGTGAGTTAACACCTACTAGTTTGCAAAGTGTGTTGTATGTAATCCCATGAGATTCTTTACAGGATTTAGGTCTCCAGCGTGGCATAGGAAGCACATCTTTTTAATATAAACATTCCTTAAGGCTGTGGGAAGTCGCACAAAGATCAGACACAGTTAATCACGCCTGTTTAAGATAACATTGTACCTTGTGTTCCTGTCTCTCTTCTTCATTCCGGTGTAACTTGTGTGTTGTCCCCATGATGAGCTACGTATTCATAGATGGAGAGAGTTGGTATATAAGCGTATATATATTTTTTAAGCAGATAAAACACAGTGGAGTAATAATGTTATCAGTAACTTGAATTTACAGTGGGGAATAAGAAAACTGAAAAGATATACATTTCATAAAGGTTGAATAAAGGCAGAAGTACGTTTATGTTTTCAGAGATGGGGATTAAGAGGGGAGGTAATTGGATTTGCATATACCATTGCAGAGTGTGATGTATATTTGGAAGAAATAACAAAATTGTACAACTAAGGTAAAGTTTAAAAAAAGAAAATTAAGTGCAGAGTGGATGGAAACAAAAAATAGAAAAATTAATTTGAAGTTTTTGAAAGAGCACTAAAGTGCGAGAGAATATCAGTTGGCCATGGACAAAGTGATTACTCTAGTTGAAGGAAACTGTAAAAAAATATACAGAAAGAAAGAAAAAGGTGATACTAGATGGAATGAAAAAAATGACTATATGCAGATGATTGAGCTGCATGAAAGGAGGATTATGGTATGTTGTATTTAAAAAGGAGATGGAAAAGTATAAAAAATAAAGTTAACATCAATAATTTTTTGAGTAGGTAAAAGTATATTCTTAAAGGGAAAGGGAGTATCTGCTTGGGGTATAAAAACATCTATGCAAATACTTCCAAGCAAAAAATCCTAAACCACCTTCATTTTTGCTGAATACTTGGGAGCCACAGAGATGTCTTTCCATTCTTCCTTTAGAGAAATTTTCTTCAGATAGATAGCAAATGCTGAAGATGTGATGGGAAGGAGAGAGGTAATTGAGAATATGTGCTCTGGGAATGTAATGAGTTTGTAGAGTTTAAAAGTTCCCCACAGATTGTTTTGTCAGAAGTGTTGGGAGAGCAAATTGTTGTAACTAAGGAAATGGTCCTTATGATCTAGGGACATAGGTTCTGAATTGCCTAGACCTAGTAAGGCCTTGCTAAGTTTAATGCTACTGACTGACAAAAGAAGCGATTACTAAAAAAGGTATATTAAATCCAAACTAACTGTAATTGAAGTACTGAGTATAGTAAAGGAGATGGAAGAACTGGAGATGGGATTTGTTAGAAAAATGAAAGAGCAAAATACACAGAAGTAAATGGAATCAATAGGAACAATATGGCAGAAAATGTTGAAAGAACAAGGTTTAAACTTAATTGCATCATTACATGCATCTGTATCATGTTATCGCAAGTTGATTTAATCGAGCCACTAATACTCGGCACCAAAATGTCGATCTAGTAAAAAAAACGAAAGCTTATTTAGTTGAAAAAGTAATCATCAAAAAGTTATAGTTGGCCCGTTTAAAGTGCTGGCGTATTCTACATCACATCTGGTATTACTCCGTTTTAATATCAAAGGAGTTATACATTAAGTATATATAGATATAATGTATGTTCAAGTGGAAATTATAAAATAATAAATATTACTACCTAGTGTGCTAATGGAAAGGGAAATAAAACATGTTACTGGAAGTAAAACGTAAATCAACATAAATTACGAAACTAAATGATTATTTCCATACGTTACACTGTATAGGCATTCTAGCCATGGCTGAAACTTCGCAATCTGCTCCAGGCATAATGGGTAACAAATACGGTACGCTTACATCACAAAAGCACAAACTTATGTTACATGTAGATGGCTATGTGTATAATCTAGAATGAACTGTAAAGAGTAAGAACTATTGGTGTAGGTTAAAGTTAGTGTCAAAATGTAAAGGCAGAGCTATAAGTGTTACTGTAGTAGATGGGGAAGAGTTATTAAAGTCGGTTCCGCACCATCATGCACCTAATCCAACTGAAGTAGAACGATACGTAGCATGTCATCAGTTGAAACAAACCGCACAGCTATGTAGGAACACACCGTCTTTAGTTGTTGATGATATTATTGCAAGTACGTCTACAGAAAGTACTGTACATCTACCTTTACGTAAGTCTATGCTCCAACAGGTTAATAAGGTTAGACATAAAAAGATGTTGACATATCCTCTAGTTCAGACAAGTTTAAGTGCAGTGGATACCAGTACATATTGTTTGAAGGAAGGCAAATTCATACAACATCGTATGGTAGACATTCACAGTAACACACATGTGTTGGTATTCACTACTCAAGAAAATCTGATGGATCTATGTAACAGTATCATTTGGTACATGGATGGGATATTTCTTACCAAAGTTCGATTATGTAGGCAGTTGTACACAGTACATGGTCTTGTATCATGTGGTGAGACTAGGAAGTGTTTACCTCTGGTTTACTGTGTAATGACTAAAAAGTCATATAAAGCTTATAACTATCTGTGGGAGTGTTTATTTACATTGGTGAGTTCTTGTGATATGCATTTATCTGTTCAGTTTATCCTAACAGATTTTGAAATGGCATGTATTAAAAGCATAAAACATAACCTTACTGATGTTTACTCACCAAGGGTGTTTATTTCACTTTGCCCAGGCTGTATGGCGTAAAGTGCAGAGTTTAGGACTAGCGTCTCTTTACAGACAATCCTGTTCCTTTCAGTTGTCAGTTAAAAGGTTAGTTGCGTTAGCTTTTCTAGAGGTAAGTGACGTAGTCAGTGCTTTTCAAAATTTAAGTAAAACTTTTCCAATTGAAGGGAAAGAATTGCTAACGTATTTCGGTGAAGTCTATGTGTTAGGTACAAACTAGAGCTACGTCAGTTTCACGATTCCCACCAATATTTCCTATTGAGTTTTGGAATGTTTCTGCATTGAATGCTTTGTTGTTGCCAAGGACACAAAACTACGAAGAAGGTTGGCACAGACAAATTTGTTGTCTGTTAGGTAAACGTACATGTGATATACAGGCTGTACTCAACGTTTTAGTACATGAGCAGAATAGAGTCAGCGAAATAAGATTACAACTTATGGCAGGTTAAGCTGTGTCACATAAGCGTAAGACGCTGGAGAAACAGTATAGAAGAAGCGTAAGACGCTGGAGAAACAGTATAGAATGCAATCATTGATAAGTAAAAGGTCTGAATACAGTTGTGAAGAGTTCCTGACAGCTGTAGCTATGCTTTTGAAGGTGTAAGATAGTTTACTTACTACATCAACGTACCATTAGTTTTGCACAATACATGTTTTAAGCATTATTTCTGTTTCATGATGTTTTGCAAGCACTTTTGTACAGGAAATCCTTGCACATTCCCAATATGTGATTTATATTTGATTATTTCAACTTTATTACACAATTCATGTTATATATCTACATTCACAAGTTTCTTTGCAGTACAATGTACTGTTCACATTCACGGAAGCAGTGATTGCAAAGTGGCCAACTATAAATTTTCGATATTTTGTGTTTAGACGAATTTAGGTTTCGTTATTTTATTAGATCGACATTTTGGTGCCGAGTAATAGTGGATTGATTAAATGAACTTGTGATAACATGATATATACGCCGTTACACTCCCCAAACCCACACACAAAGGATAGTAATTGCTCATAACTTGCAAAATTTACCCTTCCACTCTGTATGAAAAGTAATTTTCACATTCTTTCTGCTTCATTCTGCATAAAATTATCTTTCTTCCACTAGGATGATTTGCAGCCTGCAAAAAAAGAAAAAAAATCAATGCAGATAATATATAAACTGACACTTTTGGGTACCACAAGGCTTGCAAGATTGCCTCTTCTACTCAGTATTGAAAGATATTGGTTCCCCTGCCTTTCTGTGTCATTCTGCGTAAATGTATCTTCCTTCCACTAGGAGGATTTGCAGCCTGCAAAAAATATTTGTCAGTATGGACAATATATAGACCTGACACCTCTGGATGCTGTTAGGTGAGCTGCTGACACCATCTGTACCACTGAGCGTGCAGCCGGTGCTACTGCTAAAGTAAATGGACACTTCATGTGTTAATATACTTCAGGCTTTTTAGCTCATTAACATCTAAGTGATGTGGAATGTCACACCTCTAGCAGCCTACACACATCTTCAATTTCTGTGCATTTTTCTGAAAAGTAATCTTAAAAAAGCACAAGATAAACAAATGTAAATATTTTGTGAGCAATAAAAGCTATTAAAACTGTATAAATAGCAATGGGATCAGAGAGAAGTAGCCTTTACAGTGGTAACAGGCAGTGCACTCATAGTATTTTCCATAAATGTTGTAATATATTGCAATACACATAAACCCCAAATTATATTTTTGTAAACTTTCACTAACAAATGTTTACATCTTGAAAATTGTACAGCTTAGATGTACAGGGTTAGAACATTTTTGTTAACTAGACAAAAGCTTTCACATGACAACAAAAAATTCCTCTAAGTGCATGTTTATTGAGAGATTTACAGAAGTATGAAAACATATACTTAATTGCATAATTAGCAAAACAAATAATACTGGATATCTCTCAGGATGTGCAACTTACAGTGCAAATATCAAGACAATCTTCTGCAACATTAAAGTTTGACTTAATGTCATGCAATTGTAAGTCTCTCAGTTTTTAAGTACATATGAAATTATTGCTTATTTTCATAATTATTAGCAAACAAGTAGCAATAATTCTAGAGTAGTGTGATATAAACCAGTATTGACATTGAGTTGTTCTGTCTCCCACATTGGAGTTTCATACCATGCACCTCAGTAACATGTAGGTTATCAACATAAATTTGCAAATATGAATAATAAGTGGTAAACAAAGATTAATTTCTTCATTGCAGGACATCCTAGAGTAACAACCTTAGTGCCATTCTGTTACTAAATCCTTGCCCTTTCTAATATTGCTTGTTATTAGCTGGTAAGAAACTTATAGAAGTCAGACCCAAAAAAAGGTCTGTATGGCATAAGGTGGCATGGTTGTGAACTGGAAGTATACGAAGAAGGTGTGTTTAGGCTTGAGTGAGTTAAAGCCATTATATATTGATACATATGGCTTCCTTACCCATCAGCATTTTGTCCTGGCTTTATTGTATGGCTGTCACCTGTGAGCAACTTTGTAATGCTTCATTGCTCCACTGTCCTGTTGCGATACTCACATTATATCAGCAAAAGCACTTACACTGCTGTTTAAACCTTCCCTTACCTCCATTGTCACTGATTGTTTTATGTGGGCTAATACCTCCAGCTGTGCAAGGTTCCAGGCTGCGCCATTCAGCCCTGCTGCACTCAGGCTCACTGTATTTCCCTACCCTACCCCAAATTCCTACTCACTTGTTCCTTATCTAAAGTTGTACTGCACATATCCCTTCCCCTTCCTCATTCCTATCCCATGCTGTTCCTACTAGCTTAACTCATCCCTGCTACTATCTCATTATCAAGTAGCATTCACCCAAATGCTTTACGATCTTTTGACACCTTACCTACACTCTTTTGTACTGCTCATTTAATTTACTCTTTTCTTTTGTTACATTACAGTCTTTGCTTTTTATTCTCCTTTTCCCCATTTAAAATATTCACATCTTCCTCCTCAAGAAGTCCTTCTTCAGTATTACTCTTCTTTTAATAATATTGACTTAAAATGTAATACTCAAACACCTTTTTATTGTACACATCACCCACTTAATTGTTCTCTTCCTACTATTCCTGTAATTTACAGCTTCACTCTACTACACCATGCTTTATTTTACATTTCTGTAGCCGACAATACAGTATTAAAATCTTACCTTTCACCATCTCCATAATAAGGGACCACCCTGCCTGAAATTTCTAGCAAACCAATTCCACTCTCATCTTTCTTCCCCCTTGTCTTCCTCCCTTCTACTTTAACACTGTTTCCTTTTTAAGCGTAATGTACCCTTAACTATTGCATAGTCCTGTCTATCTACTGTGTTATACCTGTGCATCTTCACATCTCTACTATTCATTTTATATCACCTTAATCTACCATGGTACTCTTAACACTTTATTCACACTCGCACACTTCCAGCCACCTTACCTATACACAGACTAAACCCACTTCACACCTATTTCATCAAATTTGTTTAATGTTCACCCTATTCATCTTCTCAAATACAAAACATCTTACCATTCAGTTCTCTTTGACAAAACCTAAGGGTAAAGTTACACACTTTATATAAAAACTAATCCCAATCCCAATGTTTCTAAAATCTGTTTTTCTGGTGACATTTATCCCAACCGCAACTCCAGCCCATCAGCCTTATCCACTCCACCCTCCTTTGCCCCTAACTCCTCTATAATACTCACAAAACATCCCCTTAGCTTCATTAAAATTTTTGTATTCTAAACAGATAGACTTGCAAGTATGGTTTCTTCAGTACTCACTAAATATTACTGTCATTACTGAAACATGGCCAAAGCTCCATGTAAAAGATTCTGAAATTCTCTCCCCTGACTACAATATAATTTGATGTAACAGATTACACAAAAAAAGGGGGAGGCATCGCAGTTGTATACAGTAACTGTCTTCTTACTCCCTCAGAACTAACATACTAACTTCCCAAAAAAGCGGAATTTATTGTCTCTTCTCAGTGTTACTAAACATGACAAGTTATGTATAGTTTCCTCTACATACTACCATGTAATAATAATAGCTTATTAGAAAATATTATTTACTGGATAACTACAAATGTTACTATTAAAACCATTATTTTAGGTGATGTTAACAATGACATCTAACACCCCAACTACTACTCTAAACGTATATTGGTTAAAACAGCTAATCCTTTCTCCTATTCGACTCAACAAATTGAATCATAAAATCTCTATCCTCGACTGGATACTTGTTTCTGACCCCAGCAAGAATGCTAACACAGTTGTTCTATCAGACTTCCTTTGTGTCCATTACCCTATATTCACCAATAGAGAAATCACACACCAGCTGGAAAACATCACAATAGAATTACCTGAAATCTTTCTGCTTTTTATCCTGACACTGTCAATAATTTACTAAAAATCCTTTAACTTGACTCCACTCAAATCCCTACCCCTAGACAAAGATGTTAAAAATTTCAAATATATATTTGTGAATACTTTAAATACAGTTGCTCCTACCAGAAATAAAGGAGTGAAAACTTCTCAACCCCCCCCCCAACTGACTCATTAAACTTGAATTCCATTTCAGAAATATGATAAAGCCTGGAAACAAGGACACAAGGATAAAACCCTTCAAATTTACATAGACAAAAAGTATATATATATTATGCTAACCAACAAGATAATCACAAAAAAAAAATCCAAAGAAATTCTGGAGCTTAATTAAGAATATTCTTCAACCTGATTCTCCTTCCTCACCAAACTTCTGTCTGAACTTATCCCCCTCAGAAACGGCTACAAAATTTAACACTTTATTAATTTTCATCTTAGCCTGTTTTACTTCCAGCTGTCCCCAAAATATTCAGTCAACCACAAAACTCTACTTACTCTGACTTCCCTACCTTTAGTCTCCAGATCATATGTTTTCCTTCTGATGATTTCTCTGCTTTGTACATTAAGCTCACTGTAGACTGTATCGCATACTCAGTTTCATTTTTCATTCAATAGATCTATACAAGACTCCCATGTTCTTGCCCTTTGGAAAAAATGTATTAACCTCCTCCATAAAGGAGGTAACTCTTCTGAAATCACTAACTTTAGGCCAGTTGTCATCCTGTCCCCCCTTTCTAAGATCCTGGAAAAGTGTATTCATAAGCAACTCCTTCACTATGTCTTACAAAATGGTCTCCTAACCCCAACACAACAGAACACCATTAATAAGGGTTGAGACCTAGGAAAGTTTATCTGTTATGTTTTTCTAGATCTCTCAAAAGCCTTTGTCACAGTGTCACTTGAGAAACCTCTGACGTAGATGTCCTATCTAGGCTTTTCCAAAGCAACTTTTCTATGGTTTTCTAACTACCTGACTGAAAAATGTCAGTCTGTCAAATGGCTCTTTTTTTCTTTGTCCTTTTCTTCTAGTTAAAGCAGGTGTTCCACAAGGCTCTATTGTAGGTCCGTTGCTCTATAACATTTTCCTCCATAACCTGTATAACTCCTGTCAGCAAGCTTGACTTATTCAGTATGTAGATGACTCAACTCTCATTGGCTCATTTGAAAACCCACTACAATTACAACCCATAACACAAGATACATTCAACTCACTTGAACAGTGGTTACATCAACACCATCTTTTACTTAATCCCTAAAAGATTAAACCACTACTATTTATCTCAAATCCCATGTCAGTCCTAAAAGTAACTTCCACATTATCACTCTAAACAATAACACAGTTGAAGTAGTTACCTGTACCAAATTGCTTCTAGTCACCATAGATGACAGCTTAAAGTTTGATCTTCACTTACAAAACTGCATAAAAGGCCCTTCTCAAAAGCTAGATCTGCTGTATAGAGCAAAAAAAAGTCTTACTCCTAGTAGAGTCACATCTATGCCAAATTTTTGAAACCCATATGTTCAACAGTTTGGTTCGTTGCACTGTTCTAACTGAGATCATGGTACAGTGGGGATTTTGCCCTTTTCTCCAATGTCATGTGATCTTGGAGTTGGTATAAATAATTAGTGGGGGGGGGCACACCCCATCACTCAGTAAAAACATTGTGTTGTTGGTGGGTGTTGTGTGACTTTGTCAGTTTTTTCATTAACTGCATTGCTGACTGTATTGGTTTTGACAGTGGTTTTTTTTCAGTAAACTGACATAGATCCAGTAGAGTCAGCCTAGTTGATCCTTATCTTCTCTTTTCTATGGCTCACTATTTAGACTAACATCCAGATCTCTCTTAAATCATGATTCAAGCAGTGCTATAATAAGATAGCTAGACTTGCATCTAACTTGCCACATAAAGATCATCATTGTTCTGCATTAACTGCTTTAAGCTGGTTAGAACTTCCAAATCAACTATCCCGTACACAACTTCTTCTGATCCATAAAATGCTATAAATTTCCTCCCACTACCTGCCCTTCTATTTCCTCAGTACCTCAGTACTCCATCACTGTCTCCCAAATCAACCTGTGCTCTGTCAAGACAAAAATATGCTTGAAATCTATTTAAAAAAAGCATTGTAGAAGGTCTATACTCACATTGCATAGCCAAACTATGACACAGTATTGCAAAGTCACTCAGAGCTATATCGCGCCTCCATGTATTTAAGTACTGTCTCAAAGAATTTCTCACTGACTCATGGCTGTGTCCATGCACTGTACCTATAAGATCTACATCAGCAAATACTTCATGTTCTTGCTAACCGCTCATCATACTATCTGTACTTTTCAACATCTGCCCTCTTCCCATTCTTAGTCGGACTTGCATCTTTTCTTTTTCTAGTAACATAGACTGTACTTCTAATACTTTTTAAGTACTGATTGTCATATTTGTTGGGTTTTTTTTATTATTACATCCTTGGTGTCTCATCATGCTTTATTGTAGTCTATATATTCCGCTGTGAAATTGTATGTGTATATGCATTTTTTAATTATACCTATACTGTTTTATTTGATGTTATCTAACTCTCTCGAGTTTTTTTTTTCTCGACCTCTGCTGAAAATGGGTATTTATTACCTGGTCAGACATTCCCGGTAAACGAATATCAGTAAATAAAATGAAATAAATGAAGTAAAGAAAGAATTGAATTTAATGTCTAAGTGAATGATAATTGTTAAACAGGAGCATGAAATGTTACTGTGTTTTTTGCATGTGTACCTGTCACTAGTTATGATATTATAGAGGTGTTGATAAAATTAAAAAAAAATATGATGGAATGTTTACAGATGAAGAAGATGAGGTATTATAAACAGAATTAAATAATGTAAATTACAATAAAATATATGTAATATATATGCAAAACATAATGCCAAAGAAGTTAAAGTGTGGAATTTAAGAAGCACTGTCGAAAAAGAGGAAAAGAATTTGAGAAGACTGTAACAGTGGAAGAACTTAATAAGGTTTTACATTTAGTTAGTGCAGGTAGTGTTCTAGGGATGGATGTGACTAGGTGTAAGTAGTGCAAAAATTGGCTGATAAAGGAAAAGAGTTTATTGCAGTGCTGAGTGAGTGTTATGAGGTAGATGTAAGCATACCCCTCAACCTGGAAACATCAAAAATTTGGACAAGACCCATGAAAAATATGTACAAATCTGTACGCAGATTAACATAAAATGTACATACATAATTACATAACCCCTCCCACTCCAATGGAATTGTGGGATGCCAACTTTCAAATGACACTGAAGAACAGACAACCAAAATATGGCACCAGAGTCCCCCTGTAGCCATACCAATGTCCCATTACCTAGCTATTTTGCCCCATTTACCATAAAGACTAATGTGCATACTGCTTTACTTCTACAATGATTATTTGGATTTTATTTTTACATTTTATAGCACAATTCATAAACACTAAGATATCTGCTAAACAAAGCAATACTGTCTCACAATGAAAACAGACTTAGCATTAAAACATTATCTGCCCTTGAAACTCACATTAATTGAAACCCACACCACATCCAAAGAAAATGCATCTGGCCAGTGGTGGGTAAAGATTACTGTTGGGCTGTTTTTGAAATTCAAATCATAGGCTCCTTACACACACAACAAGAAACATACACATGTGTTCTTTGATACACCTTCCTGACTTTATTAAATTATATTCTTTGCATAATACAGCACACTTGTTAGACTTAGAGCGCATTTTAAATTTATTGTTTTAACATTTTTCCAGTAGGCAATGAAACAAAATGCATGAACCAATAATGACAAAACTGCCCAATTCAGAACATTTCCATCATAAAACTCTACTTACACACACACACAGTTATTTATATATATATATATATATATATATATATATATATATATATATATATATATATATATAAAATGACATCAGTGTAAGCCACTGGCATATTGCATAGCTTCTCTAACTTATTTTCAGTTTCAGTTTTTTTGCTTGACTTACTCTGATTTGTGTTATCAGACCAACTCAATAGCTGTAAAACGCACAACAAAATAAAGTAGACGAACTGCATGTTTTAAGACTTCCAATTTTTACTCCAAGTACTGACAGACCCTCTCCTATATTCATCGTGAAGCATCAAAACTATTGTTGTAATCCAGGTGCTGTTAACTGGCCACTCTTGCTTCTCTACTGTCTGCAGTGGAAAAGTGTGTTTTATCTTGAATGCTGGAAAATGTACTGTACTTGTTTAAAAATATGTTTCTTATAATGCAGCACAGAACAGAATTCTGATTTTCTGTTCCTGAATTTGGGTTAATGATATTTGTTGCTCTTTCCACTGAGGCACAAATGCCCTTGCACATGACATTTTCTCACTTCTGTTGTATCTGTAGCTACACCCTTGACTTGTTACACCCACCCCCTTTAAAAGTACAACACAGTACAGTATCAGTGATGCATCTACATACTGTGTGAGTAGAACCCACAGCCTTCTGCATCAAAAGCAAGTATTTAGCCTGTTATGCTGTTAAGCAAGCAGACTCCGCATAAGCAACACTAAACTTCTCTTCCCCTGAAGCTCTCAGCTCCTTATAAAATCCACTCGACACTCAACTGTATCTCTCAAATTTCTAGCACAAGAAATCTGGAAAAGCCAAAATTTATTGGGGGGGGGGGGGACAAAAGCTCAAAAACCAGGTACACATTTTAAACATTGCTTGCATAATTTTGGAAAGTTGCTAGAATACAATGTTATGTTACCACCATATATTTCACTGTCAAGTCTTGAACTCAGGACCCCTGTGCACTACAGTCAGAGCAACATACCACTATGCCAAATCAGCAGTTTCCCAAACAATAAAAAGACAAACTTAAATGGTTATCATTTAGTAAATTCAGTTCTCACTTATCACCATAGCTCTCAACCTCTTGGCACAAAAAACCTGGACAAAGCCAGTAATGGGGGAATACAGAATTCAGTTCTCACCACAACTCTCAACCTCTTAGCACAAAAAAACTAGACAAAGCCAATAATGGGGGAATGCAGCCGTGCTGATCTTATAAACTTAGAAAATTGCTAGAATAAAAGGTTTTGTGTTACCATTTATTTTCTGAAGAATATGAAGTCTGAAATTCATATGCATGTCATTATTTAGTCAATTCAGTCCTAAATGCAGAAAGCCACAGATTTTGAGGAACAGAACAAAATATGAGGCATAAATGTGGAAAGTTTTCAGTTCAGAAGAGGTGGTGGTGGGTAGGGTCCTTAGGCACTTGTTACCTGTACCCAAGGCACATGGTTTGAGCCTGATTACCTCCTCTACACACACACTTCTTCCTACCTTTCCAGTCGCAGTTTCAAATGGCTGTTCCTGTACATGCCTTGCTTGTAAAAAAATCTGGATAGAGCCAAAAAAATGGACCCATTTTAAGTATTGCTTTTATAAACTTAAAAAGTTGCTAGAATAAAATCTATTGTTACCATGCATTTCCTGAAGGATATGAAGTCTGAAACTCAAACGACTGTCATTATTTAGCAAATTCAGTCCTCACTGATTTGCCACAAAAGTCCAGAAAAATCAGTAATTTTATGAGGCAAATATCTGGGCATTCTGCAAAAATCTGGACAGTTGAGAGGTATGCAGACCTCACTGTAATCGGAACCCATAAACCCCTACCCATGTACTCCCACCCATGATGCTAAAAATTTGTGTGTATCCAAAAATTCCAGCATTAGCAACCAAAACGTACACTTAGCATTACCCAAACAAATTCAACTGGACTTCTTTTACAACATGCACATTTTACTACTACTATTGAATTTCTGACAGCTTGACTGAAACACAGATTTTTTGTTTAAAATTTTTGAAAGATAAAAGTAGCAGATCCGTTAAATGTTGTGAAAGAACAATAGTTAGCATTTCAGCAACATGTATTTTATTACATTTTTTACTTCTGTCTTGAAACCAGACGTTTTGAAGAATTTAATGAGAAAGCATGAGCAGGGATTTCCAACAGACTTCTAATTAATGCATCTTACACACACCAGTCTTATTATTATTATTAGTCATATTATTCATCATAAACAACAAGATAACCTAAATCATCTGTTTCAATAATGCAACATGAAAACTAATTACACCTAAAGGAAAGATAAAGTAGTAGAATCAGCACAATGAACTATATAAAAGGACATGCGTTAGCCTAAATCTAAACAACTGTATTGCATTAGATTGTGTCACAGCTAAGAATATGATTGTCTCCAAACATTTGACAAGATTTTTTTATTTAGTTTTTGTATATGTGGTGCTATGTGATCTGCATGCTCCACAAAAAATGTAAAGATGCTTTTGATTCAGCAATATGCATCTGTGTATCTATGTATATATTTTTATATATCATTCTTTGCAGATGCAAGTTACCCCTTCACATAAACACAAATATGCTTACACACACATGCATACACAAGCACGCACGCTCATACACACACACACACACACACACACACACACACACACACACACACACACACACATATATCCTTCTTCCTACCTTTCCAGTCACAGTTTCAAACGGCCGTTCCCATATATGCCTCGCTCGCATTGCAGTTATCCAGCCTCGCTCGCAGTTTCAAACAACTGTTCCATTCCCCTTGCTCACAGTTTCAAACGGCTGCTGTACTGTTCCCGCTAAGGATTTGAGAAGCATTTAATCCGGAAATGCATGCACGTTGAGCTTCAGCTCAATTCTGGCAGGCTGTTTCACAGAGCTGACATCATCGCGTACGTGATGACATCAGCACAAAAAGCCAGGAAATAAAAGTTAAAATACAAGCGCTGAGAAACTCGGAAATTAAGGGGTGCTATTTGGGAATCGTTGCACCCCATTATTTGGACCCCAAAACTCGGTTTTTACCGAGTAATTCGGTACGGTTGGGAGGTATGGGTAAGGTATGAGAAAGTAACTGAAATTGTAATAAAATGTATATAGAGGAAGGATGAGAAATGTGACATTAATGAATTGGAGACCAGCTGTGTTATCATTGTAGATTATAAATGTCATATAACCTTTTTGCAAGTGAGAATTGTGACAGTGACTGGGTTAGTGTTAAGTTATGGGACATATAGGATACCAAGGAAACAGGCTGAAATGTTAATTTTAATAAAAGAAGCATCTTTCATTGCATTCATAAAAAAGAAGGATGGGATTAAATTAACATCAGTGTTATGTTCTAGAAGTGTGTTATACTTTAAATCAGGATCAAGTGTGGAACAGTTTACAGTGTTGTATGACAGGAAAGAAATTTATAAGTATGTTGACAACAACATGTGGTCATTCTTGGGTTAGTTTGTTAATAAGTGGATGGAACTAAGCCAGTTGTTAAAGTCAATCATTTTCTGTTTGTATTGAGGCATCATTCTGGATGACGGCAGAATGCTGCTTAAGACTAGGGACATACCTGCTGGGACACATAATCAGCGAGCTCAATCATGTCTCTCTTCATATAGTCCAGAGAGGTACGTCTCAGGTCATACATGCCAACATGGACTGTGACAGAGTCATAACAGTACCTGTTGAGAGGCTTGAGTGTGTGTGTGTGTGTGTGTGTGTGTGTGTGTGTGTGTGTGTGTGTGTGTGTGTGTGTGTGTGATATGGCGATTCTAGCACCTGACAGACAACTAATCGTGACTTTCTCCTTATCCAGCCTTGTGAGAGGCACATCTGTGTGTCTCACAATGGAGTCTCCTGTGACTAATATGTTGGTTTTATGGTGAAGCCTTAGTGGTTGTGAGGCAGAGGTGTGTGGACTATGTGCGGTATGTGGTGTTAAGTGCTGTGGAGATCGCATGTGTTTTGCTTCAGAGGTGTCCTTTGTTTGGGTATGTTTATGTGGAGGACCTCCGCATATGTAGGTGTGTGTTGTGTAGGTGTAGATGGTGGCTGAGGTGTAGTGATTGTGTTGACAACCTTTTCAGTGCCAGATATACTGGCTTGAGGGGGAGAGAGCTTGGACTCTAGGTTCCTAATGTAATTGCATCTCTCACAAATTGTGTTCCTAGGTGGTAGTAGTAGATGGTTTTCCATTTACATGAGGTAGTTGCTACAGTCTCTCAGGATACCCATATCAACCAAACTGGCAGGAGAAACTGTAGGAAATTGACAGGCAGAGAATGTTTAAGTAAAAGGTTTAATAAATATGTTTGTGGGAATGACATTAAATTGCTGGTGTTTGTATGTTAGATGGATAAGAAGGAAAGGTATAAAGCATATTGTGTTTACTTTTTTTGTGGAAGGGGGTTAAAACTGAATCCAGTAAAAGTAACAGTAATATTTATATGTCCTTCTATTCCCATGTTGCAGTATTCTTACTGTGGGATTCTCCACCTCAGGTGACCCGAACGTCGGCTCCTGTACAAAAGCTTAAGCCTGGCTGCTGTTGGTGAGTGGGATGTCACCCGCAGGGCCGTAAACTAGGGGCCTTAAATGTGACGACTGCAAGCACAGACCTCAGAACTTTTCTGCCACAGTTGGATGTCAGATTGATTGCATCACTCCTCTACTATCAAGACATCTAAAGCTAAGTACCCCGTTGGGGAATTCATTTTATTATTGCTTGAGCTTGGTTAGCTGTTTTTGTTCTTAGCCGATGTCCGCTAAGAAGGGTAAATGCGATGTGGACATCAAATTCTGCATAAGGACGCCCATGACCATTGCGTATTCTGTTGAGGCCAGGAGCACGACCATATGTCCTGCGCGATTTGCCAATCATTTGTCCCAAAAACACTTAGAAGCCATCTGGCCACTCTTAATCTATATCTGGAAAACCAGAGACTTGAAAAGTTAGCGCTTAGAATGGATCTTGAGTTGGCCGCCCACGTGAAGCCATCACGAAAAAAGGCCAAACTTTCACAGCCTACTACTGCTGCCCCTCCATCATCAGATGCCCCGCCAGCTGCCGATTTGGAGGTTGAGGGATGCCCGCTAGAGCCGTCTACTTCATCGGCTCCCCTTGAGGAAGCCACTTTTGAAGTGCCGACCAGCATGTCCACGGAGGTTACTCAGGCGTCAGTTTTTACTGAAGCCGAGGGGGGAACCAGGCTCCACTGGTAGCCCATTCGGGATGCAGGAATCCAAATTCTGTTAGCTTAGGCCCCTGTAACTCTGTCTTCTCCCAAACCTACACTCCATCCTTGATGCAGGCCTTCATGGCCCTTAGGCCTCAGCCTCCACTGTTCCAGTGCTTAGTCCTAGGCCTGCTTCAGCTATCTTTGTTCTCCCTCCCACTCCTCAGGAAGAAGAACAGAATGTTTTCTCATCATCATCAGATGAGTCTATTAATTATTAATCTCAAATAGCCTCTCATCTGGAATACTATTCTCCAGATGTAGAATCCATAGAAGGGGACTCTCCTCCAGAAGATATCACTTTTGGAGAGACCATTACTAAAATGAAAGAATATTTCAAATAGGATATTTCCCAAATGACTGAAACTCAAAAAAGATGCTTTGAATTGCTGCAAGTTGAATCTCCCTTTCCATCTGCCACCCACCAGTTATTCCTGCATACTTAGACGCATTTACCTCTACATCTAAAAATCCAGACTTTCAATCACCTGCTCCTAAGAGACCAGATTGTTTCTATAAGGTGCCTGATGACTACAAATTACTGGTGAAGCCCCCCTTGGTGTACCCTGCAGTCATAGCTGTGGCCCCTAACAAGCAGTCAAGATTCATTCCATCCTCTTCTCTTCTGCCTACTGACAAGGATAGCAAGAACATGGACAGGCTGGGTAAGAAGGTTTATACCTCTTCCACCCTAGCCTTCAGAGCCATTAATTACCAAACCCATATGGTTAAGTATGCGTTGGACTTGGTATCCCAAGCATCTACACTTCTGTCCTCCATGCCTGACTGTCCCATCAAGGCAGAAGTAGCATCAAAGCTGACCCCGATATCCCAGCTAGCCAGGCACTCCATTAGATGCAGTTATGATGCAACAGAGGCCTGTGCGAGATCTGCTGCATGTGTATCTGTGCTTTGCAGATATTCATGACTCCGGCTACAACCATTGCCTGAAGATTTTAAATCTAAAATTCTAGATGCTCCACTAGATAACAACCTCCTGTTTAACAGTCTGCTGAACTGTTTAAAAACCTTCAGGAGAAGAGCAAGGAGCTACAAGACATTAAGCACCTTCTGGTATCTCCCAGACCAAAATACTACAGAAACTATCCAGCTAAGACTACCTATGTCTGCAGAACCCTTTCCACTGCTACTCCTTTATCCAGACCTAGAAAAGGTAACAGAAGGCAAACCTCTTCCAGGCCTGCTCCTTCTCAGTCTACCCACAGACAGCCCTTTCAGGGCAGAAATGGTACCAACAATGCATGACTGCATTGCCCATCTCCCTCTGTCAGCCTGGCTCCCCCACTGCCTGCCCCTCTGGAGAACTATCACCTCAGATCGTTGGGTTCTGGCAATAGTAGAAAAGGGATATTTTCTTTCTTGGAAAGAAAAGCCCACACCACGGGGCATCCCTTTTTCCCCAAAAAAACAACTACACCTAATCCCTCACATTATACAGGATCTACTGACTCATTAAACAGTAGAACCTGTCCTTTCAGGACAAAAAGGAAAAGGTTTCTATTCAAGACCATTCGTGGTACTGAAAAAGGATGGACCATGGAGACCAATCCTGGCCCTGTCTTTTCTAAACCTCTTCCTAAAAGTCCCTTCCTTCAGAATGCTATACCTTCAGACCCTCCTTCCACCATTGCCAGCCCAAACATTCATGGCCACTCTAGACCTAAAGGAGGCCAACCTCCATATCCCTATACAGCCCACTCACAGAAAGTACTTAGGTTTTGCAGGGCCCTGTTCTCACTTTCAATTTACTGAATTGCCCTTTGGTTAGTCCACTGCACCCAGGTTCTTCACGAAATGCCTAGCTCCTGTCATAGCCTACTGCAGGACCAAGGGCATTTAAATCTATCCCTACCTATAAGACATACTCATTCTGACAGAGAAAGAAAGCACCCTAAACAGCCATCTGCAGTTTACCATGTCTCTACTACAAGGGTTTGGATTCACCCTCAACCTCCCCAAATATTCCCTTGCACCAGAGTAGGACAAAACCTTCCTGGGATGCAGGATCTGAACAGACCTGATGAAGCCATGCCTCCCTCCAGACAAGGTGCTTTCTCTAACAAACCACTTCCAGGATCTTCTCCGGACCCACCAACTGTCAGCAAAACAATTTATGCGACTTCTGGGTCTTATTGCAGCCACTAATCCCATGCTTCCACTAGCCAGGATGCACATGAGAAAGCTATAATGGTATCTAACAAATGTGTGGTCCCAACACAGCCACCTTCTAGACTTACAGATCCCCTTCCTACCCTGCCTCAAGTCAGAACTACAGTGGTGGATTTAACAGGTTCAAATTAACCCAGGCCTTCCTCTACTATCACCTACACCGATTCAGCTTATGCACACAGATGCCTCAGATCTGGGCTGGGGGGCTACCATAAAGGGCCTCAAGGTGCAAGAATGCTGGCAGGCACACCGCCTGAAAAAACACATCAACGTAAGGGAGACGATTGCAGTTTATCAAACCCTAAAAGCCGTCCTCCCCCTTCTACAACCAGGTCTCCTTCAAATCTTCATAGACAACACCATAGTTATGTGGTACATTAACAAATGGGGGACCAAGTCTTACCTCCTCTGCAGGCTAGCAATGCAGATTTGCGACATAGCCTCACAAAACAACTTATCTCTGCAGGTAGTCTACATCCCATCCCAGGTCTACCACCAAGTGGATACTTTCAGCAGATCATTTTGTCTGCATCACGAGTGGATGTTGCATAGAGAAATTTTTCTAGACATTGTCCACCAGTGGGCCACACCTCAAATAGACTTATTTGCCTCCCCCAGAACAGACAACAAAAAATTCTGTACGAAGGGCCACTCTCCTCTAGCCTAGAGAGTGGATGCCTTTACCGTCTCATGGAAGGGACGATTTCTGTATGCCTTTCCTCTCATTCAAAAAAGTCCTCCTGAAAATCAGGAAGGACAATCCAAAAATCTTGCTGGTGACTCCCTATTGGCCAAGGTAGCATTGGTTCCCCCATCTGCTGTCCCTCGCCAAAGGCAGTCACCACAAGTTACCCTACAAGGTAGACCTACTCACACAGCAGAAGGGAACTCTCATTCGCCCTCATCAGGAGATGCTGTGTCTAACACTATGGGTGATAAACTGTTAATACCCTTCAGACACCACTACTCTGAGGACATCCTTTCTGTCCTGAGGGAGGCCAGGAAACCTAACACAAGGAGATCCTGCATTTTAAAATGTGAAAGATTCTCCAAATGATGTCTGCAAAGGCTTAGGGATCCCTTTCTAGTGGATGTACCTCTTGTCCTAGCATATGTATGTGACCTTATCAAGACAGGCCTTTCATACTCACCAGTGAAAGTGCACCTGTGTGCTATCTTTGCCTGCTTACCCTTAGACCCTCCTTTACTCTCCAGGTTAGATGTTAAATTGTTCCTGAAGGGAGTCCTGCACATAAGACCACCAAGGAAGCCTACCCCACCACCTTGGGACCTAAACTTCATCCTGGAAAAACTCACACTAGCCCCATTTGAGCCATCTAGTTCTGCATCACTGCAAATGTGCACATGGAAAACAATCCTTGTGGTAGCTCTCACTTCAGCGAGAAAGGTAGAGTTTCAGGCTCTCATGGCATGCCCCTCCCCCTACACTATCTTCCACAAAGATGGGGTAACCTGGCGTACCAACCCATCTTTCATGCCCAAAGTGGTCAAGAGCTATCATTAAACCAGTCCATTCACCTGCCCACCTTCTTTCCCTCTCCTACCATTGACAGCAAGAGAATTCTCTATTCCCTGGATGTTCACAGGCAATTAAGGCTTTACTTGGACAAAACTAAGACCATTAGAAAATGTAATCAGCTCTTTGTATCCTTTCATCCCAGGGCCCTGGGCAAGGCAGTCTCTAAACAAACTGTCTCCTGTTGGATCATGGAAACTATATGCTTCTTCTACTCCTACCATGGCAAGGATTTACTTCAGGGGTAAGAGTGCACTCTACCAGAGCTGTAGCATCCTCCAAGGCCTTCTTTAGGGGCCTATACACAGCCTCCAATCTGGAGGCAGACCCCTGGTCCACTATACACACATTTACCAGGCACTACAAGTTGGCTCATATCTCCAGAGCAGGTTTTGCTAGGGGAATCCTGCAGGGATTTCTGGAATCAGCTACCTCTGCCTCCACCCTTCACCCTTCCTAAGCTGTGGTACTCTCCCACAGTGAGAATACTGCAGTATGAGAATAGAAGGACATAGAATAGTTGTATAAAATCTTGGCATAACCATAGATGTCCTTTTCTTCCATCTTGCAATATTCCTTCCCTCCCACCAACCCTCTGCATTCCTTTCACCTGTCTATGGGGCACCCTATGTCATCTCCTAGATTATGGTCTCACTTGTCAGTCTATGGTATTTCACTGGTCGGGAGGACATCATTTGGCTCTACCTAGTCCACTGTCCTACTGGGCAGTTAGTTCTGTGGTCTCTGCATGCAGACGTCACATTTAAGGCCCCTGGTTTATGGCCTTGCGTGTGACATCCCATGCACCAACAGCAACCAGGCTTAAGCTTTTGTATAGGAGCCGACTTTCGAGTCGCATGAGGTGCAGAATCCCACCGTAAGAATACTGCAACATGGAAGAGAAGGACATGTATGGTTATGGTAAGATTTTACACTTCTTCCTCTCTTTCGGCTGTTCCCATTAGGGGTCGACACAGCGGATCATCTGTTTCCATTTCTTCCTGTCCTCTGCATCTTGCTATGTCACACCAACCACCTGCATGTCTTCTCTCACCACATCCGTAAACCTAATCTTAGGCCTTCCTCTTTTCCTCTTACCTGGCAGCTCCATCCTTAGCATCCTTTTCCCAATATACCCAGCATCCCTCCTCAGCACATGTCCAAACCAACCCAATCTTGCCTGTCTGGCTTTGTCTCCAAACTGTTCAACCTGAGCTGACCTTCTAATATACTGATTCCTAATCCTGTCCATCCTCATCACACCCAGTGCAAATCTTAACATCTTTAACTCTGCCATGTCTAGCTGTGACTCTTGCCTTTTTGTCAATGCCACTGTCTCCAACCCATATAACATAGCTGGTCTCACTACCCTCTTATAGACCTTCCCTTTCACTCGTACGGTACCCGTCTGTCACAAATCACTCATGACACTCTTTTCCACCCATTCCACCCTGCCTGTACTCTCTTCTTCACCTCTCTTCCACACTCACCATTACTCTTAACTGTTGATCCCAAGTACTTAAACTCATCCACCTTCGCCACCTCTACTCCCTGCATCCTCACCATTCCTCTGTCCTCCCTCTCATTCACACACATATATTCTGTCTTAGATCTGCTGACCTTCATTCCTCTCCTCTCTAGAGCATATCTCCACCTCTCCAGGGTCTCCTCAACCTGGTCCCTACTCTCACTACAGATCACAATGTCATCTGCAAGCATTATAGTCCACGGGGCCTCCTGTCTGATCTCGTCTGTCAACCTGTCCATCAACACTGCAAATAAAAAAGGGCTCAGAGCTGATCCTTGATGTAATCCCACCTCCACCTTAAATGCATCCATCACTCCCACTGCAGCGCTCACCACTGTCACACTATCCTCGTACATATCCTGTACCACTCTTACATACTTCTCTGCCACTCTTGACTTCCTCATACAATACCATAACTCCTCTCTAGGCACCTTGTCATATGCTTTCTCTAAGTCCACAAAGACACAATGCAACTCCTTCTGACCTTCTCTGTATTTCTCCATCAACACTCTCAGAGCATACACCGCATCTGTAGTGCTCTTACCCGGCATGAAACTATACTGCTGATCACTAATCATCACCTCCCTTCTTAACCTAGCTTCCACTACTCTTTCCCATAACTTCAAGCTGTGACTGATCAGTTTTATACCTCTGTAGTTACTACAGCTGTGCACATCACCCTTATTCTTAAAGATAGGTACCAAAACACTTTTTCTCCACTCCTCAGGCATCTTCTGACTTTCCAAGATTTCATTAAACAATCTGGTTAAAAACTCCACTGCCATTTCTCCTAAGCACCTCCATGCTTCCACTGGTATGTCATCTGGGCCAACAACCTTTCCATTCTTCATTCTCTTCATAGCTGTCCTTACTTTCTCCTTGTTAATCTGTTTCACTTCCTGATTCACTATCCCCACATCATCCAACCTTCGCTCTCTCTCATTCTCTTCAATCATCAGCCTCTCATAGTACTCTTTCCATCTGCTCAACATACTCTCCTCGCTTGTGAGTATGTTTCCCTCATTATCCTTTATCACCCTTACCTGCTGCACATCTTTCCCAGCTCGGTCCTTATGTCTAGCCAATCGGTACAGGTCCTTTTCTCCCTCTTTAGTGTCCAACCTTTCATACAACTCTCCATATACTTTTGCTACCTCTCTCTTTGCCATGCACCTCATCTCCTTATACTCCTGTCTACTTTATTAATCTTTGACAATCTCACTTCTTCGCCAGCCTCTTTCTCTGTATACTCTCCTGTACTTCCTCATTCCACCACCAGGTCTTCTTGACCTCCTTCCTCTGTCCAAATGTCACACCAAGCACCTTTCTAGCTGTCTCCCTTACCAGCTCTGCTGTCGTTTACCAGCTATTTGGTAGCTCTTCACTGCCCCCCAGTGCCTGTCTTAACTCTTCCCCGAACTCCATCTCACAAGCACCCTTTTTCAACTTCCACCATTTAATCCTTGGCACTGCTCTCACACTCCTCCTCTTCTTGATCACCAGCGTCATCCTACAGACCACCATTCTATGCTAACTGCACTTTCCCCTGTCACCACTTTACAGTCTCCAATCTCCTTCAGACTGGCCCTCCTGCATAGGACATAATCCACCTCTGTGCATCCTCCTCCACTCTTATAGGTTCATAGGTTGGTACTAGGCTATCGGCCCTAGGGCCTATACAAGCCTAGCCATAACAATTCCTTGGCTATTTCTTCCCACAATATGTACGTCACCCTATGCTCCTCTCTCTTCTTAAAATACGTATTCACCACAGCCATGGCCATCCTTTTCGCAAAATCCACTGTCATTTGACCTTCTGCATTCCTCTCTTTAACACCATACCTACCCATCACTTCTGCATCCCCTCTGTTCCCTTCACCAACATGCCCATTGAAATCCTCTCCAATCACCAGTCTCTCACACTTGGGTACACTCACCAACACTTCATTCAGCTCACTCCAAAATTTTCTTTCTCATCCATCGCACACCCAACTTGCGGAGCATATGAACTAACAACATTCACCATTACACCATCAATTTCCAGCTTCATAAACATCACTCTATCCGACACTCTTTTCACCTCCAAAACACTCTTGGCATACTGTTCCTTCAGGATAACCCCAACCCCATTTCTCCTGCCATCCACACCATGATAGAACAATTTGAACCCTCCTCCTATACACCTGGCCTTACTCCCCTTCCATCTGGTCTCTTGCACCCATGATATATCAACCTTCCTTCTCTCCATCATATCAGCTAGCTCTCTCCCTATACCAGTCATACTGCTGACATTCAAAGTTTCTGCCCTCACTACCACACTCCTAACCTTCCTTCTCTCTTCCTGCCTTCAGGCATGCCTTCCCCATCTTCTTCTCCTTCGGCCAACAGTAGCCCAATTTCCGCCAGCACCCTGTTGGCGGTCATTGTTAACCCGGGCCTCAACCGATCCGGTATGGAAATCTGTGTTGTTGTCTGCAACAATTTTTAATTTTTTAATTTTTAAACAATTTTTAAGATTTTGCACAACTATTGTTTATCTTTTTTTTTAACTGGAAAGTATGACCGGGATCAAACCCTTTTTCAGTGGTGGCTCACAACAGTTTTGACATGTGCATAAAATACAGTTACATTATATCAGAAGGAATTTAATATATAGGTAAGTGTACATACATGAAAGAAAAATACGTTAGCATTTAGATAGCATTTACGTGGCATGCATAGGTATGTACAGTGTTGAACATTTGTTAGAAATAGACACTGTTGTATACAGCAAAGAGAGATATGACATTGAAGAATATATTGTAATATTACCTGCAATACTGCCAATTACTGTAGTATTTATTGAAAACATAAAAGTGGATTGGGTTTGTTAATTCTGGTGTAGTTTTGATTTTGTTACATTTATTTTTTTATTTTGGGAAAAGTGAAGAAACGAGGAGCATGTATTGGCTAGAGTTATGTATGAGAATGTAATGGAATTAGGAATGTTTAAGGAAAAAGAAGAGAAAGATGGCAGTGAAAGGTAAGTATATCAAAAAGAATTTTGATATGGAAGTTGAAAATGATTTGCAGAAGAATAGGAAGTACGATGTCAGGACATAATGCAAGAATATTAATGGTATAAAGTCAGAGTGCTAGAAGAGGGTGGGTATGAGTTTGCTAGGGAACAGGTATGAGAAAGTTCACCAAGGAACAAATTGAAGGGATAAAGACAAGGTGCGTGATTTGTAAGGATTTGCATGATGGGATGAGTTTCTTTGAAAAATGTCATCAAACAGGTTATCAGTTAATGTAAATGTAAAATATAAAGTTTATGAACAAAAGAAAATGTATGTTTGGGGTGTGAGGTTTAGGATGACATGGCGAATGCTATCATTAAATGTAAAAGGGTGATTTTTTTGTGGGATCAAATGTACAAGACTGAAGATGTAAGCAATGTACATATTAAGATGATTTGATATGTGAAGCGTGATCAAAAATGGGGTGAAATGTGTATAAAAATGGAGATTTTAATTGTGTCAGTGGCATAGTTTAATTCACTAGGTAGATGTAAAAATATTGTATAATAAGCACTGGAACTTGAACGAGAGTATTAAAAAGCTAAAATTGTGGTTATAGAAGAAGGGAGTGCAAAAAAGGGATGAAAGTAAAAAGGGGTATTTTTGTGTGTCTATTTTGTTTATATTACAGTTAACGTTTTTATTTTATGTTTTTAGTTTTTTATTAATAATAAAAATCACAATTTCTGATCACCTCTATCATAGGCAGTTACTAGGCTATTGGCTCTGAGGCCCTTACAAGCCTAGCCAAGAATTTAGCCCATATTCCAACAAGTCAGCACCCTGTGCCCTTGTCCAGCAGGGACACCGGTGAAATCCCAAGGTTAATGAGGTACTCTGCTTGACGTGGAGAGGAAGTTCCCATGAATAAGTGTCTGTGGGATCATTTACATACACCTGAGCTGACAACGTTGTCATATGGGAACTCGCTTTAATGCTCATTAAAAGGATGACATATGCAGGAGTGCAGTACACCACTTGTGTTGCACTGCAGTATCAGTACTGAAAAACTGCCAGGCATCTGGTATGAGAAGAGAGCCCACAGTCTTCTGATCTTTTAGGAACAAAGGTAAATGAGCTTACCTTTTCAGCCACTGACACCAAGTTTTTGGTTTTCAACAATGATAATTGCAAGACATTTGCAAAGGGCTAGAAAACTATGGCTTTCTTAGAAAAACTATAAGTTAGTGGCTTTAGCTCAGGGGTCTTCTGCCCCTTTCCCTGTAAGGGAATCCAGTGTTCAACTTGGGTTTGCCTGCCCCCTCCAAAAAAGAGTTATGAAACTTAGGTAGTCTCCAGAATACAGTAAAGGACATAAACTGGAGATGTCTAAAAAAGGTTATCATGGGGGGAGAAATGAGTTAGAGAGATGATTGTGGCCATAGTATTCTGGCCTGAAGTTCCACCAAGGCCTTTGGTGCCTGTGATCACTGAACACCAGTTCATCCTCCTGCAGTGTGTTGTTATTTCAGCTGCACTGCAGCCCAATCCAATGTATTGTTAAGGAAGTGTATAACAAACAGAAGCCATTGAGAATACTTACTCTTCCCAGGTCTTTGATTTTGATCTTTAATTCCAGCTAAAAAGTACTGTGGTTGCACCACAGAAAACTGCATCTCCCAAACATCCTCATAAGGCACTTTCCAAAACATGAAAAAGAATAGTTGTGTAAAGTCTTACCATAGCCATAGATGTCCTTCTCTTCCATGTTGTAGTATTCTTGGTGTGGGATTTCCCATCTCAGGCGATCCAGACATTTGCTGCTATACAAAAGCTTCAGCTTGGCTGTTGTAGTTGCGTGGGATGTCACATGTAGGACCATAAACCAGGGATCTTAAATGTGATGTCTGCATGCACAGGCCTCAGAACTTGAAAGCCCAGCAGGAACAGGTCCCAGTAGAGTAGCAAGTGATGTCAACAATAGGACTGTAGAGCCATTTGGTGGTTAAATTGGTTATAGGGTAGGGTATGGCCACCAGGAGACCCAAGACAGGTCAGTAATGAGCAAAAGAGAAAGATAAGGGGGTTAGGTGGGTGGGAAGGAATACTGCAACATAGAAGAGAAGGACATCTATGGTTATGGGAAGATTTTACACAACTATTGTATGTCCTTCTATTTCTATGTTGCAGTATTCTTGGTGTGGGAGAATACCACAGCTTAGAAGGAAGGAAGGGAGGAGGTAGAAGAAACTGATTCCACATAGCCCTGCAGAATTGCTCTGGCAAAACCTTCACATGCTCTGGAGATATTGTCCAACTTGTAGTGTTTGGTGAACGTGTGAATGGTGGACCATGTAGCTGCTTCCAGGCCTTTTAGGAAGGGTCTAGTGGCTGTGCTACTGCCCTGGTAGAGTGAGCTTGTACACCCTGTAGGAGTTTTTTGCCATGGAGAGAGTAACATAGGCAAATAGTTTTTCTAATCCAACATGCAGTGGTTTGTTTAGAGAATGCCTTGCCCAGGGCCCTGGGGTGGATGGAAGTAAAACGCTGATTGGATTTCCTTATGGATTTGGTTTTGTCTAGGTAAAACTGTAGCTGTCTGTGTACATCCAGGGAGTGGAGTATCCTCTCACTTTCATTGGTGGGAGAGGGGAAAAAGGTGGGTAGATGAATAGATTGGTTTAGGGACAGATGGTTGACCACTTTGGGCATAAAGGAAGGTTTGGTTCGTAGCGTTACCCTGTCCTTGTGGAAGGTAGTGTATGGAGGGCAGGACATTAGGGCCTGTAATTTGGACACCCTTCTGGCTGAAATTATAGCCACTAGCAGAACTGCCATCCATGTGCACATTTGCCGAGTGGCCATACTGGCGGGTTCAAAATGAGACTGTGTTCGTTTTTCAAGGATGAAATTCAGGTCTCAGAGTGGTGGGATGGGTTTTCTTTGTGGCCTGATATGCAAGACCCCCTTTTAGAATAGCTTAACATTGAGTCTGGCTAGTAGGGGAGGGTCTAGAGGCAGGCAGGCCGAGATTGCTGAAAGGTGGACTTTCACTGAAGAGTATGAAAGTCCCCCTTAACTGGTTGACACACACAGGCAAGAACTAGAGGTGGATCTGCGATGGATGGATCCCTGCCCTTGCCCAGACACCATTGGAAAGCTCTCCCATTTAGCTAAGTAAGATTTCTTTGTAATAGGTTTCCTGGCCTCCTTCAGGACTGAAAGCACGTCCTCTGAGTAGTGGTGCCTGAAGGGAATTAGATGTTTATCACCCACAGTGTCAGTGCCAACATCTGCAAGTGTGGGTGAATGAGAGTTCCATTCTGTTTTGTCAGAAGGTCCACCTTTTGGGGTAACTTGTGGTGATTGCCCTTGGCTATATTGAGAAGTAGGGGGAACTAGTGCTGCCTTGGCCAGTAGAGGGTCACCAGCAAGATTTTTGGTTTGTCTCTCCTGATTTTCAGGAGGACTTTTTGAATTAATGGAAAGGGTGGAAAGGTATAAAGAAACCTCCCCTTCCAAGAAATGCTGAATGTGTTTTCTCTCCAAGCTAGTGGGGATTGGGTTTTGGAGCAGAAAGTCTGCAGTTGTCTGTTCTGGAGGGAGGCAAACAAATCTACTTGAGGTGTGCCCCACTGGTAGACAATGTCTAGAAATACATTTCTGTCCAGCATCCATTCGTGATTTGGAGAGGATGTCCTGCTGAGAAGGTCTGCTTGTTTGTTGTCCTGCGAGGGGATGTAGGATACCTGCAGGGACAAGTTGTGTTGTGAGGCTCGGTCCCAGATTAGTAAGGTTAGTCTGCAGAGGTGGTATGCTTTTGTCCCTCCCTGCCTGTTGAGGTACCACATAACTGGGGTGTTATCTGTTATTATTTGGAGAACACTTGGTTGTAGGAGTGGAAGGAAGGCTTTCAGTGCCAGTATGACAGCTGTTATTTCCCTCACGTTGATGTGCTTGTTCTTTAAGGAAGGGTGCCACTTTGCTTGAACTCTGTAGTTTGACATTGTTGCTCCCCATCCTAGGTCTGATGCATCTGTATGCATGAACTGGTTTGGGAGAGGTAGCTGCAGCGGAAGGCCCGGGTCCAGCTGAATTTGCTGAATCTACTATTTTAGCTCTGACTGTAGGCTGGGCAAAAGTGTGATTTCTTGCTCTAAAGGATGCTGGTGTTGTGACCATACATTTTTTAGATACCACTGCAGCTTTCGCATGTGCATTCTGGCTAGTGGTAGCATGGGAATGGTGGCTGTCATTAGGCCCAGGGTTCATAGGAATTGCCTTGCAGTTATCTCTTGGGTCTGCATAAGGATTTTGAAGTGGGAGGACAGGGAGCTGACTTTGTCCTGGGGAAGACAGGCTTTCATTATGTCTGTCCTGATCCTGCAACCCAGAAATGTTTTGTCTTGTTCTGGGTCAAGGAAGATTTTGGGAAGTTGAGGGTGAACCCCAGCCTTTGAAGTAGGCAAAGGGTGAACTGTAGATGGATTAGCCGGGTTTCCTTGCAATCTGCTAGGATCAGGATGTCGTCCAGGTAAAGGTAAATCTGAATCCCTTATGTTCTGCAATAGGCTATGGCAGGTGCCAGGCATTTTGTGAACACTCTGGGAGCAGTGAACAAACCAAAGGGCAATGCAGTAAATTGGAAGTGAGAGGAGAGTCTAGAAAAGTGTAAGAATTTCCTGTGGGAAAGTTGAATGGGTATGTTCAGATAGGCTTCTTTCAGGTCGAGTGTGGCCATTAAAGCCTGGGCTGATATAAGAGGGAGTAAAGTTTGCAGGGACAACATTCTGAAGATGGGAACCTTTAAGAATAGGTTTAAAAAGGAAAGGTCTAGAATGGGTCTCCATGGTCCATCTTCTTTGGGGACCAGAAATCGTCTTGAATAGAAGCCTTTCCCTTCCTGCCCTGGAAGGACAGGTTCTATTGTACCCAAGTTCAGAAGGCCTTGCAGAATCTGTGGGAAGAGGTGTCTCTGATTTCTTGGGGGGAAGGGAACACCCCTTAAGGGGGGGGGGCTTTCTTTCCAAAAGAGGAAGTATCCTTTTTGAATTGTAGCCAGAACCCATTTGTCTGTAGTGATGATCCCAAAAGGGGAGGCAGTGGGAGAGGTGGGCAGAAAGGGGCAGGTGAGCAAGGCAATCACGCATTGTTGGATCCTCCTCTGTCTTGAAAGGGCTGTCTGGTGGGGGGCTGAGAGACAGCTGGCATGGAAGGGGTTCGTCTTCTGGTCCCTCTTTTGTGTCTGGAAGAGGTAGGTCCAGCTGAGGCTGGGTTTCTTCTGACAAAGGTGGCTTTGGCAGGGTAATTCCTGTAATATTTGGAAATAAGAGACACCAGAAGATGCTTGATGTCTTGCAATTCCTTACTCTTTTCTTGTAGGTTTTTGAAAAGGTCTGCTGACTGTTTACCAAACAAAACGTTAGGGTCCAGAGGGGCATCTAAGATTTTAGACTTGAAGTCCTCTGGTAAGTGTTGCAGATGTAGCCAAGAATATCTTTGAAGTACAGAGGCAGAGCCTGCAGACCGTGCAGAGGCCTCTGCAGCATCATAACTACATCTAATGGAACGTCTGGCTATTTGGGCAGCCAGAGATAGTTTAGATGCTATGTCAGATTTAGTGGGGCAGTCTGGAGTAGCAGCCAGCAGAGTAGAGGCTTGAGAGACAAGGTCCAGAGCATATTTAGTCATATGGGTTTGATAGTTGATGGCTCTAAAGGCCATTGTGGAAGAGGTGTAAATCTTCTATCCATGGTTTTGCTGTCCTTGTCTTTAGGTAAGAGAGAGGTAGACGGGATCAGTCTGGATTGTTTATCAGGTGATACAGCAGTCACTGCAGTGTCTGCCAGGGGTGATTTGACTAGAAATTTCTGGTCATCAGGCACTTTGTAGAAGCGATCTGGCCTCTTAGGGGCAGGTGGCTGAGAGTCTGGTGTCTTAGATGTTGAGGAAAAGGCATCTAAATAAGCAGGGATGACAGGAACGATAGAAGGGGAGGGATATTCCACTTGTAACAGTTCAAAATACCTTTTTTGAGTATCAGACATTTGTGAGGTGTTCCATCTGAAGTGTTCCTTCATTTTGGTTATGGTCTGTCCAAAGGTGATATCCTCTGGAAGGGAGTCCCCTTCAGTGGATTCTTTGTTTGGGGAATAATACTCTTGAGGAGAGGCTATTTGAGAGGTATAAAATATTGATTCATCAGAAGATGAATAAAAAGCCTTGTGCTCTTCTTCTCTGTCTTGTGAAATAGGTGGTGGAAAAGTGGAGACAGAGGCAGGCCTAGGGCTGAGGAGAGGAAGAGTAGATGGAGAAGAGGCTGAGGGCCTAAGGGCCATGAAGGCCTGCATCAGAGAGTGTAGCCAGATGTTTGGTTTTCTGTTTCTTTTTAACTGGGGTAGTTTTAGGCATTGGCCTGGAATCGGATGCCTGGCTAAGGGTAGCAGTGTCCAGAGGAGGGATCCTGGATGGAGGTCTGGCTGTGTCTAGTTCCTCCTCGACGGTAGCCTGGTAAGCTCCGTGGACATGCTTGTCATCAACTACAAACCAGCTTCCTCGAAGGTCGCCGCTGAAGTAGACAGATCTGTTGGATGTCCCTCAACTCCTAAATCGGTAGCTGGTGGGGCATCCAAAAGTGGAGAGACAGTGGAAGTGGGACTAGGAATCTTGACCTTCTTCCACAGAGGTTCAGTCGGGGCTTTAAAAATGGGATCCATCCTTAGCGCTAATTTTTTAAGTCACTGATTTTCTAGGGGTATAGATTAAGTGCAGCCAGATGGCTGCGTAGGGTCTTCGGAATGAAGGATTGGCAGATAGAGCAAGCGGTGTGATTGTGCTCTCAGCCTAGGCAAAAACGCAACAGTCATGCATATCTTTATGGGGTATCTGGCTCCCGCATTGGCATTTGCACTTTTTGCTGACATCGGCTAAAGTTTACTACAACAAACCAAGCTTTAGCTAAAAGTCAAAGAAGAAAAAACCCCAACGGGATACTTAAGCTTTTAGATGTCTTGTAGTGAAGGATCGAAGCACACGATGTGACGGCCATCTGTGGCTGAAAAGTTCTGAGTTCTGTGCGTGCAGACATCACATTTAAGGTCCTTGGTTTATGGTCCTGCATGTGATGTCCCATGCAACTACAGCAGCAAAGCTGAAGCTTTTGTATAGGAGCCGACGTTCGGGTCGCCTGATGTGGGAAATCCCACACCAAGAGTACTGCAACATAGGAATAGAAGGACATCCTAGATTCCCCTTCCCTGCAAGCCAGGAGTTACTGTGGAGATTCACAGAATCATTATGGACATGGCTGGTAGTCGGGCAATGGTGTATAAGGTGTTTGAAGATTTTGCTACCATTTTAATTAAAAAAAAAAAAAAAAAATGTATTGGCCTGCCATGCCAGGAAAGGTAAGATTGTAAGTAAGTAGTGGTGAGCCCAGAACATAGGAAATGTAGATTTAACCTACTTGCCCCTGGAAGGGTGGAGCTAGTAGGAGACACTCCTTCATTGAGCTGCTAACCATAATAATTTTGATTAGAATTCCTCTTTTTCCATGGGAACGGTGTGTGAAAAATGGTTATTGTATTGAGGATAAAAGCTTTAAATGAAGAAAGTCCCTTTTGGTGTACCCGTAGCCTGCCTTTTAAGACTTTTTGTGAGTTTCATTTGAAAAAATTTTTCTTTCCAAAAAAAAACATAACTGACAGTTTTAAAACAATACAACATTCACTGTCAGTTCTTGTACCAAAAACAATTACATAAGTATAAAGCACTTAAAGCTTTGTCAGATCTGCCCTTTACTTGACCAAACCTGAAGTATAATCTAGAAAGTCATAAAACGACTCTTAGCAGCAGTTCAAGAAGACACTGTCCTTCATAGGAAGCTAAAGAGTGTTGGTTACTGGGGTTGGGGTGGGGCTGTTTTAGAAAATATAATGGTCTTGGAAGGACAAGAGAAGCCATTCTAAAGAGCAAGAGGGATATATGCCAGAGGACAGAATCCCCCCACCCAGTAACAATGTCATTGCCCAGTTGTGACTTCTCCTCCTTGACACTTCCTCAGGCCAACCCTCCTCCTTTCAATGTATTTATTTATTTATTGACCATTCGTTGACTTGGTTAGTCCCACTAGGTGTGTGACCACTTTTCAAGGGAGACCCAGGGTGGTGTTTTACACTACTAGTGGCAAATTTGGTCAGGGCATTGGGGAGCTTTCCTTATGCTCTGCGATAGGTGCCATTGGATCCTTTGCATCCATCTCGGCTACCACCAACTCCAGCAGATCAGACATTGGTTTATTATCTCAAAGGATGATGCACTCAGGAGTGCAGCATGCTTGTTATGCTGCATTGCAGTGTCAACATTCCATCTACCTGGTGTGGGAACAGAACCCACAACCTTTTACAGCAAATGCCAGTGTGCTACCTGTTGTGTAATCTCTTTAAATGACCATTGATTCTTCAAGACCACAGATACGTGGGTGAAGGAGACGGTAGTCATTTTCTACACTGCAAAGTTTATTCATTTGCCTCCTTTCCTGAACATGCCACATCTTTTGAAGAATTGAGTGCTACATGAACTGCCCATTCTGGAGCAGCTTCTAGCTTTCACAGTTGTGGAAGCAATTCAATCTCTAGCAAGAGGTTAATGTTTTTTTCCAAAGATTGTTTCTAATACCAAAAGGCTGTGTGTAGAGTCACAGCATAACAGCTGTATGAGGAAGAGTGCAAACCTGTCTTCGATTTATCTACACTAAAGTATGTGGCAATAAAAAAGTGCAAAATGTTCTCACTCTGCAGACCCTACCTCCTCTGCTGATTAGAGGATACATTCCTAGTTTTCTCAGATATGAAAAACGTTGAGTTGCACATTCTAGATGGCAAGGCACTGAGGCAGTTCCTTAGGTTTACAGTAGGGAAGTCACAGTGTCTGTTTTCCTTTATGCCCTTTTTCCTTATTCCTGTTCCAGGAGTCTTTGCACAATGTATGGCGCTAGAATGTGTCCACTTCAGTTTGAAAGGAATCCATGTTTATCCTTACTTGCTTGACTGGTTAATTCAGATGTCTTGCATAGAAGAATGTCAGCTAGCCCAAAAACTCATGGTTCACTGCTTCTAGAGCTTAGGGAGCTTTATGAATATTCAGAGTCAATCCTAGAACTGTCCCAGCAGAAGAAATCCCTGGACATCTTCCTTGTTACAAAGTGTTGCAGGGTTTGACTGTCATACGATCAGTCAAATGAGAGACCTCTTTTGTCTCATTTTCCTGTGATCTCAACTAACAAAATAGATCTTCTTCAATGCCTCATCCATCCTGATGGGTCTCACATAAAGTTGCACATAAAGACGATTCATTAGTACAATAAAGCATTAGGAAGTTGCACAAGCAGCCTTTAGAGCATATTTTTTACTCTAACTGTAGTTTAGTCATGGAATTTGAATGGTGGGCCTAGCAGGTAGTCATTAACCCAGGGCTTTATTTCATTACTTTTGGAAACCGTACCTGATGCCAAATGCAGCAGACTGTGCATTGGGGGTTGGGGGATACTTGCTCCAGTTCAGGATACAAGTAACCGTTTGAAATGTCAGGACCCACAAGAACAAGTCCTGAGAACACAGACTGATTGGCTGAAAAAATGAACTTACATATAATAAGTCTGAGATGGCCATTTCCTAGAATGTTCCCTTTTTCTCCAAGGTATGGAGATTTTGGAGTTGGTATATATAAGTTTGGGGGTTGTGGGGAGCTTGTCCCCAAATCGGGGTGCAGGGAGTTTGTCCTTCTGAAAAAAAAAGTTTAAAGAAGAACGTTGTTTGACATTTACTGTTCTGGATTTTTTTTTTTAGTCTGTTGGTACCCAGCATTATGAGAGCCAGCATTTCAATAAGGAGCCCAGGGTGCATGGCACATGGCCTTTAGTGCAATGTAAGATGCAAGAGCTACATTCGTGTGAAGGAAGTGGTGGCCTTCCACAATTGCCATGTTTGCCTTTCATTTAGTTCTTAATCCAAAGACTGTGTTTAGAGTCACAACAGCTATATGCTGCATAAGTAAACAGGGAGCTATATACCTGAATCCCCTCTGCAGGCAATTTCGGACGAATGTTGAAACTGTAATGGCTGTAATTGCATTCCTCAGAGTAGCAGAAGTAAGTGTGTGACTGTACAGGGGTGAGGGAAAATTTTTATATATATATATATATATATATATATATATATATATATATTTGTGGGTGTCTGTGTCTGTGTGTGTGTGTTGTGTATATCTGTGTCTTTCTATCTCTCTGTATATATTTATTTCTTGAGCATTCCAAAATCACCAAAAGTGCAGGAAAGCCTCTTACTTATCCTGGGAATGTACTTCACTAAGGATCCATTCAGACTGTCCCTCCAGGTCAGGATGGAAAAGGCTTCTACTCATGGATCTTTCTAATTTCAGGAAAGGAGGCCATTTGGAGACCCATTTTTGAACCTGTCAAAGCTAAACAGGTTTCTCAACCTTTCAAAGTTCAAAATGTTTACTACTCCCCATGGTCTTGCAAGATGATTTCATGGTCACTCTAGACTTAAAAGACACTTATTGCCATGTCTACATAGCAGACAGTCACAGGAAATGCCTACAGTTAGTAGCAATAGGCTCTTACTTCCACTTCTGTGCTTTACCATTTGGGCTGTGCAGCACTTCTCCCAGAGTTTTCACAAAGTATTTAGCTCAGCTGATATCACATTGCAGAACTCTGTTAGTTCATATTTACCCCTACTTAGACAACTGTCTCATTCAGGGAGAATCCACAACAGAGACCCTAGATGCCTTGCAGATCAGTGTAGACTGCTTTCAGAAGGCAAGTCTCACCTTAAATCTTCAAACGTCACAAACTCTTCCTCAAAACAGTGATTCTATTTCTGGGATCCCTCATAGATCTGGTCCAACAGAATGCCTTCCCTCTCCAGGACAAGATATCTTTTCTGACAAACTACCTGACCAACTGGTTTCCAAACAACACATCTCAGCAAGGGAATTTCTGAGGATTCTGGGTTACATAGCATCTTGCATTCTCATGATTCCACTTGCAAAATTACACATGAGAAAACTTCAGTGGTTCCTAATAAATGCATGGGAACAGCATTCTCAACCGCCAGAAACCCCGCTGCCTATCTTTCTATGCATGGAGTTCCTGTGGTGAAAGAACACCATACCCCAAGGGCAAATTTCTCTTTACCAGAAGCAGACAAGACCAGCAACAAAGACAGCTCAGACATAGCTTGGGGGAGGGGGGGCACTTAAGTTTCCTTTAAGTCCAGGGCATCTGAACACCTCGGCAGAGAAATTGCATATAAATCAGAAGCAGCTACCTACTAGCAGTCTACCTGGCCAAATAGGCTTTTCTGCCCTGGGAGCTCACATATCTGGACAGACACCACCACAGTGATGTGGTACATAAATAAGTAGGGGGAATACTACTCTACTCTTCGTGCAGCCTTTACAGGAAGAATCGGATGCTTGCTCAAGAAATAAGGCTAACTCTCATAGCTTTTTATATGCTGGATCAGAACAGTACCCTGGCTGCTGCTCTAAGCAAGGATCTTATAGATTGCAACAAATGGATGCAGAAGAGCGAGATTTTCCTGGACCTGACTCTACAGTGGGGTGGGGGGGGGGGGGGTTCCTCTCACTAGACCTGTTCTCCTCTCACCAGAACAAAAGACTACAGACATTCTTCTCCAGATCTAAACAGACTACGACTTGGAAAATAGAGGTTTTCTCTTTCACATGGACAAACTGGTTCTTGTATGCACTCCCACCTTTGTCTCTGATCCCCAAGGTACTGCTAAGAATCAGTGTGAACAAGACCCAGCATGATTCCAGTGGTTCCTTTCTGGCCAAGGCAACACTAGTTCTCCCTTCTCCGGACCCTCAGTGAAGGGAGATTCCACACTGAACCCCAGGAAGTAGATCTCTTCAGACAAGCCGAGGAATCTGTTTCCCATCCTCACCTAGCCACACTCAGGTTAGCAGCCTGGACGATTGAATTTTGACTCCTTTGATGCCCCCTATCCCAAGGATGTGCTTTCCATTCTAAAGGAAGCAAGGAAACCCAATACCAGCAAATCATATCTGGCAAAATGGAACAGATTTTCCACCAGGTGTCACAGCAAGAACAGCAACCTTTCTCAGGTAAACATCAACTCAGTCTTGCAGTACCCATCAGAACTATTTAGACAAGGACTTTCCTATTGCAGCCGTAAAGTGCATGAATCTACCATGTCTGCTTGCTTGCACACTGCTTCTCGCTTGCAACCCCACATGAAGGTTTTAATGAAAGGGATAATTCACTTGCGACCACCCAGAAGGAACCCTGTTCCTGCTTGGGAATTAAATTGTGTGTGTTAGAGAAACAAAACCTGCTGCCACTGCCTCTCCAAAGATGCTCACCTGGAAGTCTACTTTTTCTTGTAGCTGTCAGCGTGGAGAGTTGCAGAGCTACAAGCCTTCATGCGTAAAGAACCTTTTATTGTCTTTCACAGGAACAGAGTAACCCTTAGGACAAACCAGTCCTTTATGCCTAAGGTGATATAAGAACTTAACATAAACCCAGACCATCTACCTACAAGTCTTCTCAAATTCACAGAACAGGGTAGAACAAGTCCTTCATTCCCTGGATGTGCACAGCAGAGCAGGTACTATCTAGACAGGACAAAAACCCTAATAGAGCAGAGCAATTACTGGTGGCTTTCACAGAGGGTAAACAGGACAAACCTGTCTCCAGTCAAACCATTTCAAAGTGGGTATCAAATTTGCATTAAGTTCTGTTACTGTCACCATGAAAAAGATCTACTTGGGCATATTAAAACCCACTCCACCAGGCATGGGGCATCTACTACTGCTTTCCTCAAAGGAGTCTTTACCCAGGCCATCCTAGAGGCAGCCAAATGGAACTCTGTCTACATCTTCAACAAAACTACTATAACCTAGGCAATGTCTGCAGTGCTAGAGTAGGTTTTGCTACTGCATTCCTGCAAAAAGTACAGTTGTGTAAAATCGTACCATATACGTAGATGTCCTTCTCTTCACTGTTGGAATATCCAAAACAGAAGGAAGGGATCTCCTGCCCAGGGCAGCCCAACACTGTGCCAGCATGCAAAAGCCAAATGATGTTGTATATGCAGTCACATTTATGCATTCTGCACAGAACTTAGGATGGAAATGGTGTCCAGCCCCTTGAAGAAGGCATAAAAGGAACATAAGGATACAACTACCCAGAATTGAATTGCCTCAGAAAAGAACAGTCCATAGGACAAAGGAGTCTATGTACACCCAGAAGGAAAAATGTAGAAGAAAATGGGGAAACCCTCAGCAAGAAGGAAATCTAAAAAAAACAAAACAAAACAAAAAAAAAAAACAGAATAAACAAAAGGGGGTTGGAGGAAGGGAGCGAGTACTACAACAGTGAAGACAGAGACATCTATTGTTATGGTAACATTTTATACAACTGTACTATGTCCTTCTGTATCACTGTTGCAGTATACAAAACAGAAGGGAGAGTAAAAAAGAAACAGAATGGGAGGTGGAAGACTGAGAAGAGTTATCAACAAACCCACATAAAATAGTTTCATCAAAACCTGCTCTGACCCTAGAAACCGTATCCAACTTATAATGCTTAGTAAAGGTATGCACTGGAGACCAAGTAGCAACTTCAATGATGGAATTGGTGTTCAACCCCTTAAAGAAGGTACCAGAAGAGGCAACAGTCCTAGTAGAATGAGCTCTAATGGAAGTAGAGATTTGCCATGAAAAGAGTAACAAAAGGAAATGGCCTTAGATATCCAGGAGGAGATGGTTTGCTTAAAAACATCTAACCCCATTATCCTGGGATGAAAGGAAACAAAAAGCTGATCAGACTTATGAGTGGCCTTAGTTTTATCCAGAAAGTACCTGAGCTGTCTGTGGAAATCCAAAGTATGCAGGACCCACTCACTAGCAGACTGAGGAGAAGGCAAAAAAGAAGGGAGTTGTACGGACTGATTCAAGGGCAACTCATTTACTCCTTTGGGCATAAAAGAAGGATTAGTACAAAGCGACACCCTGTCCCTGTGAAAAAAAAACAAAAATGGAAGAATGGCCATAAAGGACTGTAGCTCTGAAACCCTCCAAGCAAAAGTAAAAGCCAGTAATAAAACAATCTTCCAGGTACAAAGCTGCAAGAAAGTAGAATCTGCATGCTCAAAAGGAGCCTGAGTCAATTTCTCCAAAACAAAATTAAGGTCCCAAGGAGAAGGAAAAGGTTTCCTTGGATGCCTAATATGCAGGATGTCTTTAAGAAATTGTTTGACCTCAAAACGAGAAGCCAGAGGAGGATTCAAGGGCAAACAGGCAGAAATGGCTGGCAAATGGGCCTTCACAGAAAAATAGGCCAGGCCAGACTGGAGCAACTCACACAAATAAGAGAGGACCAGAGGGACCCCCACTGAAAATGGGTCCTGGCTATGAGCATGACACGAAACAGAAAATCTTTTCCATTTGGATGTGTAAGATTTCCTGTTTCAGGGTTTTGCCTCTCCCATAAAACCCTGAGCATGTCCTCAGAAAAGAGGTGCCTGAAAGGGGTCAAAATCCTATCACCCACAGTGTCAGTGGAAGAGTGGACAAGTGAGGATGAATGAGAAACCCTTTGTCCTCCGTGAGGAGATCCAACTGGTGAGGTAATTTATGGCGATTGCCTCTGGGCAGATGCATTAAGAGGGGAAATCAGTGCTGTCTTGGCCAAGTGGGAGTAACTAGCTAGATTTTTAGGCAGTCCAGATGAATCTTCTGCAGGACTCTAGGAAATAGAGGAAGAGGAGGGAAAGCATAAAGAAACATGTCCTTCCATGGAAAAGAAAGGGCATCTGTCTTCCATGCCAGATGACATGGTACTCTGGAACAGAAGCGAGGAAGCTGCCTGTTCAAAGTCAGGCAAAAAGATTTACCTGAGGAATACCCTACTGATGGACAATGTCCAGAAATATGTCTTTGTGAAGCATCCATTCATAAGCCTGTGTTTTGAACCTGCTCAGAGGATCTGCCATTAGACTGTGCTCTGAAGAAATGTCTATTTCCTGAAGAGTTAACTGATAACGGAGAGCCACTTCCCAAGCCTGAAGAGCTATCCTGCAGAGGAGGTCAAAGTTTTGTGTTTCCCTGCTTGTTGACATACCACATCTTTGTAATGTTGTTTGTGTACAGCTTCAAGGTGCCTGGAGAGAACATGAGAGAAAAGCTTGAAGGGCCAGAATCAGGGCTTTCATATCTCTGATGTTGATATGGTCTGACTGCTGATAGATAGTCCAGAGACCAGGTGACCAAAAGAAGCCCCCCACCCCATGTCTGCGGCATCAGTGAACAGTTCTTGAGAAGGGACTGGAAGCTGAAAGGGCCGGCCTGGTTTGAGAGCAAACTAATGAATCCAGCACTCAAATTCCTTTTTTAGACAGGGAAGGAGAGGTACACTGAAATCCAGAGGGTAACAATGTTGCAACCACACTGACTTGAGTTACCATTGAAGCTTCCACATATGCAGTCTGGAAGAGGAAACTTTGGAATAGAAGATGCCATGAATCCCAGGGCCTGAAGAAACTCCCTGTCTGGCATATCAGTCAGAGGAAGAAGATACTGAAAGACGGCTGTCACTGCCAAAACATTTGGAGGTGGAAGAGAGATCAACATTGGCATGGTCTGAATCTTGGATCCCAGATGCACTTGATCCTGAGAGGGAGTCAAGTTGGACTTTTGGAAGTTTATAGTAAATCCCAGATTTTGAAGAAGAGAGATGGTGAACTTCAGATCCTGTAAGAGTCGACTGGAAGAGGTGCCTGAAGCAACAGGTCATCTATATAAGGTAAAATGTGAATGCCTTGGAGTCTGCAGAAAGCAGTCAGAAGAGCTAGGCATTTTGTGATTACTCATGAGGCAGTAGAAAGGCTAAAGGGCAAAGCAGTAAACTGAAAATGAAAGGGAGACGCAGAGAAATGTAAAAACTTCCTGAAAAGAGGGAACTTGCGGCAAAAACGTACTGGGTAGTTGCATCCGAACATCCCTTTTATGCCCTACATTCTGTGCTGGGAGCATAAACATGATGTATGGTGCATACAGTATCATTAAGCTTTTGTATACTGGCTGAGTGTCAGGATTCTCTGGCCAGAAGATACCTTCCTTCTGTTTTGGATACTGCAACAGTGATATAGGAGGGCATCCTTATTTCCTAGGACCATACAGATGACCTACCACCCACCTGTTAGCTTTGGGAGTATGCCCAAGAATCAGTACTGCGACATTGACTGCAAAGAACATAGTACACTTGTGTCCTGTTTAACATAGTATCATTGATGCACTACATACTTCCACCCCCCACCCCCAACCCCTCTCTTTGCTGTCCTTGTATCTCTAACCTTGCTGAGTGCAAGGGGCAGAGGAGTTCTCTGCAGATTGTCTTCTTATCTAAATCACCTTCTCTCTGCCTCCTATGATTTTCTTCCTTTTCATTCAAATTCGGGCAACTAGGGAGATTGTGCTGTCCTCAGGCATCAGACTTCTTCCTCACTGCTTAGAAGAACCTGAAGATGGTGCCATCAGATGCCCTTCTTATACCCTGATGTTCAGATATCAGTCTGATATCTCTCTGCAAGGGATGGTGTAAAGACTCTGGAAATCGGGCCAGTGTCGCACTCCAGCATGACAGGAAGAGCCAAGAATCAGTACTTCAACATTGATCTACTTGAACATCTGCAGGTATGGTGAGTAGGGCACAGCTGTGATAATTCAGCAAGAAGGAGCCCTGATCCCCTCCATCCTCATGGGACTCAGATTTGTGGCTTGGGAGGTCTCAGGTTGGTTTATCACAGCCTCTCTATTTTTCCTTCAGTGTTTATCTTACAAGAAGCAAAGAAACTAAATACCAGAAAGTCCTGTCTTTACAATTGGAATGTGTTGTCTCGATGATGGAGAAGAAAAAGGTTTAACTCAATCTGTTGCGGTCTTTGATAAATCCTTTAGTACCAAACAAGGACTAACCTTATCTTCTATCACTGTGAGCTGTATGTCATCTCATCCTGCCTTCTAGTGGATCCTTCAGTTTCTCACAGTTCCACAGTTGTGTATGAAAGATACCCTACATTTTGGTGCCTCTCTCTAACCAGATGTTCTTCGTGTTTCACTGTTGCAGTCATCATACTTGGGTTATCTACCTGCAGGTAGCCCTCAGTTGGCCTGAATATCAGTCTTGGGATTTCTGCGTTGGATGCTGTCGCTTCTTCCATGATGTCAGGTCATCAGGGGTATAAAGCATGCAGCTGACACTATTACATCAGTCTTTCTAGCCGAGAAGGAGCCCGAAGCAGAAGCAGTTCGCAAGTGCCAGTCGGCCGCTACCTGAAATTTTCGTTTTTCCGAGTTTCAGACCTGAAGTCTTCTAAAGCTAAGTACCCTGTTGGGGATTCTTTTTTCTTTCTCTAACCGATGTCAGAAAAATTTAACAATTGTCTTGCCTGTGGAAAGCAAATACTTCACAGAGATTTTCATTCTTACTGCGTCACCTGTTTAGGCCAGACCACAACGTCCCTAGCTGTCGGTTTTGTGCCTTGTTTAATGGCCGAAACATTCATCATCGAGCTATTTTTGTAGCTAAATTCTTTCGCTCTCGTTCTCCGTATTCTGAAATGGCTTTGGGACTCCCGATCTTCCCGAAAAAGTGAAAAGACAGACGGACCGCATAGGTCAAAAACTACCGACAACGCTTCCATTAAGCTTGTCGCCAGTCTGCTGGTACTCAGTGAGGCACCTTTGCAGCCCCTTATGCCCACTTCTACAGATTTGCAGGCCTCTGCTGAGACCCATTCGGAGTTCGGTATGCCGTGAGATGCTTCTTCGACTATGGAACGTGCGGATGTCTCTACCTTGGATGGGTCCAGAGCTGCTGTGCAGGTACCAGCTTCTGAGGGTATATTCTGACCTACCGATATTCATATTAAACCAACAACTTCATTTCCTACTAAAACTACCAAGTTTCTCAGGCCCAGAGTTTGCACTACGCCTAGAAAACCGACATCCAAAGCACATGCTCATCCTCCCATGCCACAAAAACAAATGCTTAGAATGGCTGAAGACCTTATTACTCTAATTAGGGGAAGCCAGTCTTCCCCTGCCAAAAGACAGAATTGAATTTCCTTATGATTCTACAGACTAGGCGTCTGATGACTCTGACCCTTCTGATTACCAGGACATACCCTTATCTACCTATGAGGATTCAGATGCAGAGGAATCCATTTGCTCTGCCTCCCCTCCAGAGGATTTCTCTTTTGGTGAAATCTTGTGTACCTTAAGAGACCATTTCCGCTGGGAATGCCAGGACTATCCTCAGTCCAAAAAGAGACTCGGTGAATTTTTAGATTTGCCTCCGCACAGGCCTCTAGCTATACCCCCTGTCCTGGATATTGTAGACTGTGTCTTCTTGGATTCCAGTCTTACTCCTAACACCTTACCACCAGCTCCTAGAAAACCTGACAGGTACTACAGAAAACCTGATTCTCACAAATTTCTCTTTAAGAATCCTACTGCAGATCCAGAGACAATTTTCCAGGGACCTAACAGCATTGAGGCTACTACAGCCAAAAACCCTACCCCTTCAGACAGGGATTCTAGAGCTTTAGACAGATGGGGTAAGAAGGTATATACCTCTGCAACTCTTGCCATCAGGGCTTTGAATTGCCAGTTTCACATGTTGAAGTACCAGCAACATATTATGGAACTAATTAAACAAAAAATAGTGTTACTTCTAGATTGTGCAGAAAATAAAAATTGACAAGTTAATGCATTCTGCAAACCGAGTTAGTAAACATACTTGCAATGTGAGTTTGATGCCTTAGAAGCATCTTGTAGGGCTGCTGTCACTGGGTTTGTACTGAGAAGGCATGCTTGGCTAAAAGAACAAGTCTTCCTGACCATGTCAAAGCAAAATTACTAGATGCTCCATTAAATCAGGAGTGCTTGTTTGACACAAAAGCAGAAGTTGTTCTTAAAAATATGAAAGAAAAAGCTAAATCTATGCAAACAGTCAAAGATTTCTTACAGGTGTAGCCACCTAGATTCAGTAGACATTGGCCTTCAAAAAACTGGTCCTTTCCAGTCCCTCTCAGGCCTTCTCAGTCCAAATCCAGGGGAAACAGACCACAAAGACTACAGTCTCGGGGTATGCAGAGATCTAAACAATAGAGTGTTTCCACCTCAAAACCAGGGAGTGGTAAGCCACCCCCTTATGGAAAAAATTCATAATAACTTCCCAATTATCCTTCCCAGCCACACCCAAGTACTTGTGCCCCTAGGAGGAAAACTCACTCTTCATGCAAAAAACTGGATGTCTCTTACTCAGGACCGATGGGTTCTAAACATTGTATCACAGGGATACAGATTCTACTTCCACTCACTGCTAACACCAAGCGGGTTGCCAGACCTTTCTCCAAACCAGTGGGCAGAGGCTCAAAAGCAAGTACTTTCCCTTCTCCATATCAGGGCTATTCTGTTCCAGTAGAACAAAGAGGACAGGGTTTCTACTCCAGACTGTTCCTGGTGCCCAGAAAAGAGAGCACTTGGCACCCGATCTTGGATCTGTCAATCCTCAACATCTTTCTGGGTGGTCCCAAAATTCAAAACAGCTTCTTCCTGTGCTAGCCAAGGATGCCTGGTTAGTCACCCTAGACTTAAAAAAAAGCTTATCTGCACATCTCCATAAGGGAGTCTTGCAGGAAATATCTACATTTTAGGGCAGGCTCTATGCACTATCAATTCTCTGCACTTCTCTTTGGCTTATCTACTGCACCCAGACTATTCACAAAATGCCTGGCTGCAGCCATTGCATACTGCAGGCAGAGAAATATTCAAATCTGCCCATACTTGGAAGATTGCTTGTTTCAGGCAGACAGTCAGGAATTACTACTTCAGCACCTGATGTTTGTAAAAAGACTTCTAACTTCACTGGGATACACCATCAATGAAAAGAAATCACAACTGGTGCCCAGCCAACAAATTGTATTCCTGGGAGCAAGCTTGAACACAACTTCCCAGATGGCATTCCTCACTCCAGAAAAGCAGGTCCATTTGACAAACTATTTCAAACTAATGGCCAACAAAACTCAGCTATCTGCAAGAAAAATACTGCAAGCCCTAGGGTTCATGGCCTCATGCATTCTGCTAATTCCGTATGCAAGACTGCATATGAGGAAACTTCAGTGGTACTTAAAAAGTCTCTGATGTCAACATTCTCAGGACCTGGAAACAGTGATTCCTATCATACCTTGTCTAAGGGCAGAGTTCCATTGGTGGGCAGAAGCATGCAACCACAACAAGGGACTGTCCTTCACTCAACCACTCACCGCCCAAACCCTGACAACAGACGCATCAGACTATGCATGGGGGGCTCACATGGCAGGCAAATGCATTCAAGGCAAATGGAGCCCAGAACAAATTCCCCTGCATATCAATCAAAAAGAGATGTTAGCTGTACAGAATGCTCTGACAGTCTTCAAATGCCTTATCCTTCCAGGACAGCTCCTGATAAAGACAGACAACACCACAGTTATGTGGTACATAAATAAGCAGGGCGCAACTCGTTCTTACACCCTCTGTAGGTTAGCCATGGCTCTGTGGAACACAGCCTTGAGCATCCAAGTGCAACTACAAGCTCAATTCCTGCCAGGCAAGCAATATTCACTGGCAGACGACTTAAGCAGAAATCTACTGGACCCTCACGAGTGGAAACTGGAACCCAACTCATTCAAACTTCTAACCCAGAGGTGGTGAACTTCGGAGGTGGACCTTTTTTCCTCCCCCCAAAACCACCAATTGAACAAATTTTGCACCAGGAACCCTCACAGCAAAGCTTGGAAGGTGGACGCCCTGTCCTTTACATGGGGAAACCTCAAAATGTATGCCTTTCCTCCTCTGTCCCTCTTCTCAAAAGTACTACTCAAGATCAAACTGGACAGGCCAAGGGCAATACTTATTGCACCAGACTGGCCACACCAGCACTGGTACCCACTCCTACATAGTCTGACAGCAGTGCCACCTTGGAACCTACATCAGACACCTTCCCTGCTATCTCAGCAGGAGGGACAGATTTTGCATCCACAGCTGCAAAGCCTAAACTTTGCAGCCTGGCTTATCCCATGGGTACACCACCAGCATCCCTCAGCAAACAGGTGCTAGACGTCATCCTTGAGGCCAGAAGGCCTAGTACTAGGAAATCCTATGCTGAAAAGTGGAAAAGATATTGTTCTTGGAGTCAGTCTCAAGGAAAGGACACAGCTGTGCCCAGCTTACCTCAAATCCTTGATTACCTAGCAGAGCTGCTCCACAGAGGCCTATCCTTCTCATCCATTAAGATTCATGTCTCTGCCATCTCAGCTCATTATAATACTGAGCCTCCTCTCTTTTCTCACCCCCTCATCAAGCAGTTCCTGAGAGGAGCTAACAATTTAAGGCCCCCTAGGAGAGCTCCCACCCCGGCCTAGGACCCTAACTTTGTACTGATAAAGCTCACACTTCCCCCTTTTGAACCTGCGGCTTCAGCAGAGTTAAAATTCCTCTCTTGGAAAACAGCCTTACTTCTAGCTATTACTTCAGCAAGAAGAGTGTCTGAGTTACAGGCACTAATGGCGGTGGAGCCCTTCATTATTTTCCATGCTGACAGGGTTTCCCTCTGGACTAACCCTTCCTTTATGCCCAAGGTGGTATCCAGTGTGGCTTTAAACCAATCCATCCATTTGCCAACCTTTTTCCTTAATCCTCAGAATAGAAGGGAAGGGATCCTGCACTCCTTGGACGTGCACAGATAGCTCAGGTTCTACCTTGACAGGACTAAGCCTTTCAGAAAATCTGACCAGCTACTAGTCAGCTTTGCTACAGGGGCAGAGGGCAAGGCCATTGCGAAGCAAACCATTTCCAAATGGGTAGCACACTGCATCTATTTCTGCTACAAGCACCATGGAAAACCTACCGCTCTGGGGATCAGAACTCATTCCACTAGAGCTACTTCAACCTCTACAGCATTTCTCTGGGGGGTCCCCACCAGGGACATCCTGGAAGCTGCAACCTGGAGTTCTGTACACACCTTCATCAAGCATTACCACTTATGTATTTTTTTTTCTAAATCCAGAGCTGTATTTGCTACAGCAGTCTTACAAGGCCTGCTAGCCAGCCCAAACACGTCTTGACTGCCTCCACCCTTCCTTAGCTTTGGGAATCAACCCAAGTGTGAAGACTGCAACAGTGAAACACGAAGAGCATAGTACGGTTGTGTACACTTACCATAAATGTAGATGTTCGAGTGTATTCACTGTTGCAGTCCAGGTTTCCCCTCCCTCCAGCCCCCTGGTTTTCTCTATCCCTTTTATCTGTCCTCTTTATGGCCATCTTTTTTGGCAGGGGTATTTACTTTTTACTGGAGGTGTTAAACACCATGTAATAGCTTCCTATTTTGGGGGCTCCTGACATCTAGGGCAAGAAAAACTGATGTAATGGCGTCGGCTGCATGTTTTATACCCCTGACGACCTGACATCATGGAAGAGGCAACAGCATCTAATGCAGAAATCCCAAGACTCTGGTATTCGGGCCAACTGAGGGCTACCTGCAGGCAGGAAACCCAAGTGTGATGATTGCAACAATGAATACACTTGAGCATTTACATTTATGGTAAGTATACACAGCTGTACTTTTTGCAGATGGCGACGCCCTGTTTGGCAGCGGCTGCTCCAGTTCGAGAAAGGCATGTGCAATATCTGTGTAATACATCATCAGAAGCAACAAAAACAATGAAAACAGGAAAGGAAACTGACACAAGGTTAGTCTGTGGCAGATATACGCTGCTAGACCTTTGGTTTATGGGCTTGGTGTGCAACTGGTTTACTAGGATGCTTTCTGTAGGGCCTGTGAGGCCTAACATACTCAGAGAGAAGGGAATCTTGTCTATTCTAGATTGAGTGCTGTGAACGAACAAATTCAATGTACATTATACCCAAAAGGAAGAGACAACAGAAGAGATGCAAAAGACCTAGGAAAAGAGGAACTAGAGCTGGCATCAGTGTCAGGGTGAAAGAACCCCCCTACAGACCTGCATTTCCATCTATCATGCTAGCAAATGTTCAATCCCCGGAAAACAAAATGGACTACCTAAGACTGGACCTAGATCTCTAGAGAGGTGGAGAACTCTTGTATGTTCATCTTTACAGAAACCTGGCAAAATCCAATTCTCAGTAACAGTACTGTTCGTGTGGATGGGCTATTATTATTTAGGGAAGACAGAACCCAGGCCCTTAGTGGCAAATCCAGGGGAGGTGGAGTTTGCATCTACATAAACAATAACTGGTGCTCAAACTGCGAGAACATCTCAACCCACAGCTCTGAGAATATAGAGCTCATGGCAGTTAAATGTAGACCTTTATACCTACCGAGGGAATTCTCAGCTATTCCTTTTTACCTGCCGAAGGAATTCTCAGCTATTCCTTTTTACTTGCTGAGGGAATTTTCATCTCAGCTGTATATATTCCTGCAAGTGCAAACACAAATGGACTGGCCACACTATACTAGTCAGTTAGCGAAATGCAGAACAAAAACCCTGATTGTGTCTGTGTCATAGCTGGTGACTTTAACCAGGCTGATCTGAAAAAAACTTCTACCGCGCTACTACCAGCACAAAAACTTAATGTTTAGAGTGTGCGCTGACCAACTGACACACGTTCTTACAGATATCTACAACATCTCACTAAGTCAGGCTGTCATACCCAAATGCTTTAAAATTATAACTATAATACCTATTCCAAAGAAGTCCATGATTGACTTCAACAGTTGGCTAAGCTTCTGGTGTCATTCTAAGGGGATCCAGTATCTGTCTGCTTGGGATGACATGATCAAAAGACCACGATGCTTTGCTAGAGATGGCTTGCACCTGTCACCCTTGGGATTCCGGATACTGGCTAAGGCTCTTGCCACCCCTATAGTGCCTTTTTTTAGGCAAGGTTCAAATGACAAATTCACCACTGTAACAGGTACAAGCAAGCAAAATCTGAGGGTAATGCTACTCAATGCTAGAAGTCTAAATCTCAAAATACATTCACTCGAGGCACTCCTTAAAATGGAGAACATAGACATCTGTGCAGTGGCAGAGACCTGGTTCAAAGCTGCAGAGAGCATCCCTGCATTACCAGGCTATAATTCATACCACACCTTTCGGCCACCTAACCTGGACCGAAACACTAAAGGCGGAGGTGTGTCGATATTCATTAAGGATATCCACACCTCCAGGCTAGTTGCTCAGCATAATGCATCCGAGATTATCCAAGTGCAACTAACTCTGGGCAAGACCACAGTCCAAATTGTAACTTGTAACAGATCCCCCACCATGCCCCAGGATTACCACTCCTCATTTCTTGATACACTGGAAAATATTAGGGTACAACCCAACACCCTCATAATGGGCAATTTCAACTACCCCACCATTAACTGGGAAAACTACTCATGTACCAACTCTTTTGCTCAGTGTTTTCTGGAATTCATAAATTCCAATGCCTTGGATCAACTTATCCACACCCCCGTCAGGGGCAGCAATGTCCTAGTCCTGGTTATTACCAACATGGGCGACCGGTGTTCCACACCAGAGGTCAATTCCTCGTTGGTCAGATCCGACCACAAGCTAATCTGCCTAGACATCCACATCCCGCCCCCACCCCCCATTAGGGAAACCACCGTAAAAAATTTCTCCAAAGCCAACTTCACGCTTCTTAAGACGGAAGTGTCAAACTTCACGATACCCATGCAGACGGACAATAGAGGTACGACTGCTGAATCCTACACAAATGCACTATATAAGCACTTACACGAGTGCATGGATCGTGCTATCCCTAACAGAACCAAGATGCTATCCTCCAAAAAAAGGAAGCCGATCTAGTGGTTCCCTGCCATAAACGAACTCTAGAACAGAAGAAAGAAACTGTTGCAAAAAAGAGTAAAATCCCATGATTGGAGGAACTCCCTGGTCAGCCTCAGTAAGAAGCTGAGATCCCTTATAAAATCCTCCAAAGCTAGGTACAAAAACAAAATCGCCACTGATTCTAATCACAACCGCAAAGCATTCTATAGCTATGTCAAGAATCTCAATGGCAACGCTCCGATCTGCTCTGAGTTACAGCACAATGGCACTAAATATACAGAACCAACTGATATTGCCAACATCCTGGCAGATAGGTTCAGTGCTAACTTTACCCCTCTCTCACCCCCTAAAGGGCCCATCTCTACACTGGAAGAATGCAAAGTTCCTGTAATCACGGCTGCACAAGTAAAAACCACATTGTCCAAAGCCAAGAACACAGCATCCATGGGACCTGACAACATCCCAGGCTGCGTTCTGCACAAACTACAGAATGAACTGGCACCCCACCTAAGCACCATGTTCAATCATAGCCTCACGTCAGGCTTTTTGCCCACTGAATGGCGCACAATGACAGTTATCCCACTCCACAAAGGGGGAGCCACCACGGACCCAGGGAACTACCGTCCCATTAGCCTAACAAACCTAGTCTGCAAGGCCATGGAATGTATAATCATGGAACTTATAAACAAAGACATTGGTAATCTCCAAACTCTGGACCCCACCCAGTTCGGGTTTGTAAAAGGCAGATCATGTCTCCTAAACCTGATAGGCTTCTTTGAAGCAGTCACCAAAGCCATTGACGAGGGTAAGGTGGTTCACACAGCCTATCTAGATCTCACCAAGGCTTTTGACACCATCCTCCACTCTGGAATTATAGATAAACCCACTATACGAGGTATAAATCCCTATGTCACATGACGGGTTGCCAACTGGCTCACTGGCAGAACCCACACTGTAACAGTAGCAAACTCCAAATCCGACTTCAGACCAGTGACAAGTGGAGTACCACAGGGTTCAGTCCTGAGTCCTCTCCTGTTTGGTATCTACTTTTCTGAAGTACAGGCTAACACAGAAGGTCTTTGGCTAATGAAGTTCGCAGATGACTGCAAACTAGGAGCCATAATCAAAACTCCCAATGATGTGGACATCCTACAAAAGGGCCTCACTGAGACAGATGTCATGGCCTCAAGCTCAGTGCCAAAGAGTGCATTGTCATCCTCTTTGGTAAAAACTCTGTACCCATGAGCTACCACATACGTGGTAGTCTACTTAACACCGAAAGTGTGATAAGAGACCTTGAGACACAGGTGGACAGTAGTCTCTCCTTTGATAATCACACCGCCACAGTAGTCAGAAAATCCTTCTACGTGGCACACCATATCACAAAAGGTTTCTCAGCCAGGAAAAAAGAGGTCATTGTTCCCCTCTACTCATCACTCATTAGACCCATTATAGAGTACAATGCCCCTTTTGGTATGTATCTCACAAGACATCTACAACAACTGGAAAGGCTGCAGAAATACCTCACAAAGAGGATTACTGGCCTCAAACAGATGCTGTATGCAGACCGTCTCAAAAAAACTCCAGCTTTACTCTGTAGCATATCGCTTACTCAGAAGTGATCTCTGCCTAACATACAAAACAATGTCAAACCCAGAGCTGTTGGACATGCTCCACTTAAAGAAATCCCAATGCCTCCGAGCTTACACACTCTAGGGACCTAAACCATGTCACCACAATAAACAGAACGTGCTGGAGGGATAGATTCCTGTCCCAGAGACTTCCCTTACTCTGGAACAAACTACCTATCTATATCAAACAAAGCTCCTCATTTGCACTCTTCAAGAAAAATCTTGATGATTGGATGGGAAGTAGGAAATTCACCCCAGGGCTCACCTCTGGGGCTCTGCTCAACAGTGGCACAGGAGAAACATTTTTTTGGGTGGCGAAAGCCAGGGTACCTTTTTGACTAGGCTTATGTAGGCCCTAGGGCCAATAGCCTAGTACCTACCTATGAACCTATTGTCCCATAGCACTCACCTCAGTAGTTATGAAATGCTTTGAGAAGCTGGTCAAGGACCATATAATATCCAGTTTCTTTCTTGCATTCTTAAATCCACTACAGTTTGCATATCGACCAAATCGCTCCACAGATTATGCTATTTCAGAGGCGCTTCACATATCCATAGCCCACCTGGAAAACAATAATTTTTGTGTGTGAATGTTGTTTACAGACCATAGCTCTGCCTTCAGCACAGTGATCCCCCAACTCCTGATAAAGAAACTTGACCAGCTGGGAATAAACACACCCCTATGCAGTTTGATACTGGACTTCCTCACAGACAGACCTCAGACAAGTACACATTGGAAATAACACCTCCAAGAGCATAACTGAATACTGGGGTTCCTCAGGGCTGTGTTCTGAGCCCTCTGTTGTTCACTTTGTTGACTGAAGACTGCACAACCATGTTCAACTCGAACCCCATCATCAAGTGTGCAGACGACACAATTGTCGTAGGTCTCGTCAGCAACGATGATGAAATCAGTCTATAAAGAGGAAGTTAGTCAACTCATCATCTATCTGGTGCAACAACAACCTTGCACCAAACGTGAACAAGACCAGAGATCACTGTCAGCATTAGAAGAAGGCGTAAAACACACTCTCCACTAACAATCCACAATGGAAAGCATAAAATTATTGGGGTACATATCACAGATGGCCTAAGATGGAGAACTAATGCTACTGCCATTGTAAAGAAAGCACAGCAATGCCTTAATTTCCTGTGAAAGATGAGAAAGGCAAACCTCCCCTCTCCAGTCCTTACTATGTTTTACAGAGGCACCATAGAGAGTATACTAACCAATAGTCTCGCAATCTGGTACGATAACTGTTCCTCCTCAGACAAAAAGGCCCTTCAAAAAGTTGTTAAAGTAGCAGAGAAAATCATTGGTACTATGCTCCCTGTCATCCAAGAAAAACACCTGTCGCAATGTCTCAGCAGGGCCAACAAGATAATCATAGACTCTACCCACCCTGCCCATGGACTGTTCACCTATTTATCTTCTGGTGAACGCTACCGCAGTATGAGATGAAAAACATCCAGGTACAACAAGAGCTTTTTCGCACAGGCCATCAGATTACTAAACTTATGCTAACTCCACACTATGTTGAACTCTGAAAAGGCTGTTGGAATTTCCAACAGTATTATCAAATATTTTTGTGCAATAACTTTAGGTATAGTAATTCCACTGAGATTCTCTAAATTCATATTTGTGTGCAATAATCAAATGTTGAAAGCAATCCTTAAATGTGCAGTAATGATTACTGCAAAATGTTCCCCCTTTTTGTGCAATTTTGTTTAATTAGTTAAGAGTCCAAGACAGTAATGTGCGTCGGATCAATAGAAGTTGTAATACAGATTGTCTATATGCAAAAATGCCTCCACTCTGAGACGGAGTAACAAAATTTCATTCAGTGATGCACAAGTTGTATAATCTGAATGACAATAAAGTTTACTTTAACTAACTTTACATCTCGGTTTCATACTTGAAAATCTCATTCTTCCTCCTGTTGAACCTGCCAACACAGCTGTTCACCGAAGTAATTGTCTTACTATGTATTGCTGGTGACCATAATTTTTGCCAGGAGGATTTCTGAACTTACTGCTCTTAATATACACAGAACCTTATACAATTTTCCATAAGAACAGTGCATCCTTGCAGACTAATCCACCCTCATGACTAAAGTGCTATTTGAGTCCTCTGTAAACCAGTCTGTTCCAGTCCAGAGTCAGTATTTTAGTCTGAGAACAAAATAGAAAGTATTCTACTTACCATACATGTGCATTGGCAGTTAAGGGATTATAGTAACAATGAAATACTTAAGTCAAGCCAGATATTTTTATCCTGCAGGTTATGAAGGTAGGGTAGGTCGTTATCAAAACAGATTCTTTAATGCTGACACCACTGCAGCATTTTTCAAGAATGTATCTTCCTAGTGTTTGTGTCATTGCTTCTTAGACTTAGTACCTTTTTGTAGAAATTGCCAATTATGTGTCAGTTCTAGTAGTAGAGGAGGCTTCACTTCTACAGTATTGCAACGCATTCTGTAATCTATCAGCTAGGTCTGGGATCAAGGAACTACATTGCTTGGTACTCTATGTACATGTTATGAATGTAGTGCTGCAATCATTTTTTATGATGAACATATAGCATATGTGTGAGAGGGCTGTTACCGTAACTGTTGCTATTTGGTTAGCTTTTACTAAGTAGGAGCTTTTCACTTATACTAATCTGGTGTTTCTAGGCTCACACACACACACACACACACACACACACACACGCACACACTGACACACACACACACACACACTGACACACACACACTGCTTTTGTGGGTGTTTGCCCTTTATATATATTTATACAGGGTTTGAGGTTGTAACTTTCTTCATTTGGTACTGTGAGGGGTTGTGGCTTAGTTCCTTAGGAATGTAGCTGTAATTGCTTCCTGTTTAGCATTATCTACAGTTGACTTTGTTTAGGTAGGGGGATACATTAGTCCATAACTTTTCCTCTTTCTTGGTGCAGAATAGAAGAGATACAGGAACAGTTGTTCATGACTTGTCTTAATACAGCAGAAAATGGAATTGGCTGCGTTCTGCTTTACTTGTGCACTTCCTCTGACAGCATGGGAGTGCATCCTACATGGGACTGTTGGCTTGCTCTGCAAGTCTTGCTGGAAGATAGACGTCTGTCTGCATATCACCCCATTAAAGTCATAAATGCACCACTGCAATGATCCCATTTTCTGTTCAAACTTCTTCAGTTATCACGAGTATCCTCACACAGTTATACTTGGTGATCTCTTGTTTTCAACTTTCTTGTGACAAACTATATTGTTTCTCTTGTGTCTACCATTTTTGTTTTCCAAAAAGAAAAAGAAGTTGGCAATTGAATGCCATTTTTCTGTTATTCAAGCCAAAACATAGTGATGTCATATTGTTTATAATCTTTTTTTCTCTCCAGAAAATGACTTATTTTGGCTTTGAACACATTGAGACAATTGTACTTTCTTTTCATACTTTTCGTGAAAAATCAGATTCCTTGCAGACATACCTACTCTTGATATTTGAGTGTCACAATTTCTTTTTATCAGAATATATGCTGCTTTAGAATTTATGCTTGACACAGACAATCTGCTTTCTGAATGTTTTTATAATGTTCATGAAAATAACATTAAAGGGGAAAGAGCCCTTCATCAACTAAAAAAGTCAAGATTTTTTTATCACACCATTGATAAATTATTTGACATCTCCCAGAATAGTATTACCAAATGATGATTTCCTCCCCTTAACTCAGGGCAAACCTAAACTACATTTAAGAAAGGTATTCTGATGTTTGCCTTGTCTACCAAGCAAGCTAAGATTATGTCTACATGTGTAGACATAGATCATATGAAATATTTGTCAAAGTAATTCCAGCTACAAGGAGTGCGTTTCCAAGAATTGTGCTTAGTTCTTCTTAGTTGTCATTGTGTCGCTTATGAAGTTGTCAGACTGTGATATCTTTGCTCCATTTAATGGATAAGTGTATGTGTCTGAAGTTCCACTTCAGGGAATGAAATAAGTGGATACAACAGTTTGAAACCTATTTTGGGCTTACTGCCCCCAAAAGTGGGGATCTTAATATCAATAGAATTTCATTGATAATCTTATGTTATTGTTTTTCTATGTTTTCATAAGACATGCATTTTAAATCTTTCTAACTGGATTTCTTGGCACATGTTAGCAGATTTATTGATTATAATTTACTCAAAAGACAATTGCACTTGCATAGACAAGTTTAAAGTTGATTTTTTGTCAAAGATTTTTTTTTTTTAATAATGAAAATGAAATGGTGTGTGTGCACACGAGTGTGTGTATGAGTCAGTTTTGTCAAGTGAAACAGATGATCTTTTTTATTATTGTTTTATTATTTTAATTTACACTATATATATATATATATATATATATATATATATATATATATATATATACAGTATGCATAAAAGAATACATTAAATTCTGTTTTGTGAGTTCATAAGTTCAGTGTTTCTTGAATTTTTCTTAACTTGAGATATCAGTCTTTGCTTCTTAACTTCCACTTCCTTGTTGGAAAGAAATCTAAGGATAGATGTAAATTCTGCATATTGAGGAGGACTGTTTGATTTCCATTTCCTGGTAATGGTCTGCCTTGCAGATGTTCTTCATGTTTCACTGTTGCAGTCATCAACAGAGTCAGAGTAATCCTGGCTTTCCCAAAGAGTATGCAAGGTTTCACCAAAAGAGAAATCCTCTAGACGGGAAGCAGAGGGAATGGAGTCCTCTGCATCAGAATCCTCATAGGTAGATAAGGGCAAATCCTGGTCATCAGAGAAAACAGAAATTTCGGAATCCTGATCAGAAGAATCAGAAGGAAAATCAGTCCTAGGTCTCTTAGAGGGGGGAAGGGTGGCTTCCCCTGATTAGAGTAATAAGGTGTTCAGCCATTCTTATCATTTGTTTTTTAGGCACAGAGGCCTGACCATGTGGTCTGGGCGTCTGTTTTCTAGGCATGGATTGAGTTTTAGTTCTTGAAGAAGAAGATGGCGTCAGTTTAATATGAAAGTCAGTAGGCCTGAATACACCCTCAGAAGCTGATGCCTGCACAGCGGCTCTGGACCCATCCAAGGTAGAGACCTCCGCAGGTTCCACAGTTGAATAAGCATCTCGCGGCATGCCGGACTCTGAATGGGTCTCAGTAGAGGCCTGCGAATCTGAAGTAGCGGGTATCAGGGGCTGTGAAAGCGCTTCACTGAGTACCAGCGAACTGGTGACTAGCTTAGGAGAAGTGTTGTTGGCAGTTTTGGACCTATGCGGTCTGTCTCTGTCTTTATCTTTGCGTTTTTTCTGAATGTCGGTAGTCGGGTGGCTTACCAAAGCCATTTCTGGATAATTGAAGAGAGTACCAAAATATTTAGATGCGTAAATAAATCGACGACGAATAGTACAATGTTTGAATAAGGCACAAAACCGACAGTGATGTACATCGTGGTCTGGGCCTAAGCAAGAAATGCAGTACGAATTAAAATCTTTATGAGGTATTTGCTTTCCACAAGAAATACAATTGCTAACTTTTACTGATATCGGTTTAGAGCAATAAAAAGGTTCCCCAATGGGTTTCTTAGCTTAAGTTGAAGACTTCGGATCTTTAACTCGAAAACGAAAATTGCAGGAGTCGACCAACCGACACCTGTGAACTGCTTCTGCTTCGGGCACCGCACGACAAGAAAGACTGATGTAATGGCATCGGCTGCATGCTTTATACCCCTGGCTTCCTGACGTCATGGAAGATGAGACAGTAACCGACACAGGACCCAAGACTTGATAATCAGGCCGACTGAGGGCTACTGCAAGCAAATAATCTCCAAATGTGATGACTGCAACAGTGAATACACTCGAACATCTACATTTATGGTAAGTGTACACAACTGTATTAGTGTAGCCTATAAGAATTAGTACTGATCTTCTTTTATGATATTTGGAATTGGTGAACTGAAGTGTATTAAATCCTTCAACTGAGAAATTATTAGTCCATATTGCCTGTAAAAAATAACTTGTAGCCAAAATTCAATTAAAACAGAACAGCCATATAAGATATGAGCCTAATTTGCTTTACCTGAATCTTTACACCTCCAGCAATTATAATCATTAGTTTTGTAGATTTTTTTTAATGTCTTAGGAGTATAAAATTACCTATTTAGACACCTCCAAGTAAAAATCTTCCAAGAATGCACTGTTGCAGTTTTACCAACAGAATTTACTATTCGTAATTTATCTTGATATGAAAGGGAATTAACTCTGTCTTGCAGTACATGTTTCCATATAGGTTTACTATTATTTCGCTGAATTAAACAGTGATGAATTGCTAATTCGAAACAAAAATGTAAAATTTATAATGATGAGCACAAATAAAGTCGAACTCTAAAGTGGTGAATGTTCGAATTCGACATAAGTCGAACATTCACCACACTTCTGGGAACAGTATTACTGTAACTTGCACAGTAAAAAAAAATGTGTTTGAAGGGGGGCAAGCCCCCCTGCACCCCCCACACCACCTGCTACTTAAATGTCCAAACTCCAGGATCACATTATAGTGAGAGGGAAAGGGTACATTTCCCCATCCCCACTATAGTGCGATATGCATCACAGTGTCGAACCTTACAACAGCGAATGCTGTATTGCATTCGCTGTTATAAGGTTCAACATTGTGGCATTCGTTTTTTTTGTTGTGCAAAATGGCACTTTCGCACAAATGTGTGCGATTGACAAAATGATGTACAGCCTTCCATAAATTATCATTAAATTTCCTTTATTTTTTTAATATGTTGTATAGGTCAAGAAAAATTGAAGAGAAAGACTCATTATAAATAATATGGCAAAGACATAATATTAGATTAGGGATATTATTAGCATTTGAGTGTATAACTGTATTGAAATTGTCTAAAGCATATGATCATAATTCTTAGATCTTGATCTATTCAGAGGTGTCCAAATTAAATTCCGTTTGAATTTCCATAATAGATCTAATCTTTTCTTTATTGAGACAAAGCATGGAACAAGTGGCGTACTACCAAGTTACCACTAGACCGGGTCATCTTCCAGCAAATTAGAAATGAAACTAAAAAGGCCACCGCTCAAGATAAGAAAAACTACTTTCACCACCTACAAAACAAAAACCAAAAGAACCCTCAAAAATTCTGGGCAGGATTGAACAAACTTCTGCAACCAGGAAAATCCACCACTCCTACCCCAGAAACTCTATCTGATAAGAACCAAGAAGAAGTAGCTAACAACTTTAATACCTTCTTCACCGAAACCATTCAGTTATTAGCTAACCAGCTACTTGCTCCCTCTACCACACCAAACAATACGACACCCAACTCTCCACTATCCTTTAACCTCCAACCCATATCCACCGCCTTCATTCGATCCCGATTGAAAAAACTAAAGCCAACTACCCTCTCAGCTGATCTTCTACCAGCAGAATACCTGCAAACTGCTGCCGATGCCATAGCCTACCCCATTTCAATCTTAATTAACAGAACCATTACTGAGTCCACAATCCCAGCAATCTGGAAAATATCTTACGTCATACCTCTTCATAAAGGAGGAACATCCACTGAACTCTCTAACTATAGACCAATAGCCATATTATCACCACTTGCCAAAATTATGGAAAAGTGTGTGCTTAACCAATTCATGTCCTATCTCATCCAAAACAAGCTACTATCTGACTGTCAGCATGGATTTAGACCCCACCATAGCACGACTACTGCCCTCCTCTCTTTTACCGAGAAAATTAACCGTAACCGGAATAGCAAAAATATTTCCTCGGCTCTCTTTCTAGATATTTCGAAAGCTTTCGACATGGTAAACCACCAGCTACTTCTCAAAACCTTAGAAACCTTACATCTAGACACCCAAGTCCTAAACTGGTTTCAGGCCTACCTCATAGGCAGACAACAGGCAGTTATGTGGCAGAACAAGCTCTCCTGCCTACTACCGAACAGCATAGGCGTACCTCAAGGGTCCATATTAGGACCTCTTCTGTTCTCAATATACATAAACGATCTCCATTCAGTTATCCCCGAAGCCACCTGCATCCAATATGCAGACGACTCAACTCTCATCTGTTCTAATCCCATCCTTGATAACCTTCTAACAACTACCCAACACTGCTTTACCAAAGGTGAAAATTGGCTAACTGACCATCAACTCATCTTAAACCCAAAAAAAACCCAACTACTTCTCTTCCACCCAACCAACCCAACACCTTTCACACATTTCACCATTCAATCCAACAATGGTACTATTATCTCTCCTACTACCAACGCTAAACTATTAGGAGTAAACATCGACAATAAACTATGTTTTGACACCCACATCAACCAAACTATTAAAATGGTAAACAAAAAACTAGGGTCTTTATATAGGTTAAAAACCTTCCTAACTCCAGCCGCTAGACTAGCTACTGCCCGCTCGCACCTCCTATCCACCCTACTATACGCCTCCCCAATCCTTACGAACCTCAACAAGTCTGACCTCAATCGTCTCTCCACTTGTTATAACCACATTGCTAGATTCATCACTGCCCTACCCTATAGAACACACCATTGTATTAGCCTGAAAAAACTTGACTGGCTAGAACTCCCTAATCTTCTTCTGGAATACCAACTCATAGAAGCCTTTAAAATCCTGAAACATCCAGAGAACACCCCTGCACTAAAGAACATACTAACCCCTTACTCCAACCTAAGTTCTCTTCGCTCATCTAACAAACTATTAATACAAACTAGCAAGTCCCATAACCTAGGCGGGGATAACACTGTACTCCAATATGATTGGCAAGGTGTGGAATTCTCTTCCCAATAAGCTAACGTCTTTACCATCACTAGTTCTATTCAAAAAAGAACTAAAAATCCACTATAAATCACATTGGCTCTGTCCTTGTACGAACCCAGACTAACATTCCCATGAGCAATTCTACATACAAGTAGGCAATTATTGTCTTATTCAACTAATGTGAATTAACCTGAATGTAATGAAATGTAACCAATTGTAGCTTCTATTGTAATAATCTTCTCTCTCTCTTAATACTATGTAAAGTGTCTTTATGTCTTTTGTAACAATATATCATTGTTTAACCCTGTTGGAGCTTTTCTCCCCGGGACACCGCTGAAAATGGACATGTATCCAGTCGGACTATCCCGGTCAACAAATGTAAAATAAATAAAATAAATAGATTATACCATCCTATGAATTCTGCATCTTTCCTTTTTCTAATAACATCTTTATTATAACTTACTAAATCTTTAGAAATTTAAAATGGAATTAATAAATTAAGCCATTCTTTATAAATCAGTACTTGCCAAAATAGTTCACGTTTCTAAGAATAGTTAAATACTTAAAAAAACGACTAATAAACGGCTAAAAACAAACTTTATTCACATATATAATGGTAAGCACTTTCATTCTCTTTCTCTACATAGAACTTCATCAGATACCAGTAAACACTACTTACAGCATTTAAATAAACCTCCATGCAGTTACATGATTACTTCAGCGAATTAACCCCTTCCTTCTCAGTACTGTTTTGTAATTTTCTCTGTCATTTAAACCTGGGAAATTTCAGGCATTCAGTCTAATTTGTCAGCGATATTCCCTCCAATCTAACTCATCATCTGCATCAAATCTTTCTTCATATTCTGGTACCTGGTCACTAACTGAAAATTTAAAAAATATTTTATCTTTTTCATTTCTGTGACATTTGTTCACATGTTTAGCTAAAGCATAACTTAAGTCAAATTTCTCCACTGCACATAGATTTTCCCAAACTCTCGTTTGGAACTCTGTCACCATTCTTACTACATATAAAGCCATGCAAAGTATACACAAAGCAATATAAAGTACATATTTGGACCTGCAAGTGAAGCTATGTTTTAAAGAAATATTGAAGTTCCTAGACCTTACTTGTATTACACTTACTTCCAGCATATGTTTACACTATTCACAGCTGGCTTTTCCCCGATTGTAGTCTTCATATCAGGGAAGCTAGTTAAAAACTTCCAGTTTCCTTTTATTACTTCTTTAATCCCTCTTTCACTCACAGAATTTTCTAAAAAGCATGCTAAAGAAAAACCATTACAATCCCTACTGTTTTTGGTACTCATTTATGTTCACCCATAGAACCCGCTTGTCTTTTATTCTTAAATTCATTCAGTAAATTCTCCACTAAAGACCTCTGGTACCCCCTATCACAAAATTATTCTTTTATGATTTCACATTCCACACTAAACATATTTTCATTTTCTGCAAGTCTACTTACAAAATTGACTTTTTAACAATATTTTTCTTTAAATTCGTCCGATGCATACTATTAAAGTGCAAGAAGACAGTGTTTTGTACGTCTTTCTTAAAATTTTAACATTTAGGTCATCTCTACATTTATATACTGTTAAATCTAAAAAAAATAATACTTTTTATACCTACTTTAAACTTAAGTCTTAAATAATCAGAGATATTGTTTAAATACATCATTTAATTAATCCATGACACCTTTCCATAAGAAAAATAAATCATCAATAAAACACTTATATAAAACCAAATGTTTAAAAAATCAGTTTTGTAAGTAAATTCTTTCTCCCAGCCAGTCATAAATAAATTGGCATAACTAGGTGCCATCACTGTGCCCATTGCCACCCCATTAATTTATTTCCCATTGTTAAAGAAAAATAATTATAACTTAAGATAACATCTAGAATTTCAGTATAAAGCCTTACCTGATCTTTTCAGAAGAGACCTGACAAATGTAGTTCTCTGTTAACCATTTCTAGTCCCTCATCATTGGGAATAACAGTATAAAGTGAAGTTACATCTGCTGTAACCATTATCGTAGGTTCATAGATTCAACAACGTTCACATTATTGATAATGCTTTTAAAATCCTTTTACTTTCAAAATCAAAAGAATCTAATATAGAATTCACTCTTACTAAAATCTGTAAATATTTGTCCACATAAATGGCCATCGCTTCAGTCTTATTTTCTGATCTAAAGAATTACTATTCCCTGGTTACTTACTAAATAAAACAAGGTAAGATGAAGGTGAGTAATTTTTCTATTTCAGGTTTCAGAAACAGACTGCTCTGAGACTTCTGTGTCATCTAGTATTAAAACATAATTTCAGTACTGGATTACAGAATGACATCACATACATCTGGTCATCTGACTTCTGGTTCCCATACTACCCCCCTTTACTAGAAACTGAACCAGAATTTTGCACGTATGTGTTACCATACACACACAGCTTTGCTAAGATGTGTTATAGCATATGGAAGCCATAAAACCATTTCAACGCTTCTACCCTTCCAGGGTAGAAGTTAGTTCACTGCCAAGGACAACAAAGCAGGATTCCTAGTCCTTGTTTTTACAGACATTTCTTCTCTGGCTGTAATCAGAACTGTAAAACACAGTCTTTATGGACTACCAGGTAATTTAATTTCAGGATATTTTTCTAAAAGTTAGCTGAGGCTGAGGTTAACATCTTTACTTCCTGCATCTATTGTTGAAATATATACATTTAATCAGTTACAATAGTACAGTCTGACGTACATGTATATTTTTCCTTTCCAGCAGGACATACTGTTGGTACATTTTTAATACAAGCAGCTTTACAAATACATTTTTCAGCACAAGCATCTGTACAAATCATTTTGATATACAAATGATATATAATTCTTTACAAAACTCCAGCTAGCTATGCTAGCATATGTTACATATCAACTGTTCTACTTCTCCTGGCATAGCTGACAATACCTCACATCATCACAGAGGTATAATTGTCTTATTTTGAATTAAATTTAGCATGTTTAGAAATCCGTGCAATACTTTGCCTGGCAGTAATTTGTATATTTCAGGAATTCTGCCATCTGTACCAGGAGATTTATTGATTTTATGTTTTTTTGTTATTCATTTCTTTTCTTTTAAAGAAATATCCTTCATAATACTAATGCCAGTATGAGACGATTTAGGAATCTTTGTATTGTTCATAGAAATTATATTACTAATGTTATCGTGGTTAATTCTTAGAGCAGTATAAGTTCCAATAATAAGCACTAAATTCTTTAAGAATATCTTCTATGTCTGTTAATGATTTGTTATCTTTGTTTGTGACATTTGTAATATGAGACATCCTCAAGTGAGTTTCATATCTTCTCATAAACTCTGAGATCATTGCTGCTTATGCAGAACTGTTCACAAAAACCCTGTGCAAGCATGTCATAGCTGCATAGAGGCAGCTGTACCCAACAGGAAGTAGTGCAGAACTTACTCAAAAAACAAGCCACCCTGGTGGAATCACAAACTCAATAGGCTGTATAACAGAAGGAAGACAAAAATCATGGCAAAAATTAGGAGGTGCAGCACCTAGCAGGATAAAAGCACTCACATCAAACTAAACAAACATCTCAGAGGACAAGTAAAGTCTACCAAAGCCAAATTTGAAGTGAATTTGCCCTCCCAGGCCAAGGACAAACCACAAGGCATTCTTAGGCTATGTCTGAAACCTTAAAGGCAATACACAATTGTGTGCAGAGCTCATTGCAAATGGAGCCATCTGTAGTGAGCCAGAAGATGTAGCAATCCTACTGGCTGATATATTAAGCTCCAATTTTACCCTTCTTCCCCCCTCAACTTTCCTTCAGGAAATACCATCAAATATAACTCCCCCTGCTATCATTAGGGAACAGGTCCTTAATGCTCTCTCTAAGGCTAAGAACACTGCATTAGTGGGCCCAGAAAATATCCCAGGATGCCTTCTAAATAGCATGAAACATGAACTGTCAGGGCCTCTGGAATTGCTATTTAACTATAGTCACCAAACAGGCTTTGTGTTTCATGAATGGAGAACAGCAACAGTCAACCCCCTGCACAAAGATGGGCCATCTACAGACCCTGGAAACTACAGACTCTCACTAGTCATATATGTAAAGCCATCATGGAAGTGATCAGTAGTGATATAGTGAACCTGCAGACATTGGACCCAACCCAGTTTGGTTTAGTCACGGGCAGATCATGCCTACTCAACCTGGTGGACTTCTTTGAGAAGGTCACTAAAACAATCATTTCGGGCAAAATGGTTCACACTGCCTAACTTGACCTGGCCAAGGCATTTGACATAGTACCCCACTCAGGCATTGTTGACAAACTCAAGAGGTTATGTACAAACCTGTATGTTACCCGGTTGATAGCCAGCTGGCTCACAGACAGGACCCAGGAAGTTATAACTGGGGAGTCTACCTCTATAAAGAGGCCAGTCACAAGTGGAGTCCCTCAGGGATCAGTTATTAGACCGCTCCTTTTTGGCATTTACTTCTCTGAAGTCAAGGCCAGTGTCACTGGTCTCTGGGTGACTAAATTTGCAGATGATTGCAAATTAGAAGCTGTCATTGAATCCCACGCTGACACAAATGTTCTCCAGGAGGGGCTGATACAGTCAAGCAACTGGTGTCAGAGCTGTGGACTAAAACTAAATGCCAAGAAATGCATAGTAGTATCTTTCAGGAAGTCATTCACCCCGGGTAGCTATCATATTGACAACACAATCCTTAGAGTTGATCTAGTAGTCAGGGACTTAGGGACACACACACACAGATAGTAATCTAGCCTTTGACCATCATGTGTCTACAGTACTGAGGAAATTATTCTATGTTGTGCAACCTGTAAACAAAGGTATGGCATGCAAATCCAAAGAAGTCATTGTTCCACTGTATTCAACATTCATAAGACCTATCATTGAGTACAGTGCCCCCTTTGGTGTGCACCTAACCAGGCATATCCAACAGTTGGAATGTCCACAGAGGCTCCTTACTAAAAGAATACAGAGCTTAAGTAAAATGTCCTATGCAGAGTGCCTCAAGGCTCTATCCCTATATTCTGTCTCCTGCAGGCTTTTGAGGGATGTTCTATGCCTGACTTACAGGACATTCTCAGACCCCACTCCGATGGACCTCCTGCATATCCACAAAACAAACAGCACCAGAATTACCCGATGTCCTTCTGTTCTCATGTTGCAATATTCTTAACCTTTGGGTTATCCTCTGTCTAGCAACCCAAACGTCTGGCCAGTATACAAAAGCTTTAGTCGCTGCAAGGTACCTGGGACGTCTGACATTGGCAGAAGGGAACATGGGCCATAAAAGTGACATCTGCACATACCTTCCTCAGAACTTCTCTGCCACCAGTTGAACATCAGTTCATCCTTCCATCTCTGCCAATGGATCCTGTGGTTAAAGATTAAGTACCCCATTGGTGCTTTTATTCTTATTATTTTCTTGGTCACTGCATGCCTGCCCAGGTTCATGTTATCCAGAAAAGGAAAGTGTAGGTGTGGATGACAGATCCCGCATAAGGATGCCCACGACCTGTGTCTATTTTGCCTAGGGCCCAACTACGACCATAAGGCCTGCACCATTTGTCAAGCCTTTGTGCCGAAGACCCTTCACAGCTGTATGCACGCCCTTAACTTATACCTGGAAAACCAAAGACTTAAACATCTGGTTCTTGGGATAGAAGGGTTGTCTGGTCATACTGCCAAGCCAACGAAAAAGAAGGCCAACGTTTCAAGGCCTGAAACTACCGCTGCACCTCTTCCACCCAACGTTCCCTCTGTTGGCATGGTATGCCTGGAGGAATGTACGGACTCAGCCAACTCAGGTATAGCAGGTACCTTTTTGGAGGCCACACAGCCAAGTTCAGAAAGCACTTATGTGGAGGTTATGCAGACGTTGGGTGCCGACAATGAGGGGGAACCTTCGCTCACTGCAGACATCCAGACCAGTCCTTCCTCTGCTTCTATAGCTCCTGAGACTAGGCTCTCTTTAGTTTGTATGCCTGTTTCTAAACATATCTCTTCATGTAATGAGAGCTTGCCTGACTGACAAGCTTTCTCTCAAGGCTTATTTAATGCCGTTATGGCCTTTAGGCCTTCCTTGGCTGCTTTTCCCATGGCTATTCCTCCTGTTATTAGTCGTAGGCCCCAGACCAGAGTCTCCCATTTTGGAGTCCAAAGAATCTTCAGATTTTTCTTCTGAGTATTCTTTGTCCTATGCCTCTCAAATGCTTTCTCCCCTAGGTTATGCATCCCCTGAGGAGGACTCTGCTGAGGGAGATTCCCCTGGGGAGGATCTGACCTTTGGAGAAACAATCTCTCAGATGAGAGAATTCTTTAAATGGTACTCCACAGAAATGTCTGAAATCCAAAAGAGATATTATGAACTCCTAAAAATGGACACTCCTGCACCTTCAGCAATTCCACCAGTCCTGTCAGCTTTTCTAGAGGGCTTTTCTGCAACATCTAAAAATCCTGAATCCTAACCCCCTGCTCCTAGAAGACCTGACCAATTTTATAAGGTCCCAGAATGGGCAAAATTTCTTAAGTGTTCTGCCGCAGATTCTGGTACTATTTCTTTCTCTGCAGACAAATCTTCCAGACTGCTACCTTCCACCTCTGTCCTCCCTTCGAATAAGGACATCATAATAATGGAGAGAATTGGCAAGAAGGTATATACTTCAGCAACTGTGGCCTTTAGGGCCATCAACTACCAGACACTCATGTCCAAGTACTCGCTGGTTCTTGTATCTCAGGCTTCTAAGCTTTCGGATGACCTCCCTGATTTGGGCACAAAGTCCCAAATTTCTAGTCTGATCTCTTTGTCCTTGCAAGTGACAATACATTCAATAAAATGCAGTTATGATGCTGTAGAGGCTGAAGCCAGATCTGCAGCCTCCACCTCAGTGCTCAGGAGATACTCTTGGTTGAGATTGCAACCCCTTCCTGATGATATCAGGGCTAAACTTTTAGATGCCCCACTGGACAATTCAGCCTTGTTTGACACTCAAATGACAGAACTTTTCAAAACCCTGCCACAAAAGGGAAAATAACTTCAGGACCTTAAACATGTGCTTGAAGCACCTATTCCTAAATTTCACAGGAATTACCCTACCAAGATTCAATTTATTAGAAAACACTTTGCTCCTCCTCCTTCGGTTAGGGGCAAAAAGAGTTCCAGAAAGCAGCTGACTTCTTCTAGGCCTGCCCTGACACCAACCCAGAAACCACCCTTTCAGTACAAGACAGGTAGTCTGTGACTACCTGCCTCCTCTCCCTCCTCCTCCAGACCATATTCTCCTTTCCCAGAGACTGTCACTGTCTCCCTTTCTAGGAAAGCATCACCTCAGACAAGTAGGTTCTGTCTATCATAGAAAAAGGTTATTTCATGACCTGGGTCATTCCTCCTGTTTTCAGGGGCATCCCTCAGCCACCAAAGGACCAACTACCCCTATTACAACCCATCTTGGGCAGCCTTCTCTCTCAAGGAACTATTCAGTCAGTTCTAGGCTCAGAAAAGGGACGGAGCTTTTACTCCAGACTTTTTCTAGTCCCAAGAAAGGATGAACCATGGAGACTCATACTGGACCTCTCGCACCTCAGTCCTTTTCTTCTAGTACCCACTTTGTGCATGCTTATCCTTCAAACTCTTTTCCCACTGATAATGCCTCAGACATTTCTGAACACTTTGGATATCATAGATGCTTACCTACATATCCCCATCAGGCCCAAGTACAGGAGGATGTTCTTCGTGTTTTATTGTTGCAGTCATTACATTTGGGTTATCTGCTTGCAGGTAGCCCTCAGTCAGCCTGATTAACAAAGTCTTGGGTCCTGCATCAGTTGCTGTCGCTTCTTCCCTGACGTCAGGTCGTCAGGGGTATAAAACATGCAGCTGACGTCATTACATCAGTCTTTCTTGCCATGCAGTGCCCAAAGCAGAAGCAATTCATATGTGCCGGTCGGCCGACTCCTGAAGTTTTTGTTTTCGAGTTTCAGAACCGAAGTCTTCAACTAAAGCTAAGTACCGCGTTACTTGTGGAAAGCAAATACCTCATAAAAATTTCCATCCAACTACCGGGATTCCGAAAAAAATGCAAAGATAAAGACAGAGACAGGCCGCCGAGGTCCAAAACTGCCGATGACGCTTCTCCTAAGCCAGTCTCCAGTTCACCGGTACTCAGTGAGGCGCTTTCGCAACCCCTGATACCCGCTACTTCTGATTCGCAGGCCTCTACTGAAACCCATTCGGAGTCTGATATGCCTCGAGATGCTTCAGCTATGGAACCCGTGGATGTCTCTACCTTGGATGGGTCCGGAGCCGCTGTGCAGGCACCAGCTTCTGAGGGTGTATTCAGGTCTACGGACTTGCATATTAAACCATCTCCTTCTTTACTTGGGCCTAAATCTCTATCCATGCCTAAAAAACCGACGCCCAGGCCACATGCTCAGGCCTCTATACCTAAAAAATAAATGATAAGAATGGCTGAAGATCTAATAACTCTATCCATGTCTAAAAAAACGACGCCCAGGCCACATGCTCAGGCTTCTATACCTAAAAAATAAATAAGAATGGTTGAAGATCTAATAACTCTAATCAGCTGTAGCCACACCCCCCCCCCCCCTTCTAAGAGGCCTAAGACTGAAGTTGATTTTGAATCTTCTGATCAGGATTCTGTTTTTTTTCTGATTCTTCTGATGATCTGGATTTGCCCTCGTCTACTAAGATTCTGATGCAGAGGACTCCATTCCCTCTGCTCCCCCCCCCCCCCTGAGAATTTTTCTTTTGGGGAAACCTTACATACTTAAGGGAGCATTTCCTTTGGGAAAGCCAGAATTTTTCTGATTCAAAAAAAGAGGCTTAGGAATTTCCTTCTCCTGCCTCAGCATAGGCCTTTAGCTGTTCCTCCTGTACTAGACATTGTTGATGCTTTTTCGTAATCTAGTTTGCCCCCTGATTCCCTGTCTCCTGTTTTCAGAAAACCTGACAGAAACTACAGGGTCCCCGAGTCCCACATGTTCCTTTTTAAAAATCCTATTGCAGATCCAGAGACTATTTCACAGGGGCCCAAGGGCATTAAGGCTTCTACTGCTAAAAATCCTACCCCTTCTGATAGAGACTCCACGGTGCTGGATAGATGGGGTACGAAGGTTTACACTTCTGCAACCTTGGCCATTAGGGCTTTAAACTGCCAGTTTCATATGTTAAAGTATCAGCAACATGTTATTGGACTGCTTAAACAGAAAATGATGTTGATTCCTGAGTGTGTGGAAAATAAAGAATTGCAGGATTTAATGCAGTCTGCTGAACAAGTTGGAAAACATACTTTGCAATGTGGTTTTGATTCATTAGAGGCCTCTTGCAGGACTGCTGTTAACTGGGTCTGTGCTCAGAAGGCATGCTTGGCTTAAGGAGCAATCTATGCCTGATCATGTTAAAATTGTTGGATGCTCCTTTAAATCAGGGCTGCCTGTTTGGCAACAAGGCTGAGGAAGATGTTCTTCATTCCACATTGCTGCAGTCCTAACCATTGGGTAGTCCGCTGTCCCGTCGGCCCGAATACCAAAGTATATGGCTGACGTCGGTCCAGGCGCATTAGACTGACGTCAGGACGTCAGGGTACTAATGCGCATGACCGACGTCATATCCTCAGTCTTTTTTGCCGCATGGTCCGATGCAGAAGCAGTTTTGCGAGTGCAGGTTGGCGTTCTGAAATTTTCTGAAGTCGGAGTTTCAGACCGAATCAAAGTTGGCTAAGTACCCCGTTGGGGAACGTTTTGGTTTTTTCTTGCCTCAGTATTTAACCGGATGTCAGAAAAAGTGAATAACTGTATTTCTTGTGGGAAACAGATACCTCATAGGGATTACCATACTTTGTGTATACCTTGTTTAGGGCCTGAGCACGGCGTTGTTGGATGCCGCTCTTGTGCTAGATTTAACAAACGCACTATTAAGAGAAGGTTAGACTGTGCCAGGTTAGTGTTTGGGAAGCGTTGTAATTATAAAATGCCGTCGGATGCTCCGCCCGCTTCATCCAAGAAGCACAAGGATAAAACTGCAAAGCCTAGGGTTGATGAACCGGCAGTCCCGGACGCCGGTTCTTTAGAAGGCTCAGTGGAGTCAGAGGTTTTGCCAGGAGTTTCTTTGGAGTCTCAGGCAGAGACTTTACTGTTACAGGATGTGCCCTCTCAGGAGGTAGGCCAGGCTGAGGGGGCTTCTCAGGTAACTGTTCTTCCCTCTCTTCCCAAGGTAGTTAGAGCCTCTCCTTCTGTTTCCAAAACTTCTTTGAGAGGTAGGCCAAGTTTAGCTTCAGTGGGGGCTTCTCCTAGCACTTCAGGTTCTGTGCCTAAGAAACATATGCTTAAAATGGCAGAAGATTTGATTACTATGATTAGAGGTTCTATGCCCCCTCCTGATAAGAGGCCTAGGGTGGAACCTGAGTTTGAGAGTTTGGAACAGTGTTCAGAGGCTTCGGAGTCTTCTGCAGAAGACTTGCAGGAGTATCCTCCTTATTCTGATTCTGATGTGGATGATTCCACTCCTACAGCTTCTCCTCCTGAGGATTTCTCATTTTCAGAGACTCTGCATTCCATGAGGGAGCACTTTAAATGGGAAGGCCAAGATTACTCTGATTCCAGGAAAAGGCTTAGGAATTCTTGTTTTACCCCAGCATAGGCCCTTAGCTATACCTCCTGTGTTGAATGTGGTGGAAGATGTTTTGCAGAGGCTTCCCTGAACCCTGATTCTTTGCCTCCTGCTCCTGTTAAACCTGATAGGTACTATAGGGTGCCTGAAGCTCATAAGTATCTTTTTAAGAGTCCTAGGGCAGACCCGGAAACTGTTTCTCAGGGACCTAAAGGTGTTAAGGCCTCTGTTGTTAAAAATCCTGTGCCCACTGATAAAGAGGCAAGGGCTTTGGATAGATGGGGAAAGAAAGTGTATACTTCTTCCACTTTAGCCATGAGGGCGTTGAATTGTCAGTTTCACATGTTAAAATATCAAAATTATCTCCTTTCACAATTGAAATCTAAGGTGGATGCTTTGGCGGAAGGTATTGAATGTAAAGAGTTGCTGGATTTAGTTCATGTGTCTGAACAAGTGGGTAAGCATTCTTTGCAATGTGGTTTTGATGCTGTACAGGCCTCCTCGAGGGTGGCTGCCACTAGTTCTGTTCTTCGCAGGCATGCCTGGTTGAGGATCAGAATTTAGCTGAGCATGTTAAGACAAGGATTTTGGATGCTCCTTTACAGTCTGATGTGTTGTTTGGTTCGCCTGTGGAAGCAGTCTTAAAGAAAATGGAGGACAAAGCTAAGTCTATGCAAACTGTTAAAGATTTTTGCAGGTGCAGCCACCAAGTTTAGTAGAAATTGGCCTACTAAGGGATGGACATATCCTGCTTATGATTCCCAGTCTAGGGGTAGGTCTAGACGTGGTAGGGGCAGAGCTCAAGGTTCTTTTAGGCCTAGAACAGGAGTTCACCTGCTCAGACTTCTGGTGAGGGCAGGGGTCAGTCCTTTCGTAAACAGACCCAATGACTTGCCTTTTCAGCTGCCAGTAGATTCTCGTCTGGCAGCTCCTTTGGGAGGAAGACTGTCTCTTTTCAAAGAAAATTGGGATTTAATTACTCAAGACAGATGGGTGTTGGATATCATTCACCACGGTTACAGGTTTTATTTCCATACATTGCCCCTTTCAAAGGCATGCCAGACGTTCCTCCTCCACAAAGGAAAGAGGCTCACAAGCAAATTTCTCTGTTACTCCAAATAGGGGCCATTCAGTCAGTCCCTGTGTCAGAAAAGGGCCTAGGATTTTATTCTCGCCTGTTCCTAGTACCAAAGAAGGGGAACACGTGGAGACCAATTTTGGATTTATCTATCCTCAACACTTATCTGGACATTCCCAAGTTCAAAATGTTGACGTTACAACAGCTTTTACCTCTGCTGGGCAAAGATCACTGGATGGTAACTTTAGATCTCAAGGAAGCTTACCTTCATGTGCCAATCAGACTAAGTTGCAGGAAGTATCTGCGTTTTCGAGCTGGAAATTCTCATTATCAGTTCTCTGCATTGCCCTTTGGCTTATCTACTGCGCCCAGAGTATTCACAAAGGTTCTGGCTCCAGTGATAGCTTACTTCAGGCTAAAAGGAATCCAAATCTATCCTTACTTGGACGACTGCCTGATTCTGGCTCAAGAAAAGAAGATCTTCTACAGCATCTGGAATATGTCATAGCAGTGCTAAGATGCCTAGGGTATTCTGTGAACGAAATAAAGTCCAGTCTAGTACCCTCTCAAGACATGTGCTTTCTGGGTGTGAGACTGAATACAGCAGCCCAGATGGCCTTTTTAACCCCGGACAAACAAAAGAATCTTTCCAGTTACTTCCATCATCTATCTCTTCAGTCCGGGCTGACTGCAAGGACAGTCCTTCAAGCCTTAGGGTTCATGGCATCTTGTATTCTGGTACTTCCCAATGCCAAACTGCATATGAGGAAGCTACAATGGTATCTCAAAAATCTGTGGACACAGCACTGCCAGGATTTGGACACTGTCATTCAAATAATACCTTGCATTCAAAAGGAATTTTTGTGGTGGGCTCAGGAATGTCACCTAAACAAGGGACTCTCTGTGACCCGGCCAGAGGCAAGTCAGATTCTAACGACAGATGCCTCAGATGTTGCTTGGGGAGCTCATCTAAATGGAAAGTGGATACAAGACAAGTGGCCTGCCAGACTACAGCATCTACATATCAACATGAAAGAGATGTTAGCAGTTCAGTTTGCATTAATTGCTTTCAAGGAGTTACTTCTTCCAGGGCAGGTGTTGATTCTAACAGACAACACAACTGTCATGTGGTACATCAACAAACAAGGGGAACACATTCTTACCCATTGTGCAGACAAGCAATGATTTTATGGGAGACTGCGCTCAGTCTGCAACTAACTCTTCAGGCAAGGTTTCTGCCGGAGCACAGAACTCCTTAGCAGATGTATTAAGCAGACAAATCATGGATCCCCACGAGTGGAAACTGGATCTTCATGTATTTCAAACATTGACAGTGTCATGGGGAACTCCAGACATAGATCTGTTCGCTTCTCCACTAAACCACCAGCTGCCAAAGTTTTGCACGAAGGATTTCATCACACAGCTTGGAAAGTGGATGCTCTTTCTTTCAGTTGGAAAAATCTTCATGTGTATGCCTTTCCACCTCTGCCTCTTCTTCCAAAGGTGCTTCTAAAGGTCAGACAAGACAAGCCAAGGATGATTTTAATAGCTCCAGATTGGCCTCGCAGCACTGGTACCCATTATTGAGGAGTCTGGTAAGGAAGCCTCCATGGCCTTTACCCTTGATTCCACACCTGTTGTCTCAGAGGGACGGTCATCTGCTCAATGTCAAGCTTCACTCTCTACATCTAACAGCCTGGCATATTCTGTTTTGAAAGACAGCAGGTCTCAGCTTCCTCAACAAGTTTTAAATGTGATTATGGAAGCCAGAAGACCTAGTACAAGGAAAGTGTACGCAGAAAAATGGAAGAGATTTTTGTTTTGGAGTGCAGCAAACAATTTGGAGATTACTGAGCCAAATTTAGGTGTGGCTCTTCAATATCTTACTGAGTTACTGGACAAAGGTTTGTCTTTCTCTTCCATTAAGATTCATGCTGCAGCAATTTCAGCTCACTATGATTGTGACCCACCATTGTTTTCGCATCCTTTGTTCAAGCAATTTCTTAGAGGGGCAAAGAATATAAGACCCCACGTAGAGCTCCTACTCCTGCTTGGGATCTCAATTTTGTGTTGGAGAAACTTACTCTACAACCTTTTGAGCCTGCGGCTACTGCTGAATTGAAATAGTTGTCATGGAAGACTGCTTTTTTGTTGGCTATTACTTCTGCAAGAAGGGTTTCTGAGTTGCAGGCCCTTATGGCAGTAGAGCCCTTTTTGATTTTCCATAAGGATAGGGTATCATTACGTACTAATCCTTCCTTTATGCCTAAGGTGGTTTCTAGTGTGGCTTTAAACCAAACTATTCATTTGCCTACTTTCTATGCAGATCCCCAAAATAAGGGGGAAAAGATTTTGCACACTTTAGATGTACATAGGCAGTTGCGGTATTATTTAAGCAGGACTAAGGATTTCAGGCAGTCTCAGCAGTTGTTTGTTTCTTTTGCTTTGAGTTCTCAGGGCAAGCCTGTGTCTAAGCAAACTATTTCTAAGTGGATTGGGTTTTGCATTTCATTTTGTTATTCCCATCATGGCAAGGAGATTCCAGCTGGGATTAGGCCTCATTCCACTAGGGCTACTGCCACTTCTACAGCATTTCTAAGGGGTGGCAACTAAGGATATTTTGGAGGCAGCTACTTGGAGTTCAGTGCATACTTTCTCTAAGCATTACCACCTTCCTCTCTACTCTAAATCTAGGGCTGGTTTTGCCACAGCTATTTTGCAAGGCATGTTGACAGCTCCTGCTTCCTTATGATTTGCCAGCCTCCCTTACCTCTGCTTTGGGATTCTACCCAATGGTTAGGACTGCAGCAATGTGGAATGAAGAACATAGTACAGTTTTGTACCTACCATAAATGTAGATGTTCGAGGATCCACATTGCTGCAGTCCAATTTACCCTCCCTCCTTCCCCGCTTTGTTTAGGGGTGGTGGTGTGAGTTACTATATATTTTATTGTATATATATTGTATATATGTTTGGTGCAGGGTTTTTTGGTGTTTTGGTTTGGGCCTTGTCTTTTTAGGGTCTTCTGAAATCTGGGGCAAGAAAAGACTGAGGATATGACGTCGGTCATGCGCATTAGTACCCTGACGTCCTGACGTCAGTCTAATGCGCCTGGACCGACGTCAGCCATATACTTTGGTATTCGGGCCGACGGGACAGCGGACTACCCAATGGTTAGGACTGCAGCAATGTGGATCCTCGAACATCTACATTTATGGTAGGTACAAAACTGTACTTTCTTAAAAAGATGGAAGATAAAGCCAAATCTATGCAAACTGTTAAAGATTTTTTACAAGTTCAGCATCCTAGATTTAGTAGGCACTGGCCCTCTAAGAATTGGTCCTTTCCAGCCCCTTCCAGGTCTTCTCAAGCCAAACCCAGACACAGCAAAAACCCCAGGTTTCAGTCCCAGGGGACACACAGAACTAAACAGTGGGGGGCCTCCACTTCCAAATCTGGGAATAAGACCCCCCCTATGGTAAACTGTCTCAGTGACTTCCTTGTAAAATTTCCAAGCACTTATCAACTGACTGCCCCTTTGGCAGGAAAGATTGCTCACATGCAAAGAATTGGGAACTCATTATCCAGGACAAATGGGTTTTAAATATAGTGTCCCAGGGATACAGATTTCACTTCCACACGTTGCCAACACCAAGCGGGTGGCCGGACCTACCCCCAAATCTGTGGGCAGAGACCCAAAAACAAGTACGTTCTCTCTTAGGCATGGGGGCTATTCAACTGGTAACAGAAGAGAAAAAGGGACAAGGTTTCTACTCGAGACTTTTCCTGGTACCCAGAAAAGACAATTCATGGTGTCCTATCCTGGACCTGTCTACTCTAAACACCTTTTTGGAGATTCCAAAATTCAAGATGCTGACTCTTCACCAATTACTTCCTATGCTAGGCAAAGATCCCTGGTTGGCAACACTAGATTTAAAAGAAGCATACTTGCACATCCCAGTCAGGGAATCTTGCAGAAGATACATATGCTTCAAAGCTTCAGTTCTCCGCACTGCCCTTTGGCTTATCTACTGCACCCAGGGTATTCACAAAGTGTCTAGCTCCAATTATTGCATTTTGCAGGCAAAGAAATATTCAAATATACCCATACCTGAATGATTGTCTGATTCAGACAGAAAGCCAGGACATACTTTTGAATCATCTGGCCTTTGTACAGAGGGTTCTAACTTGTCTGGGGTACACTATAAACGAAAAGAAATCACACCTGGTACCCTGCCAGCAAATTATATTCCTGGGAGCAAGCTTGAATACAACTTCCCAGATGGCTTACCTCATGCCAGAGAAACAAATTAATTTGACAACCTACTTCAAGCAAGTGGCCACAAAAACCCTGCTTATCTGCAAGACAAATACTGCAAGCCTTGGGGTTCATGGCCTCCTGCATTCTTCTAATTCCATATGCAAGACTGCATATGAGAAAACTACAGTGGTATCTAAAAAGCCTATGGTGTCAATATTCTCAAGACCTAAATGATTCCTATCATTCTTTGCCTATGCCTAGAGTTCCTTTGGTGGGCAGAGACCTGCCACCAAAACAAGAGACTACCTTTCACACCACCCCCTGCTGCCCAAACCCTAACAACAGACGCAGACGCATCAGACTGTGCATGGGGGGCTCACCTGGCAGGGAAGTGCATTCAGGGCAAATGTAACCCGTCAAATGCACCTGCATATCAGTCAAAAAGACGTTAGCTGTACAGAATGCTCTGACAGCCTTCAAGGGCCACATTCTTCCCGGACAACTAATAGTAAAGATGGACAACACCGCTGTTATGTGGTACATAAACAAGCAGAGGGGTACACTTTCTTACCCCCTGTGCAGACTAGCCATGGCATTGTGGAACACAGCCTTGAACTACCAAGTGCACCTACAAGCTCATTTCCTGCCAGGAAAATTAAATACACTGGCAAACAGACTAAGCAGAAACCTCATGGACCCACACGAGTGGAAACTGGAACCAAGGTTTTTCAACATGCTGACAAGCAAATGGGGGAGCATATATATAGACCTGTTTGCCTCTCCCCAGAACTACAGTTGGACAAATTTTGCACAAGGACTCTCCACAAACAAGCCTGGAAAGTGGATGCTCTGTCCTTCAGCTGGAAAAACCTATCAGTCTATGCCTTCCCCCCTGTGCCTCTGCTCTCCAAAGTACTACTAAAAATCAAACAGGACAAACCAAGGGTCATTTTGATTGCTCCAAACTGGCCACACCAACACTGGTACCCCCTCCTGTGCAGTGTGTCACGGTTATCTCCATGGTACCTGCCTCAGACTCCTTCCTTGCTGTCTCAGCAGGATAACCAGATTCTGCACCCACAGCTTCTAACACTGAACCTTGCAGCCTGGCTAATTACATAATCTCTCCTTTACCATCCCTCAGCAAACCTGTGATGGCTATCATTTTAGAGGCAAGGAGGCCTAGTACTAGAAAATCTTATGCTGAAAAATGGAAAAGATTCTGTGCCTGGAACCAATCTCAAGGGGTGAGCACAACAGCACCCAATTTACCTCAGATTTTACAATACTTAACTGAGATGCTTCACAAGGGCCTTTTTCCTCCATTAAAATCCACGCCTCAGCCATTTCAGCTCATTACAGCACAGAACCTCCCCTCTTCTCTCATCCACTGCTTGAGCAGTTCCTCAGAGGGGCCAAAAATTTGAGACCACCCAGGAGAGCTCCAACCCCAGCCTAGGACCTTAACTTTGTCTTGGAGAAACTCACTCTACCTCCTTTCGAGCCAGCTGCTACTGCAGACGTAAATTCTCTTTCTTGGAAAACAGCTTTCCTTTAAGCAGTCACTTCAGCTAGAAGGGTATCTGAATTGCAGGCCCTTATGGCAGTGGAGCCTTTCATCATCTTTCATTCAGACAGGGTGTCCCTCAGAACCAATCCATCCTTCATGCCCAAGGTGGTATCCAGTGTGGCTCTTAATCAGTCCATTCATTTGCCAACCTTCTTTCCCAATCCACAGAATAAAGGGGAACAGGTACTGCATTCCTTAGATGTGCACAGACAACTTAGATTCTACTTGGACAGGACTAAACTTCAAAGGAAATCTGAACAACTGCTAATGGCATTTGCTGCAGGGGCAGAGAGGGGAAGGCTATTTCACAGCAAACCATTTCTAAATGGATAAGCCATTGCATTTATTTTCTGCTATAAGCACCATGGAAAACCTATCCCCCAGGGGATCAGACCTCACTCCACCAGGGCTGCATCTACCTCTACAGCCTTTCTCAGAGGCGTCACTACCAGGGACATCCTAGAAACTGCTACCTGGAATTCTGTACATACTTTCACCAAGCATTTTCATTTGCCAATTTTCTCTAAATCCAGAGCTGGCTTTGCCAATGTAGTCTTGCAGGGCCTTATAGCTGGCCCTAATGCTATCTGAATTCCTCCTCCCAACCATAGCTTTGGGAATCTACCCAAATGTAATGACTGCAACAGTGAAACATGAAGAACATAGTACAGTTGTGTACACGTACCATAAATGTAGATGTTCGAGTGTGTTCATTGTTGCAGTCCTAGTTACCCTCCCTCCAGCCCCCTAACCTCTTTTGGCTATACCTCTACTTTCCTTTACTATTTCCTTTTTTGTTGGAGGTATATCTTTGTACTTTTATATTTAATTGCTTCCCATTAGGGGGACACCTGACATCTGGGGCAAGAAAAACTGATATAATGGCGTCAGCTGCATGTTTTATACCCCTGAAGACCTGACATCATGGAAGAAGCGGCAGCAACCAATGCAGGATGCAAGACTTTGTTAATCAGGCCAACTGAGGGCTACCTGCAAGCAGATTACCCAAATGTGATGACTACAACAGTGAATACACTCGAACATCTACATTTATGGTAAGTGTACACAACTGTACTTTCTTGTGCTTCTCTGTGGGTTTCTCACATTTGCAGTTCTCTGCTTTACCCCTTGGACTATCTACTGCTCCAAGGGTATTAACCAAATGCCTGGCTCCAGTGATAGCCTACTGCAGGATTCTAGGGATACAAATTTTCCCATACCCGGATGACCTCCTGATCCAGGCAGACTGCTGCAGCACCCTCCAGACCCATCTCCAGATGGTCATTTCTGATGTTCTTTGTGTTTCACTGTTGCAGTCATCACCTGTGGGTTTATCCCTGCTGTGGTAGCCCTCAGCCTGCCCGAATATCAGAGTCACTGTTTTTCTGCATCGGCTGCTGTCGCTTGTAGACTGTCGTGGTCGTCAGTGCTATAAATCAAGGCAGCCGATGGCATTACATCAGTCTTTCTTGCCGTGGAGCTCATAGCAGAAGCAGTTCACAAGTGTGCTGGTCGGTCGCTACCAGAGTTCAAATTTTCAGCTGAAAACATCTAAAGCTAAGTACCCCGTTGGGGATTCTTTTTTTCTTGCACTAACCGATGTCCGAAAATGTTAACAATTGTCTCGACTGTGGAAAGCAGATCCCACACTGAGACTTCCATTCATACTCCATCAGTTGTTTAGGCCCAGACAATGGCATCCCCTCTTGCCATTTCTGTGCCCTCTTCAACATGAGAACCATTCATCGTAGAGCTCTTATTGTAGATAGGTATTTTCGTCTTCCGTCTTCGCATTCTGAAATAGCATCCATCAGCCAGCAATCCATAGACATTCCGAGAAAATGTAGGGATAAGGATAGAGACAGACCACACAAGGCTAAGCCCTTCAGACCATGCTACCAGTAAGCAGGTCATCAGTTCTCTGGAATTCAGTGAGGTGCTTTCGCAGCCCCTGATGCCCAATATGATGTCTATGCAGGCCTCTACCAAGACCCTTTCGGAGTCCGGCATGCCGCAGAAATCTTCTTAGTCTTCTGAGCCTTTTGGTTATCGCTGCCTCAGTTGGGTCCAGAGCTGCGATGCAGGCACCAGCTTCTGAGGAGGGAAGCCCCTTGCACTACCGCTTCTAGACAGAAACCAATGTCTTCTCATCCGACTACCACTTCTCTCAGACCGATGGATACTCTTAGGCCTAGAAGCCAGGCCACTCCTAGAAAATCTACCTCTAGTATCCATCTTACTCCTGCTCCACCACCTCAAGCACAAGTGCTTAAGATGGCAGAGGATCTTATCTCCCTTATCAGTATCAGGGGTGGTCAGACCACATCTTCTAAAAGGAAAAGACACCCTTCTCCTGAAATACTGAAGGAACAGGATTCTGAGGAATCTGATTGTTCAGGTTTTGAAGAGGAACAACAGCCTCTTACTGCTTATGAAGACTCAGATGCAGAGGAATCCATTCATTGTGCCTCCCCATCAGAAGACCTTTCCTTTGGGGAAACCCTTCACACCCTCAAGGAATATTTCCACTGGGAATCTCAGGACTTCCTTCAGTGTAAGAAAAGACTAAGAGAGTTTCTAGACCTGCCCCAGCACAGACCCCTGGCCATCCCCCTATTTTAGAAGTGGTGGATGATGTTTTCCATTAATCCAGCTTAGCCCCTGACGCCCTCCCACCTGCTTCCACAAAACCTGACAGGTACTACAGAGTGCCGTATTCTCACAAATACATATACAGAAATCCTGCTGCAGATCTGGAGGTCATTACACAGGGACCAAAAGGAGTTAAAGTTAGTTCTGCAAAGAATCCTATCCCCTCTGACAAGGAATCCAGAGCACTGTACAGATGGGGTAAAAAAAGTATACACCTCTGCAACCTTGGCTGTCATAGCACTCGACTGTCAATTCCATATGTTAAAATATCAACAACGCACTTTGGAACTATTAAAACAAAAGCTTTCTTCCTTTCCTGACTGTGCCAATTCTAAAGAGTTAGATTTACTGCACTCTACTTGTCAAGTGACCAAACACTCTCTGCACTGTGGATGTGTTGCACTAGAAGCCTCAAGCAGGGCAGCAGTGTCAGGATCTGTAATTAGGAGACATGCATGGTTGAAGGAACAACCTCTCCCTGATCATGTCAAGTCTAAATTAATTGATGCACCCTTGGATAAGGATAGTTCATTTGGAATTAAAGCAGAAGTGCTTAAAAAGATGTAAGACAAAGCAAAATATATGCAAACAGTAAAATATTTCTTTCAGGTCCAACCTACCAGGTTCAGCAGTAGACAGGGGCAATGTAAGCCCCACAGGGACAGACCACCCAGGCCTTTATCCCAGGGACAGCAGAGAACCAATCAGTGGACCTCCTCTGCCTCTAAGGCAGGGAGTTCTAAGTAACCCTTCTATTGCAAAACTTCTCAATGACTCCTTCTCCCCCCCCCCTCTGCCCTCCTTTCACTCACCAAAAGCTAGGAGGAAGGGTCTCCCTCTGCAAAGAAAATTGGCATTTTGTAACCAAAGATCAATGAGTCTTAAAGCTAATTTTTCAGGGATACAAATTCTGTTTTAACGAACTCCCAGTTCCAAGAGGGTACCCAGACTTAACTCCAAATCAATGAGCAGAGGCATTAAAACAAGTCCAAATTCTCATATCCCAGGGGGCAGTATAACCTTTTCCCACATACCAAACGGGCAAAGGCTTTTATTCCCGACTATTCCTTGTTACCAGAAAAGAGGGCACTTGGCGCCCCATTCTGGCTCTATCCATTCTGAACACCTCCCTGGTGGTCCCCAAATTCAGAATGCCAACTTTGCAGCAGCTGACAAAAAATACCTGGTTAGTGACCCTAGACCTAAGGGATGCCTACCTCTGCATCCCTATAAAGGAATCCTGCAGGAAATTCCTGCACTTCAGGGCAGGCTCACACTTTCAGTTCTTTGCACTACCTTTTGGCTTATCTACTGCACCTAGGGTATTCACCAAATGCTAAGCCCTGGCCATAGCATTTTGCAGACAGAGAAGTATTCAGATCTACCCTTATCCGGACAGCTGTCTCATTCAGGCAGAGTGCAAAGAAAAGCTGCTCCAGGACCTCCTCTTTGTCAGAACCATCCTAACCTCCTTAGGGGTTACCATCAACAAAAAAAAAAAAAATCAAAGCAGACTCCCTCCAAAAGAATCATTTTCCTGGGAGCACTGCTGGACACAGCATCTGAAATGGCTTTCCTATCACCAGAAAAGCAGAGCTTCCTGCCGCTCTACTTTACTCAGCTGGCTTCCAGAAGTCACCTCACAGCGAGGAAGTTCCTGCAAGCTTTGGGGTACATGGCATCTTGCATCCTTCTAATTCCTAACTTCAGTGGTATCTAAAGAACCTTTGGTGTCAGCACTCTTAACCTCTAGAGACCCCTCTCCCTCTGATCCCCTGTATAAGGACTGAGTTTCTCTGGTGGGCAAGGGCCTGTGCCAGGAACAAGGGTCTCCCCTCCATCCTCCACCCTACCGGACAGACCATCACCACCGACGCCCCAGACATTGCTTGGGGCACTCCCTGGCAGGAAGGTGCGCCCAAGGCCTTTGGGATGCCCAGCACCATCCCTTACACATCAACCAGAAGGAAATGATGGCAGTACAAAAGGCCTTGATATCCTTCAAATCCCATCTCAAGCCAGGGGTCCTCCTTATCAAAACAGACAACACCACTGTAATGTGGTACATCAACAAACAGGGAGGGACCCAATCTTACCCTCTGTGAAGGCTAGCCATGAACCTCTGGCTGACAGCCTCCTCCATGGGGTTGCACCTAATAGCCCAATACCTACCAGGGATTTACAACTCCCTAGCAGACCACTTAAGCAGAAACTTGCTGGACCCCCAAGAATGGCAGCTCCATAGAAAAATCTTTCTGCAAGTCACTCAGGAGTGGGGAATTCCGGAAGTGGATCTCTTTGCTTCACACCTCAACTACCAGTTGGAAAAATTCTGTACCAGGGAGTATCACCGCCTAGCATGGAAGGTGGATGCCTTTACCTTGGAACTCCCTCTTTGTGTACGCATTCCGTCCTCTGCCTCTTATTCCCACGGTACTGATCAAGGTAATGGAGGGAGAGGCCAAAGGCCATCCTCATTTGTCCAGATTGGCCCAGGCAGCATTAGTACTCCTTACTGCGCAGCCTGACATCACAGCTTCCCAGGCAGCTTCCCCTCATCTCAGACCTCTTGACTCAGGCAGGGGGGGGGGGGTTGCTGCTCCTGGACTTGCAGACTCTCAAAATGACAGCATGGCTAATCCTTGAAAGCAAACAGTGGGCCCCTGATAAGCAAACAGGTCCTAGACATTATCACATTGGCCAGAAGACCCAGCACCAGAAAATCTTATGCAGAAAAATGAAAAAGATTCTACTCCTGGAACTAGTCCAGAGGGGGCAGTTACTCACATCCTTCCATCCCTCTTATCCTGGACTATCTAGCAGAGTTGCTAAATTCTGGCCTGTCCTTCTCTTCTCTTAAAATCTATGCCTCAGCCATTTTAGCTCATTTCAGTACAGATCCGCCCCTGTTCTTACATCCTTTGAGTAACCAGTTCCTCGGAGGGACTTCGAATATCAGAACTCCCAGAAGGCCACCCACACCAGCCTGGGACCTGAATTATGTTTTGGAAAAACTAACCTTACCACTCTTTGAACCTACTGCTTCAGCAGAACTAAAATACATCTCCTGGAAGATTGCTTTCCTGCTAGCTATCACCTCAGCCAGAAGGGTTTCAGAACTTCAGGCAATGATGGCCATTGAGCCCGGTCTCCCTGAGGACTAACCCCTCCTTTATGCCCAAGGTGGTATCTAATGTGACTCTCAACCAGGCCATACATCTACCAACCTTCTTCCCTAACCCGTAAAACAAGGCGGAAAGAATTGTGCACTCACTAGACATGCACAGACAGCTCAGATACTAAATAGACCATACTAAAGCCTTCAGGAAAACAGACCTACTGCAGGTCAGCTTTGCCCCAGGTGCAGAGGGGAAACCCATTTCCAAGCAAACCATCTCCAAATAGATATCACACTGCATCCATTTCTGCTACAGATTTTATGGGAAACCACTCCCTAAGTCTATTCGTACCCATTCCACTAGGGCAGCCTCCACTTCCATAGCATTCCTGAGAGGAGTCCCCACCAGGGACATCTTGGAAGCTGCCACCTGGAATTCTGCCCATACCTTTACTAAGGATTACCATCTTCCTCTTTTTTCTAAAGCTAGGGCAGGGTTTGCCAATGCAGTTCTGCAGGGCATGCTGGCCCAGGCCTAGGTCTATTACTAATTCTACCACCCCTATCCTCAGCTTTGGGAATCCTCCCACAGGTGATGACTGCAACAGTGAAACAAGAAGAACTTAGTACAGTTGTGTACACTTACCATAAATGTAGATGTTTGAGGGTATTCACTGTTGCAGTCCTGGTTTCCCTCCCTCCTTCCCCCTTATATCCTCTTTTCTTGGGGAGACACCAGGTCACCCTTATCATATTTCCTGGGGCTCCTGACTGGTTAGGGCAAGAAAAACTGATGTAATGGCGTCGGCTGCCTTGCTTTATAGCACTGACGACCTGACGTCCGTCTACAAGTGACAACAGCCAACGCAGAAAAACATTTACTCTGGTATTTGGGCCGGCTGAGGGCTAACATAGCAGGAATAACCCATAGGTGACGACTGCAACAGTGAATACACTCGAACATCTACATTTATGGTAAGTGTACACAACTGTACTTTCTGCAGTCTCTGGGCTTCACAAACAACATCCCCAAATCCAACCTAACCCCCTCCTAGTACCAGGTGTCTTTGGGGTGCAGATTCAGAACAGACATTATGATGGCATTTCTCCCACCCAACAAGCTGGACAGTCTAAAGGAATACCTGCTACTTGTCATATATGCCCCTGCAAGAGAATACCTCATATTCTTAGGGTATATGGCTTCAACAAATCCCCATGTTGCTCCTGGCAAGACTGAGAAAGCTTCAGTGGTATCTGAGGTCCACGTGTACCCAACACTTCCACCCACTGGACCACACTGTTCTCTTCCTGCCATGCTTCAGGAAGGAAATCATTTTGTGGGTGGATCCAGTCTCTCAGAATCCAAGGCTTCCCTTGCAACCCGTAGCCCCAGTACAGGAAATGTACACAGGTGCTTCAGACCTGGGGTGGGAGTTGCTGTGGGCAGCTTGAAGGTGCAAGGCACATGGACAGGCCCCATCCTAAAGAGAACACATCATCATCGGAGAGATGAAGACTCTCATCTTTTCTCTGAGGGCCTTCAACATGTCCTGAAGCAAGGACCCCTGAAATTGTTCACAGCCAACACTACTGTTCTTTGGTATGTGAACAAACAAGGGGAAACAAGATCTTTCTTGGTATGCAGACTTCCACCCAGGCCTGGGAACTGGTGGTCAGACATGGCGTAACTCTGCAGGCCATCTATATACCCTCAGTCCAGAGCCCACAGGCAGACACCCCAAGCAGATCCATGTCACAATCCCACGAATGGATGTTACACAGGGATGTGTTTCTGAACATAGTCCACAGGTGGGGTACTCCACAAGTAGACCTGTTTGCCTCCCCTCTGAACAGGCAGCTTCCACAGATCTGTACCAGGGCTCGTAGCCCCTTAGCAAAGGCAACATATGCTGTTTCTATCTCTTGGGAGGGGGTGTATCTATACGCTTCCCACTTCTGCAGAAAGTCCTGATGAAAATTCAGCATGACAAACCATAAATCCTGCTGGTGACCCCCTTTTGGCCAAGACAGCACTGTTCCCCACTCCTTCTATGTTTAACTAGGGGCAGTCATCACAAGTTACCTCACAGAGTAGACCTACTCACACAAGACAAGGGATCCCTGATACATCACCACCTGGAATCTCTGAACCTAACCCTGTGGGTAATAGAGTTTTGATCCCTTTCAGACACCTTTATTCTGAGGATGTGCTAAATTTCCTGCAGGAGGTAGATCCAGTACTAGGAGATCCTATCTGTCTAAGTGGAAGATGTTCTCCATTTGTTGTCTAAAAGGACAGCTAGACACATTTCAAGTAGGGGTCCCCCTGGTTCTGTCTTATCTGTGTGATTTGTTGCAGGCAGGGTTGGCATATTCATCTGTAAAGGCCTCCCTTGCTGCTATTTCTGCATATCTGCCTTCAGAATTACCACTTGCTTCTAGACTTCAAGTGAAGTTATTTCTAAAAGGAGTACTACACCTCAGAACATCCAGGAGGCCAGTTCAAACTGCCCTGGGACCTGACCTGTGTGTTGGAGAAAAGCTCACTGTTGCTCCATTTGAGCCAGCAGCTACAGCCTGTCTAAAGTATTGTGCTTGGAAAACTGCGCTTTTGGTATGCCTACCATGGAAAACACATACACTCCAATATTAAGGCCCATTCTTCTAGAGCTATGGCTTCCTCTGGAGATTTTTTCAAGGAGGTTTGTCACTGCTTATATTCTAGAAGTAGCTACATGGACATTTGTCCATACCTTCACAAAACATTGTAAACTGAATCACATCTCCAAAGCCAGAGCAGGGTTTGCTAGGGCACTCCTGCATGGATTTTTGGAAAGTAGTTCCAAACCATCTTCTTCCCTTTGAACTATGGCACTCACCAAAAGGTTACGAATGCTGCAACATGTGAATAGAAGGGCATAGAATACTTATGTAAAATTTTACCATAACCATAGATGTCCTTTTCTTCCATATTGAAGTATTCTATCCCACCCTCCTACCCCTATTCAAAAGAGAACTTGGCCTTTTCTAGATGATTAAGGACTTGTGCAGCTGTCCTGGGACTGGGGTCTCCACATTCCCTTCAGCCAGTGTCAGAGGTCCCACATACCTTGCAGTGACTAAAGCTTTTGTGTGCTGGCCGTACGTTCGGGTCAGTAAGTGGAGAATGACCCAAAGGTTAAGAACACTACAACGTAGAAGAGAAGAACATCTATGGTTATGGTAAGATTTTACACAACTATTCTTTCTAAAGACATAAACCTTGCCTGTGATATAAATAGGTCCTGCTGGAGAGACAGGCATGTATCCCAGAGATTACTCCATCTCCGGGAGAGGATCCCCATCCATGTGAAGCAAGGTTCCTTCCTAACTCAATTCAAGTGCAGCCTGGACAATTGGATGGGGAACAGTAAATTCATCCCTGGTTTGGCACGCATGTCTCTAATGGGCACAAGCATCCTGTAAATGGTTCTTCTCCCAGGCCTAAACTTGTAAATGTTTCATCTCCTTAAGCCCCTGCTTACACTTATCAAAGGTATCAGAATTTGTCAGAGATTTGGGATGCATAGCTAGGCTTAAAAAGACCCTTCTGGTCGTTAGCCTAATAAACACCTATGAACCTATAATAATATGCACACTTATTAACTTACAAGATGACTGCACATTGAGTAACAGCTTAATTCTAGCTCTCCCAGTGTGAAAGCAGGAACATGGCAGAGAAAGCCAGTGGACCTAGATTTATGGGTAAATTTCAGTAACTGGCTAGTAAGTGCACTGACTCGATGCCAGGAAAAAAGAAGTACAGTGGACCTGAAGGAAAATCAGCTACAAAAGGCAAGAAAAAACACTGACTGGGAAAAGTACTGGAAAAAAATGGAAGAAACTTTAAACAGATATTTAGATAAGGTGCTAAAACTGCAAAACTCAGAGGTCAAAATGAAGAAAAGGCTGGCTGAATATGAGACTGCACACAAAGAGATTTTTCAGAAAATAATAGAACTAGAGGACAGAACATGTAGGGAAAACCTGAGATTGTCTACTGTACCCGAGAAGCTTGAAGGAACAGACTGTATTAATTTTATGAAATTACAAATAAGACTGATATTCTGCAACAGGAATTGTTAATTGAAAGGGAACGTCATGTTTATGCTCCAAACCTGGCTATGAGAAAACAGCCTAGACCATTAAAAGTAAAGATGTAGTCTTACCAGCAGCAGGAGTTGATTCTGACAAAATTGTGGCAGAAGAACAAAATGCTAAAAGTGGGAGATAGCAGAGTGTTTGTGGAGAATTGACTACTCGTTATCCACCATGCAGAAATGGAGTAAATTTATACCATTATTCAGAGGATGTTCAGAAGCAGGAGTGATATTTAAACTGCTATACCCAACTATTTTCAAAATATTTTTCCCTGGAGGAACAAAATCATTTTTTGATGAAGTAAATGCTAAGGAAGAAGTACAAAAGTTTGTCCAACAAAAAGTGAGCTGTGAAACAGGATATTTTGCTGCTTGTTCTTCTGGTAATAAAGACCTCAGAGAGACTGTGCCCCTGAAGGGTCTATATTAGATCAGCGAACACTTAAACTAGCGAACGCTGATTGATCGGCCTTATCTAAGCGAAAGCTTGCAATCTCGAACTGTCAGATCAGCGATTTATTTCCTGGGGAAAAAAATCTCTGATCCAAAACACATACAACACAAGCACACCAAACAAACAGAAATCCACACACATACACCTAAAGTCTGACACCTAACCCTACACTAAACTATGCACACACCACTAACTATCCACTTACCTGAACCCAATCCCTAACCCTAAGGTCCGTCACTATCGCACACTCACCTCACCTGCTTCCCAACCCTAACCCTCACGTCCACACAATCGCACACATACCTAACCCGCGCCCTAACCTTAACTCACCTAACCCACCCTAACACTCACATCCACACAATCGCACACTTACCTGAATGTGACCCGTAACTTTCCACCACAGCACTGAAAATACCGAAGCAACAGAAACGGACAACCAAATTCTTTCCCTAGGAAAAAATGTGGGTTTCTATTGCTTCGATATTTTGACCATTCACTTAAATAAGGTCAATCAATCAGCATTCGCTTGTTTAAGCATTTACTGATCTAATATAGACCCACCCCTGAAACATTTTCCAGTGTTTCAACAGAAAATGCTTGAGGGGGGAAAAAAGCACAAGAGTTGACTAGAAGAATCGATAGTACGCTGGAAATGAAGCAGAGATGGGGTTTTGGGATAATGAGATGAACAGGAATAGAACAAGAAAATGTGGAATATTGGACTTTTTTGGACTTTGTTAAACTTGTAGGGGACTCTAAAGCATATGCCCTACTGCGTCATTAATGTTCAGAAAAATACTGAGGAGGGGGAAGATGAGGGAGAAAGTTAACTGTAAGTAAAACAATTTTAAGAAGTGCATGATTTTCTTTGCATGTTATAAAGTTTTTCAGTAATTTTTTTTAAGTGTAATGGGGATACTAATGTAAATAGGTGCTCCTGGTTTTTTTTTTTTTTTTTTTTTTTTCGTTTCTTTCTCCCTTCTTGTCTATTTCTCATTGTTCACTTTTAAGAAATGTAGGTACTGCAGTGTAAAAACCATGACAAAAGAAAATTAGTGTACTTTTTCTCATTCTTGCATAGGAGAATGACTAGATTAAGGATATTAGCTTAATCTAGTAACAAACTTTAAGAAAAAGCAAGTAAATGAAAAAGAATGTTGAATATTGTAAGGCTTTTCCCCTCGTAAACAGTTTTGTGTCTGGTTCTCTTTGTAGCAGGCAATCTAATAAAGATAAATGGCTTGGATAAAATGTTTTCTGGACACATTCAAGAGGTTTCCCAGCTGAGAGAGCTACAAAGATGAGACAAAACTAGACAGCACTTAATAGAACCACAGGATGTAACATGCTTCTTGGCATGGATAACATTTGTTTTAGGTTAGCTGAAGTCTGTGTGTGTGTCTGTCAGTTTGGAACATTTGTTCCTATTAGGAGGGTAAAATTTCAATATTTGAAGATGTACATAGTTTTGTGTGTTATTTTTTAAGTTAATAGGTTTTAGGGGTATTGGGCATATGTATTTTTGTTTGAGGGTCTTCAATCAAACAAAAAAGTTCTGTAAGATGTGACATAAGCTCAAATGGAGATGAAAGAAACAACTGTATAAAAGATTAACCTGCCAAACAGTGCATGCATGTAACACAAAAGCTGAACCCTAAACATTTAACAGAAAAGCTGTCATACATAAAGGGTGGGAATAATAATCTGTCAAGAATATGATGCTTTCTCTAATGTCTTTAAAAGTTAATGGTCTCACAGGTAAATACATAAAAAGAAAGAGTACTGAACTGTATTAAAAATTGTAGAGTGCTACGCTGCAGAAACACACTTGGAAGAACTGGACATGTGAATTTGATAAAGAAAGGTTTTCAGGATGGTTATTCAGTGGAATACCTGGGGCAAAGGAAGAGAGGAGTACTTGTATTAATTGCAGGAGGTGCTCCAGTAGTAACAGAAGAGGAAAAAAAGACAGTAATGGTTGATTTGTAATACTAAGGGGCTACTGACAAGGGAGGAGGATTAACTGGCATGTATTTATATTCCACTGAAAACTGCTATAATGGAGCTTTAGAAAATTCTTGGAGAAATAATCATCATTCAACAAGGAGTATGACTTATAGGTGGGGTCTGGAATTTGGTTTGCTGTAGTGAAGATGTGTTTGGGGGACCCAGAAGGAAAAAAAATAGTAGCATGCATTCTTCTTGGTATCATAGCATAAACAGAACTTTTGAGTTTTTCTAAAGCTATAAATGTCTCATAAGTAAGTATAGCTTGATATTGGTAATTAAGTGTATTAAGTTGATTTAATAAAGATTTATTCTCCTTTTGAAATTGTTTTTGAAATTTTCCATGTATTTTTTCAGTATCCGTATCTCATTGTTTCTTTTTCTTATTATACTAATTACTAATACTAACATATAGATAGGCTTTAAACGAGTCCCATATCATTAACATATCTATTCCTTTTATAAGGTTATTTTCTGAATAAAATATTGATTTCATTTAGCAACCAAGGTTTTAACATCATCCATAGCTCATTATGATCAGATAAAGGGCAATGTATAGTATTAAAATTTTGTATTTTTGAGTTCTTGAGATATAAAAAATATATATCAGTTCTAGAATGGGTACCAAATACATGGGAATAATGAGAGAAGTTTAAGGAATTAAAATCCTTTAAACCAAAAGTGTCTGTCAAGTTTAAATGATCTGTCCGATTTTGTAATAATTTGGCTGAGGCAGAAATGCTTGGCTCTTTAACTGCATTGGATTCAGTTTTTCTCATAATGCAATTGAAGTCCCCTCCTAATATTATGTTTCTTTTCATATTATCTAGTATTTTGTTTAAATAAGTTTTTGCTTTTCTACTTCTCATTCCTGGGAACCAGTGCAAATTTACTAATGCCTATGCCCTTTTTATTAAATTCACTCATGTTCGTAGTAAATAAACCATCTTTGGTCCTTTTATTAAATATTTTGGTTATTATCACATTTTCCTTTTCTTTTAGATCTTTAAGTGGATTGAGATAGAATCTCAAAGTTAGAAAAGCCAAGTCTGTCCCTATCTTCAATTTTAATATGTGTTTCTTGTAGAATTAGTACACATGCTTTATCAGTTGAAAAAAATTAGTGAGAGTTTCTTGTTTTAGTTTAATTATTTAGACCATTATTATTTAATGAGAGAAAATGTAATTCCATATTGAGTCCTAAATAAGTTATGATTTTAAATTTGATATTTTCTTAGAATAACTCTGTAACTTTTACAGACTATATTAGTTTCTCCTAATTTTTTTGCATTTCCCCTAGTTTTATATAAGTAATATATTTGGTATGAAATATTAATACTGGATAATGAAATAAAATGGGTACACATTTAGAATTTATAACAAGATGCAAAAGATTTAAGCCATACCAATCCTCCTTCTAAAAACAAAATCAGTCAAGCCATAGAATCCTTAATGATTCCTAATTCAGATGAAAGAACCATTTGAATGTTTTCACTGACTTTCCTAATTAAGCCACCAAATATAAAACAAGGAGTATATAGTCCTTCTGTATGCAGCTCTGCCGCCAAGTAATATGTTTGAGTTGTTTTCTGTTTGTTTGCCCATCTATTTATTAGATTAATAATGTATTAAAGTAACTTGGGGTGTAGATGAATCATCCTGAGGTTCTGCAGGTTTTTTTTTTATTCTTCTTCCATCTCCTCCCTCCCTCTCTCCTTCCTCTATGTACTTTCCCCTGTTACTTTTGTATCAAAAAGTGCTTCACATTTCAAATTGCTGCTTTTATGGTTAATATGATTTTCTTAATATATATTCAAGTGCCAGAGCATATAAGAATATTCTAACCTTAAACATTGTATAAGCATTAATTAATATTTTATGTATATTTTTTTACAATTAAATTGAAAAGGTTTTTGTTCTATAACAATCTTAAAAAAAATAAACATTTTATCTAAGTCAATAATGGCATGAAACAAATGTTATATGATAAAGCTTCATGTACTTATCAGTTTCTGTAGCACGATATCTACCTTTGTCTAAACTACATCAGATATATTTTATCTTACAAGATATGTGATTTAAAATTTAACCATTTGAATAATTCGTGAAACCTGCCTGTCAACAGTGTCTTGCTTTTTAAAACTTTGCTTAGATATAACAGACATCAGCTAATATAAATGATAATTGTATTATATTCAAGAACTTAACTAGTTAAAAACCTAGGACTCTTCATACTTCAAGTATGCTGACATGGGTCTATATTACATTATCGAAGTTTCAAAACTTTGAATCTGATATGGTCGATACCGTATAATCAAAGTGTTGAAACATCAAAAATGTAATAAAACACAACAACCTACAAAAACAAACCATTTAAATGCTCTAAGCACACACCCCGCTACTTAAATATACCAATTCTGAGATCGCACTACAGTGCAGAAAAGAGAAATCTTCCCATTCCGCACTGTACAGAGATGTCCGTTAAAAGATTTGAAGTTTCAAGACTTCGATCTTATGGTGTCGACCATATCAGATTTGAAGATTTGAAACTTTGATCTTCTGATATAGACCCTGCTGACATATACCTATGTATGTCAAATAGTAGCATACCTCTGAATGCAGTTTAACATTAATTTATAAGTTATAGAATATTTTATTTAAGCTAACTCATATGTATTGCATATTATCTATAGATTTGTAAAACTCTAGCAAGAAATCCAAGATATTCATTAGTTATAGGGGTAGATATACAATAGAAATTCAAGGGCTGTACCATTCACTATAGTGTGGGTACAAGGAATGCTTGAACAGAAGTATTTGTTATATTTTTTGCAAACTTGTATCTTAGCAAATGCTCATTCACACAAACACAGTTAAGTCACTGCAGTAACCATGACAGTGACAGCCCAAACTACAAAATAACTGTAAATGTAGGATTAGCATACTGTTGTTTTAAGTTGCACATGATAGAAATAAAAGGGAATAAATATATCTTACCTTATAAGACTTTGACAAGTGACATAAATTTTCAAGTCTATTTTTCAACTAATTACTTTTAAGTGATAAGTATTTTATGTAAACAAACAGTAAAAGAAAAGTAGAAAGTCCACTTTTAAGTTGAAATCCAGATCATTTTATATTTCCTTCTTGACTTTACCAGAGTAAACAAGAGAAGAAGCAGTTTTTAATATCTTCCGAGTGTTTCCATTACCATTTAGTATGTCAAGTTTGTCTCTTCGTTCTAGTTGTGGAAAAATCCATTTCTTCTTGTATAAAGGAAAGAAGATTTAGAGATGAAACAATGTGTTTGACTTCATGCAGGGTGTTAAAAAGATCCTTTCACCTGTGGAATGGAATATTTCAAGCTTTATTAGGTAAAGTAGTTGAGATTTAATATTGTTTTCCTTAAGTATTTTGATAAGTGGCCAAAATTCTTTTCTTTTCTCCAGAGTCTTCAAAGTAGTTGTCATTGAATCTAATAATGTCCTGACCCATTTTTTAAAGGAGCTTTAGACCAAGCTGTTTTCTGTACAAGTTTTTTGTCTAAGAAGGATAAAAACATTACCACTATAGATCTGGGATTAGCATTTGGATTTGCAGGCACGGATTTCCCATTAGATCTGTGTGATTTCTCAATTCCAAAGGAAAACTCCTCCTGTAGATTTATTTGTGGAATCCAGGAATGCTGTCATATTTTCTCTCTCTGTCGTCTCAGGTACTCCAAAGATAAGCAAATTACACCTTCATTCTCTATTTTGCAAATCTTCTATTTTGTTCAAAAGCAAATTATTTTGCTTCAAAATAAATTTGGTCTGGATTTCTTCCTCTTTGACTCTTCCATTCAGATTATTTACTGCAGTTTCCATCTCTTTTATAGTTACACAGTGCTTTTTGATCATATTTTTTAACATTTCAGTTTGTTTTAAACTATTTTCTTTTAATATGTCTAATCTTGACTGGAGGATGTCTATTTTAAAATTCAATTCCTGCAGAGAAGATAATTCTTTCTTTGAATTCATCTTTCCTGAAGAAGGGGTTCTGGTTAGGTTCATTTGAATTGTGGAAAATATAAGACAATTTGACTAAAATTTTACTCTTTTTTTTGTTACAGATTTAAGAGAAAAAAAATCCACAGACCTATTTAAAAAATAAGATCTGTTGAATTTAGATTGAAATTCTTGACTCTTCTCTAATTTTAATATTATTAACTGCACAGCTTGACAAAGAAGCTGTTATGCTGCCACCATCTTGGCTCCGCCTGTGCATGAACATCTTGATGCTCACATATTCCGGGCTCATGTCTGAACTGCTGATAAATTTACTCTTTGACAGAAGTATGTTATTTCTGTAATACATTACTTTGATTGACACAACTAGTAAATGGCATAAAAGTGCATGTTTATTAGTGAAGTAGTAATTTGCTGTATTTAAAATTAAGACAGTTATAATTGTATACATTCCTGCTCAGGTATTACCTGTACCTGCGTAGTGCAGAAAAGGCAGGCCTATTGCAACAATCTAACTGTGTCTAGTAAGTTGTGAATTTCTGCTGGATCTCCCCCACTTGTTTAGCCTTGCCACTACAATAATATTGAATTATAGCACTATCTTCATCTACAGAAATGGGCTTAAGGCCACCAGTTGCTTCTAGCTCTGCCTCCTCAAAGCAGGGCATGTTTAGTAGGCTCAGCAGTTCCTGAAAATGCTTTTACCACCTCCTGATAGTAGCTTTACAAAAGCATGGCATATGTCACATAGGAGATTGGATAGGGCAGTGACATAGGAACCTACTGAGTTACATGCCGATTTAATTGATAGCGCGTTCATTGAAACTTAAGTCTTCAACAGTGTTTTGTTGGCAGTAGATAAAGTACCCCAAAAGAAAACATACAGGGTTTCCACAACATCTCATTTAAATCCACTTCCTTTCCATTTTTTGCTTTTGGATTTCACTGCCTGCTAACCATCAGCTTTTCATGATCCATCGGCCCGTTTATTCCTCTAAGGTGAGAGCTGTTCCTGGTCTGTTCATGTCTGGTAGGTGTGAGCTGATCACAGAACAGCCACGATGGCTGCCATTACAGAATTATTATTGTGTGTGTGTATGTGTGTGTGCAGCCCTAACCTTATGCCATGGTGGTAATATTTTCCACATCACTGCAGAGGCCCACTTATGCCCCAATACAGAGGCCTGCCATCTATTTTTCACATATTTCAACAGGGACTACAATTACCAGGTTGGGCACATGCCACCCATGACCCTATCCCTGTATCTTCATTGGGAGACTAGCCTCCATCCCTCTTTGGAGCAGTAGGTCACAACAGGGAAGGTGCCATCTCAACTGTCCCTCCCAGATGAATTCACCAACATAAGCTATGTGTCTCTTGCCCATCCCATCTTGCTTTCCCAGTTTCCCAAGCAGCTAATCAGTCTTAGGTTATCTCTATCACATTTGGGGCTTTATCCCGCTGTATCGCAGAGCTGGATTCAAGTCCTTTCACTTTTGAAGAATGTGAACATTCAACCAGTATTCAGTTTATTTTTGGTGAAAGACTTTCTGATCAACTTTTTGATGGAGTGAAACAATATTTTTTTTCAGTTACAGTGTTGTTTTGTTTGTATATGTGCATGTATGTCAAATAATATAAATGCCAGAACACTTTTGTCAATGTTTCTGAGTAGCAGAAAGGAATAAAAAATCAGCATGTATGCCGTTATGCATTTTATAACATTGGCTTTGATGCTGATAGTTCATGACAACACAAGTATCTGTCACGGGCATTTTTGGAAAGCCTGTGCAGAATTCTAGTATCCTGCTTTTATGCTAAGTTCTCACATAACTCTGTTTTCTCCCTCTACAGAAGATTTGAAGCCACCACCATACACTGAGTTTTCTCCAGCAGGGAGTAGTCCTGAAGTCCAGATACTTACTATACCAGAAAACTATGATGCTTACAGCTTGACTGATGCCCCCCCACCATATACCCCAAGTCCATCGGCTGAACCAGTGCAGGAGGATAATACAGCACCACCTTATTCACAGGCAGTGGGACAGAGTGAAACAGCAGATGCACAGAAAACAGTTTAACAGCTGTCAGTATGGTTTTTGGTCAATGAACATTCTGTATTTATGTGCAGTTCACAGTTAAATAATCTGAGATAATAACTGGACCAAGCTGCACATACTAATAAATCAGTCATCCTATAAAGACTGCAGTTAAGAGAGGCCAAATCCCTTGTTCTGTTCTTGTGACTTCCCTTTTTAGTCCATCTGTTTACAGCAGGACTGCACCATAGGAAATTGTAGATGTGTGAGATGTGTGTTTGCTGCTACAAGCACAACTTCCTGCCTTAAAGCATATGCCATGGAGAACTCTGAGGTCAGCAATGCACTCAAGAAATATCCTAATCTTGCTTTCCAGTCTACGAGAAAGAGAACCACTACACTCGTAATGCACATACTTAAGTCCTGTGATGTAATTTCATGCTCACCTGCCATGGACAGAAATAGAATTATGTTTCCTTATGCTTTCTGGACTCCTTATGTGGAAACTTGAGTCTGACTGAGTTGGGTCTTGTTACTGCTGGATGCACAGAGGCAGGTGTAGCATGGTCAGCAGAATTCCTTTGCTGCGTTGGTGTCAACAAGAAAAAGTAATTCTAAGACTGAAAAGAAAGCTACACTTCAGGATAGTGAGCCTTTTTTTCTTGGATGTGAGAAAAAGCATGCATTTTTAACCAGGGCAAATATTGCATCAAGAGCTATATCACACAACTTTATTTTATATGATAATTAAAACACTGTAGCTCATGTAATTTGAGCACATAATCTTTTAAATGATGCAGAACATTTTATTTCTGCCAAAAAATTAATACAGTTCCGTGTAATATTCTCTTTGTAACACTATTTATCTTTGTTATGTGTGGTACTTTTTCATAACATTTAGATGATGGCATTTAGATTAATACATTATGTTGCTTTAAATCAATGGTAGGTATTTGTAACCTGTACTCCAAAATTTATTGTTTACATCTATGATGGAAGATGTTCTGATTCATATCTAGGCACTGATGTAAAAGTTTATGCAATATTCACATTTACTTTGTTTTTTATTCTTTTCATCATTAAGGTATCTGCCAGAATATTTGTAGCATGAAAAAAAATCAGAACCTCATTTTCTGGCAGGGCAGCAGTTAGTCAAGTAGAACCCCCTAAACAAATGCATGGGAATGGAGTCATCTGATGTAACTGAGTTGTCGAATGTTAAGATATCTCCAATAGCTTTGTCGTACAAGTTGTTTTATGGAAAGAGTTGAACATGATACATTTAGATGCAAGGTTAGTTGGGAGATTGAGCATTTTGTTTGCAGTGCAGATTTGATTGGGAACATGTTCAAACAAATTGCAGAAAGCACAGCTGTTCAATTGTTGGAATTAAAATGTAGTTGTTCTGCAATGATTAAAAAAAGAGACTTGTCTTGATGTCTCTAGCATTTCCCAGAATTGCCTGCTGTCTGAATACCATCCTTATCAGCATGCTTTCAGGTGTGAGATGCCAGACAGGTTTGATGCCTCTAGTTCAGTGTGCAGATTTGTGTTCTCAGCAATCTGAACTTCATGTTGCTTCCTTAGCAGTACGCTGACCATCTTGTTGGTGCTGATTCCCTGGTATCAGTGACGTCCACATGCCTTATAAAGTGCTCCCTCTTTGTAAGAAACAAGCTAGCACCCACATTGTTTGTCATCATAACTTGCTTTACAAAGATGAAATATTTAAAGTTTGTTTTAAGATGACGTTACCTGTAAAGAGTTTCAGTATAAAGATGGAGCACCACACCTGAACACCTTTGCACAGTTACACTGATGATTTAACAAGCTTTTGCTGCCTTAGTAAAATGTTGGTGCCGTTGCATAATTTACAACATATGTTCATACATTTGGTATGATACGTATAATATTAGCACAAACTGTACATTATGTACCTGCATGCCAGCTCTTGGGTTATTATCCTTGGTTTTTGGTCCACTTATGAGCTATGTAGCTACACATAACTTGAACCTGCCACAGTTACAGTACCTTCTCTTTTATAGAACTTTTAGTAATTATTCTGTTGATGTGTCAGATTCGTCAGCATCGTCTTGTCATTTGTAAAACATTTTAATTCTTGCCAGCATTCAGAGTTTCACCCGAAAGTTGAAAATGATCTAACTTTGAATATGGTAGAACTTAACTGTTTCACTTTTAATCAGAAAGTATCAAAGTAAGCTGCTTCTGCTGTACAGTATGTAAATTAATTAAACAAGGTACAAACTTCAGCAATATTAATACATATCCCAGAAAAGAGAGTTGGCCAAAGGACTGCTGTACATTTTGATAAGATTTTCACCGTGTTAACTTAAATGTCTTACTCATGCTTACTTCATTCAGCTTCAACGTCTCACACGTATTTGGAGAGACACACTCAGGTGATGCTTGCGTACCAAGGACAAAGCCCAAGATATAATTGCATCTGGTTTCCAGTGAGCTCATTTACTCATAGTTCCCACCCAATATATCTGTGGGGGTATTGCACTTAGTAGTTAAAGGGACTGCTTTTATAAAATGCACCTGTATAATTTGTAATCAAGAGCACTGATTTGTTTTGTTTCATCTTCATAATGTGTCATTGACTTGAGTATAAAGTCTTGTCAGGATACTGAAAATGAAAGGCAAAATGGCATCATGTACAATAGAAATGCAAAGAGTAGTAAGGGAAGAAGCACTGAGAACATTTGCTGAAAAACATTAATTTACAACAGAATTGCTGCTGTTACCTACCCATTTTGGGATGGAACACTGACTACTTTGAGTAATACTGGAGTATTAGTTCCGTGGATCAAACTGTGATCAGAATTATGTTTTTCAGTCCTTATAGTAGTTGTCCTTTAAACGGTTTGTTTCACACTAGACTTGCATATTTTTTCTTATTTTAATGCTGAAACAACTGAAAGAAAAATCCGCCCATGATTTACTGCAGCAGTCTGTGTTCAGTTTGTATCACGTTTTTCCCAGGAATCTGTATCACCGTGCTTGGACCAATCTTATCAGGCACGTCCTACCCACAGACAGACCATGAAATGATCACTACTGCACAGTTGTTACATTCTTTGCTCAAAGACGCAGTGACCTTGGAGTTTCCTTTATTTATGGGGGTGTGGGGGAATGGTTGGAGGAGCTTTGTTATGTCTACTCTGTGGTGCAGAGGAATAAAGCCCTGACTGAGACCCAGGTAACCCAAGTTCAGATAACACATTTGGGATTGGAGGGTCCTGCTGGTGAGAAAGGAAGTGAGTGGCCAGTGCTGACTAATCCATTGGGGGAGAGGGGCAGTCTAGTCTGTCACATGCCCAATATCTAGCAGTAGCTGGGTGTTTCAACTTGCAGGGCAAAGAGCTAAGGATGAGCGCACACCAAATAGAATGTATTAAGCACGTGAGTGACAGACAAATGCAGAAATGCGTGGACCCAGTGTTTGTTGGGAATCCCACTTGTCCCGGCTGTAGTGGGTGTAATAATTAGGATAAACTGAAAACTGAACTCTGTCTGGACAATGACCCTTCTGTTTGAGGAAGCTGATCTTTATGCAGTGGGGAGAAGTACCGAGAGAAAGTGTTTTGTCACACTCCAGTTGTGTGACTTGATTGTGGATTATTGGTCTTCAGCAGAGTGATCCATTGGCCTACTGTCTCTTTACAGGTCGACATTTTCCCTGAGTGGGTCATTTTGTTTCTTGTAACACTTGGTGATGTCAGCCATCTTGTTCTTATTCTGCCTGTCATTTCCTTTGACATATTTTATCTCCTGTGACAGTAGTGTCATAGTTTCTTTCAGTAGCTTTTCATTATATTTAATCAAAGCCACTCTCACTGTCTTATTTTGTGCTAAGCTGATTTTTGTTTAGCAGTTGTAGTTAAATAATATATAGCTGCATAATGTTGCATTAGCAATAGGCTTTACAAGCGTAAGTTATATATTTTACAAGCATTTTTTTTGTTTTTTTTATTTCAAAATGTTGCGTGTTCCACATTTTGTCTATTTTCTACATTTGCAGAGCTGTACGTCTAAGTGTGGAGGACATCCGATTGAAAGATGTTTGTATAGATTTATGCCAGAATAGGTTAGAGAATTCCTGAGCAATGTTCCTTTCTTTTAGGTAGTGAGAGTTGCATGCATAATGTAAAAAATATTTGAAATCTAAACCAATGAGCTGCATTGCATGGAAGCTACAAAATGGCATTTATTGTTTTTCTGTATTTATAGGTATGTGGTTTAACCAGCAAGATTGAAGTGTGTTGCATCTGTACTGTAACAGGCACCATACCTCTCAACCTTACTGAATTCCTTGGAATTCCATAGTTTTGAGGCTAAAATAATGGTGTGCCACAAATTCCCAAGTGGCCCCTTAAAATCACAATTTTTTTTTTTATTTACAATTTTTAATTAATGACGACATCATCACGCAATGTCATCAAGATACAGGGGCATGCGTGATGATAGCGTCATGAGACAGTGCCTATGAGGAGGTACTGCATCCCATTCGTCCTATCAGATTCTCTTACATTTCAGACCAGAAAGTGGGAAGCTTCATTTTTTTCAGAAAAGACAGGAGAATGCCACGCCAGCACTAACTTGAGCACACATCTGAGACCACCAAAGCAGCAGCAGCATCCAGTCGACGGGGACAAGGATGGAGAGACATGCCCATGACAGAAAAAGACCTAGCCAACAATGCTCCTTGGAAAAGGATTTAGGAAGAATACCTTCACCAGTGCCAGTAGTGCAGCGAGCACCTTAAGTGTGTGAATAAGAGGACTGGTAACTTGCAGACTGATCTTAGCAATGGGTTATAGTTTATCGTTCTTCTGGAGGTGCTGAGCCAGAAAAAAATCTACAGAAAGTACAACCTGAGACCTACTTTTAAAGCATATTCAGCTGGAAAATGTATCTGTGGCTCTCGAGGTTTTGGATAAAGAAAAGACAACCTGAGACCTACTTTTAAAGCATATTCAGCTGGAAAATGTATCTGTGGCTCTCGAGTTTTTGGATAAAGAAAAGATCATTTTGGTTTCCTTCGGTAAGTGACAGACTACGCATTTTTATACAGACAATAGTTGAACTGGCAAAAGTACTAGAGCTGTCAGCCTTCCCTGTTTCTGTGTAAACAGTCACTTTGTCCCAGCCCAGGTCTGCCTGTAATTATGTACCTGGTGTTGCACAGATCAGGCTCTCCAGGGGAACCTTGCAGCTGTTGTAGACATAAAGTTAAAGAACTCTGTTTTAAAGGATTTGTTTTTAATATGTTGTCACTGCACTGTAGTTTTGCAGTCAGCAGCATTGCAGGGGGTTTACATGCAAGTGAAAAGTTAAAGTCGCACACCACCATTTGCAAAGGTTAATGAGTTGTGCAACAGGTTTGCTTGTTTTTTCCGGCCACTTGATGTGATGTGTATGGTTTCAGAGTAGAAAGCAGGAATGCAGAGTTATTAGTGGAGGGGTGGCTGACCCAGTCCAGTATAGCAATACTTACTACATTGGAGTACAGCTAGTAGGTGTGCAGCAACATCACAGCACTCTTGTTTCCTCACCTCAAATGAAGTCAGCATTTTTTATAGTGGACTTTTTGTTTAATATGTTAGCCAGGGCAGTGATCTGATCCTTATAGGTACTGATTTCAGCTACAGCCCAGGTCAGGTGAAGTAGATAAGGCAGTTTACTGGGTCTGTATTATAATCGCAACTGTTTAATGGATCGAATGCATAAACATCGAACTTTATGCATCGAACCATTAACATTCGAATTTTAATAAAAATTCAAAACAAACAAAAAAAAAACTGGTGTAGGCAGGGGGGCAAGCCCCCCTGCACCCCCCACACTCCCTGCTACTTAAATATACCAACTCCGAGATCACACTACAGTGCAGGAAAGGGAAAGCTTCCCTTTCCGCACCGTACTGCATTAAAGTGCGATCTCAGAGTTGGTATATTTAAGTAGCGGGGGTGCAGGGGGACTTGCTCCCCTGCTTAAACCTGTTAGGGTAAGCATTTGAAGTTTTAAATTTTTTTTTTTTTTTTTTTTTTATATTCGAAGTTACGGTACTTCGATACTATGGTGTCTACCATATTGTATTCAATGTTCCGGAACTTTGAGATTATAATATAGACCCCAGTTTACTCATAGCTCTCGACGAATCAGGGGCAAATCTACAAATAAAATCTAGAAATAATCGGGGACACTAAAAAATATTAGCACTTTTATTTTTGAGACATTGACAAAATAAAAGAATGTGAATTAATATACATCTTTAAGTGAAAGAAGTATATAACTCTAATCATTATTAATATTAATACCCACAATTCCAATGGAGTGGATGGGGTTACATAACCACGTATGCAAATTTATGTTAATCAGAACCCCGGTTTTTGGCCAGTTGTACCTACTTTTCATGGGCACTGAAGGAGGCGAAACAGTGACGAATCACCGCTTTTTCATCTCTTAATACAGACTTCATCAGTCTGATGAAGTCTGTATTAAGGGATGAAAAACGCGGTGATTCGTTAAGCGTTTAGTGTTTATATTTTACTCATTAAACAGTTTTATTCAAACGGTTGGACGTCTGGTGACTGTTTCGCCTCCTTCAGTGCTGTTGTTGGAGTATCTAGTTGTATCTTTGGCACTGTTATCTCCTTTGTTTGGTTATTTTCATGGGCCTTTGTCCAGATTTTTGATATTTCCAGTTTGAGAGGTATGGCAGGCACATATCTTCAAGAGCTAAATTTGTCAGTTGTAAATGATAAATGTAACCATTAGCAGTACTTACTGAATCATCTATAGTGATGATGATGGTGCTACTTTTGCGAGATAGAGAAAGAATCGCTGTGATACATTATTTGTAAAGATGGTGATTATTAAATGTCATCACTACTACAGTGTCAGTACTAGGCTCCTAAAAATAACTAATAGCAGACAAGGATAGAACACTTTGCAGTCTTACGTGCATGTATTCATGCATACACACACACAAATATGACCATGAACACACTCCACTTCATGAATTCTGAAATCCTTCCCAGACAGATGGTTTTAAAGTATATTTTAAATCCAACTGTAACCTTGCTTGTTAATTTTTGTGTGGGTGGTTTGTTCTCTGTTTCAAGGAAACTTATCCAGTCTCTTCCGGTTTCTGGGGGGTATTTGATGAAAAGAAGAACAGGTCAATGTTCCTCGTAAAGGAACAAAGTTGCCGTACTGCGTAAAAGAATTTTTTTTTTTTGTGGAAGCCTCAATCTGCATCTGTAAAAGTGGGCGGGCACTTGCCATATGCTTCCAGCCTGACGAAATAAATGAATACCCCCTAAAAAATTGCACCCTTTACAAGTCTGGTTTGTACGACGCTCTATGCCTAAAGCTGGCCATGTGACATGGAATCAGCTGCTTGCAACTAACACTGGCAGCATGCAATTGCAACAGAATTCCTGTTCCTGGGTGAAACACTGTTTAGAGGGCAGGTAAAAAGCAGGACTGTATGTAGGAAGCATGCGTAAGCACAGAGACCACTTGATCGGCGTCTTTTCTATAAACTGCTGGCAGAATAAGGGGCGACTAAATGTTTACCTTAGCAATAAAAAAATATTTAGAGTACTGGGGCAGACAGGGGAAGAGAGATTAGGGCAATGATGCAGAGTAACCCGTAGTTGTATTGCAGTCCAGCCAAATAGTTACAAGTGCCCAAAGCCTTGAAATAAAAAAAAACAGTAATGCACGGTAAATGTAATAAAATGAACGGCTGTATCAGAAAGGCACTGTAACATTCCACCTTGCTTTTTCATACAGCCGTTCATCTTATTTTCAAAAGCAAAGCAGTAAAGGGACAGAGAACAGCGATCACAGGAAATTGGTTGCTATTGGCAACCATTACCACATGCACCAGCACAGATACAAACCCCGCAGCAAAGTACAAAGGCATTTAGAAGTGTAAGACTGCAAATAAAACGGTTGGGAGGGTGGCCTAATGGTTAAGGTGTTTGCCTTATGAACACAAACTGTTGGGTTTGAGTCTCACAAGGGATAATTGGCTAGGCTTAAAATGGCTCGCAAGGGCAGTTAGCTTAGTACTAATCTATAAACCTATAAATAAAAGAAAAAAACAAAGTAAAACCATGGAAATATAATAGAAATAATAAAATGAATGGCTGTATAAAATAGATTTTAATATTCCAGATTGCTGAAAAAATCTACTGTTAGCTGCTATCATATTAAAGTCTTTTTGATACAGCCGTTCATTTTATTATTTATAAGGGTAAAGGGCCGGACATAAGGGATTATTGTAGCAAACACATTAATGAAAAAAAAAAAAAACCTAGAGCAATGCATTTAGAAAAAAATATATATCACTCACAATTGTAAGCTATGTGAGAGGCTGCTGTAGGGAGATGCACACAAGAGGTTCCAATGCCAAAATACAACGTACTGAACACAAAACCTGAAAAGGAACTTTCCTACCTCCATGCACCTGTATTTGAGTACTGAAAGGGTGGGGGAAGGCCATGGGAGCAGTGACATCACAGAATGGGTGGGTTTATTTGTTTTACTTAGAATGCGAGGTCGGCTGTGGTGATGTCAATTTTGGGGAGGGAACTGGTTAGAAAAAAATACCTGAACTGCCTGGCCTTGATGACGTGATTAATTGGGGGACTCCAGCAAGATTTACTAAAGTGCGAGAAAATGTATTTGATAGTGAAACCATGACAGTACGCTAAGGTAAGCTCCTAGTAGGAAAGTAAAGTGAATTAGAAATATTTTTAAGGGCTCAATGTTGTTGTTTTACGGAGGGAACTGTAAATAGGGAGCAAAAGGACTGAGAAGTTGAGGAATGCTATATAGAAAACCATTGTACTCCTTTAAGTATAGTTTTGCCCCATGCAGCACTCACAGTGCATTCCAGATTATACTGTTTAAGATACAGAGTGTGATGAAGTGCTAGTTTGCAGCTTATGATTCTTGCTGATTTGCAACAAGGTTTCTTACAAGGTTGACTTTTGTGCAGACCCTGTGATAACTGACCTGGGATTTGAAGTAGTCATTCTAGCAGGATTTCAGAAAGTACATAAATGCCAGCTGTATATGTAAAATGCACACGTTATGTACTGCAATTTAAGTCTAGCCAACAAGTCTGCTTTCTGCCTAATAAATGTCTGCACTTCATTTTCATTTTTATTTTAGTGCTTTTTGGAACACTATTTTTGCAAGTCCTGTTGCCTTATTTTTGGTACAACTCTTCAGCAGCTATAAGTTTACTGTTGCTAACTGTAAACTGCCCAGTTTAGAATGTGTTTTGTGCCTAGGGATAACTGCAAAATAGAAACAAAAAGTTTAGATTTTGTCTTCGTAGTTTGGCATTACAACAATTGAGTAATTTGTATCATGTTTGGCTATAAAAAAAATTTGGTAAAAAAAATAAAAATAAAAAAGTAATGAATTTCCTTTGGTAAGGTACCTTTACAAAATGACAGGTTAGAGTTGTTTCTTTAACTCTGGAGACCCCACTCGCAACAGAGATATCTGTAATTTCTGGGACTTATTTTTCACAATTAGTAGCAGAAAAGTAGAGATTTTAAAGAAGTTCATTATGGTCTGCCTTCAAGAGGACTTGTAGCACTCATGAATGCTCTTGTGAGACACTAGTTCATGAAACTGTAACCAAGCCTTCTGCTCCTCAGCCTAGTTTCAGATAAAAGATGTAATCAATATGGTTAATGCAAAACATTGTGTTTGAAGACCAATTCTTGCTTTTCAGTCAGGATAGTTTCCATGCAGGTAAGGTCAGGCAGGCTTTCCAGCCCTTGGATATGACAATGCTGGTCTGGGGAAAGATTTCCTTTTTGTCTGCCTTAGTGCTAAAATAAGTTGTGCTTGTAATCCATCTCCCCCCAATGAGTAAGGACTTTCATACTAGATAAGGAAAGGCAGGGCATGGTGGGGATTTCTGTGACCATAAGTACTGTTGGTAAACTCCCAAAGAAAAGGTGAGATACTCCAATACACACACACATATACACACACACACACACACACACACACACACACACACACACACACAAGTGTATATGCAGGTTTCATTTTCTGAAAAAAAAAAAAAAATTGATACTCTTTGAACATCCAGGAGGGTGAATGTTGGGACAGAAATTCATTGTTATTGGGTGGTTCCTTCTGCACATGTAGCTGCAGATGCTTTAAAGTCCTGGCTTTAACTGATAAGTTGAAAACAACATGCTTTTGTGAGGAAATTGGATATATATTTTTTTTTAGCTCACACCATTTGTAATCGTAATGTTCAGTCAGTGTCTCTGAAGCCAGGTGTTCCTTTTGCCACTTTACTCCGGTTATTTTCTTCCTTTATTGTTTCAGATAAATGGAGTTCAGTGTCTAACACTGTGATAGACTTCTTTGCTCTTCTTCCTTATGTTGAGAGTTTGTAGAAGTCCTAAATTATAGCAGGATGGCAACATGATATCATGTGTCATTTGATCCTAGTCTTACATGCTGTGTGTAAGTACTTGGCATTGTTTATTCCTCTTTATAAAAGTACGAGTAAGATTTGCAGATTGATACTTTGATAGCACCAGAGGCATGCTGTTGGTTGATTGGTGACGTGGTTCATTTGAGTGTTGAAATTGTGCATGTGTGTGTGTGTGTGTGTGTGTGTGTGTGTGTGTGTGTGTGTGTGTATATGTATGTATGTACCTGGACTGCTGTCCTATACACAGACGTTTCCTGCCTTCCTCTTGTTGCTTGCTGTGGTGATAGGCTCTCAGCCCAAAACTGGATGAAGGTAGAGAAAAAATGCGATGGCTGGGTGAATAGTTCTGATCGTTACATCCAGTTATGAGAGAGCTACCTTGTTTGAAGAGCAGATTCTTTATACATGGAAACAGAAGTAAGACAGCTGAATTGTAAAGCTACTTTTTCTAAGGCTGCTTCTTCCTTTTAGCTTGTCTGCCACGCCTTGGCCACGTCTGTATGGAAAAGTGCATTGCTAGCAACACTGCATTCATTTCATAGGTTCATAGGTGTGTACTAGGCTAATGGCCCTGGGGCCTTTACAAGCCTAGCCCGTAGGATTACCCTGGAATCTTGCCACCCAACCCAATTTCATTATTTGCATCAGTTTCTTGCTATTCCTTTCAGGGACATTGCTGTAAGTACATCAGATCCATGTTTGTCAAAGTATCCACTACCTTTTCACACACCTGAACAAGCCTGTGCTTTCACAGTTGGTCTCATCTCATTTAATTTCCCTTTGTATGCTTGGTAAAGGCTTTGCCATTTCCTCCAAAAATAGTTAACTGTAAATCATCCCAGTAGATATTGGAGGTGGTGACTCAGAGGTTATCTTTTTTCATAAACTCTGAGTCTCCAACGAGCCACATTGAGTCTTTTCATACTGTAACATCTGTTCAATTAGAACTGGCAGACAGGCTTCAACTGCCATTCATTAGGTGTGCATTTTACTCGTTGTAGGGTATTTCATTGTGTCTTAGTATGTTCAGATCGCTCAGCATTGAGAGTCCTGTCTGATAGCTGAAGCCAAACTACTCCTGAGAGGTGTAGTTTCTTACGATGGTATTCCACTGTAATATATTCATAGGTGTGTACTAGGCTAATGGGCATGGAGCCTTTACAAGCCTAGCCCATAGAAGTGCCCTGGCATTGTGCCACCTGATGTTAGTTCCCAGTGCCTCTATCAAGTAGAGCCACTGGAGTGATCCCCAGGGTGAACTTTCTATTTCCCATCCACTCATCAAGATTTCTGTTGAAGAGGGCCGGGGTGCTCTGCTTGACATGTATGGGAAGTGTGTTCTAGTGCATGAGCAGTCTCTGGGTTATGAACCTGTACCTCCAGCATGCTCTGTTGATTGTGGTAATGAGGTTGAGGTGTCTGGAGCGTGTGGTGCAGAGGTATTTGGATTTCTTTGGATGTAGCATTTCTAACAGAAATGGGTCAGACATGGCTTTGTAAGTCAAGCAGAGATCACCTCTTAGAAGACAATATGAGACAGAGAATAGCTGGAGTTTTTTGAGTCTGTCCATGTAGGACATGTGTTTAAGGCCTAGAACCCTCTTCATGAGGTACTTTTGTGGCCTTTCCAGCTGTTGCATGTGTCTAGTGAGGTACATGCCAAATGAGACGTTATACTCAATGATTGGCCTAATGAGGGAAGAGTAAAGAGAGATGGTGACCTTTTTCTACTTGGATGCAAACCCCTTGGTAATGAGATGTGCCACATAGAAGGACTTTATGGTGACAGTGGCAATGTGGTGGTCAAAGGAGAAGTTGCTATCAACCTGTGTCCCCAGACCTCTCTTAACGCCTTCAGTGTTCAGTGGGCTGCCATCGATGTGGTAATTAGTGGGACCTGAGTTTTTCCCAAAGGGGATGAGAACGCATTTTTTTGGATTAAGCTTAAGGCCGTGGTTTTGACACCAGTCATTTGTCTCAGTGAGGCCTTTCTCTAGGATGTCTGCATCACTTGGGGAGTTAATAATGGCTCCCAGCTTGCAGTCGTCTGCAAACTTGGTCAGCCAGAGTCCCCTTCTATGTTGGCCTGGACTTCTGAGAAGTAGATGCAAAACAGGAGGGGAACCAGGACCGATCCTTGTGGGACTCCACTCGTGACTGGTCAGCAGTCTGACTTGAAGTCCGTTACTTTCACACTGTGAGTTCTGTCTGTGAGCCAATTTGCAACCCACCTAGTGATATAGGGGTTGATGCCTAGTTTGGTGAGTTTATCAATAATTCCTGAGTGGGAAATGGTATCAAAGGCCTTGGCCAGATCGAGGTAGGCTGTATGAACTGCCTTGCCCTCGTCCACAGCTCTGGTGACTGACTCAAAGAAGTCAACCAGGTTGAGCAGGCATGATCTACCTTTCACAAAACCAAATTGCTTGGGATCTAGAGTTTGGAGATTCCCTGTATCCTCGTTAATTAGGTCCATGATGATGCGCTGCCATAGCCTTACATATCAGACTCGTAAGGCTAATGGGGCGATAATTCCCAGGGTCTGTAGTTGCTCCCCCTTTATGGAGAGGGATGATTGTAGCAATGCGCCATTCGGTAGGGACAAAGCCTGAGATTAGGCTGTAATTGAACAGGGCACAGAGATGTGGTGCCAGTTCACTTTATAGTTCATGTAGAACGTATTCCAGGGATATTGTCAGGTGATGTTGAATCTACAAGACTGCCTAATAATCAGTGCCAACACAAGTGTATTGCTTACTATAGGCCAGGTTAAAAAAAAAACTTCTCTTGCTGCTTGATGTTAGAGAGGCACTCTGAATTCCAAAGAGTGACAACTCAGGGAGGCAGGCTAAGACACAATGTAGCACTCTGTAGTGTAAGGCTAAGCACATGGTGGCTTTGTACAAGGCTGGCTTATTTTAACCTCATGCACATAAAAGTTGTACAACTCTGCCAACATTTTAAGTATCTGTAGCTCTGCAGTGGGATTATAGCTATGGAAGGTATGTTCTTTGTGCATACTGGATATAGAAATGAGTAATGTGCAACAATTGTATTGTCATGCAGTACTATCTGACAAGTATGAGATAGCATTACACTTATCCTTTTGTAAAATTCTCTTACAGGGTGTTTCATTTCCTCAGCACAGCAGCTTAGCATTGATTCACAAGTTGGTTACATTTGAACTGATAAGCTTTTTTGACTTGACATTTGTCATGTTTCACTGCACTTAGTTCAAGTTTATTAAAATGTTTTAGTATGCTTACAAAACTAGATGCCGCACAAATAAAATGCAGAACAAGTCATAAAAACAAAATATGAAAAGGCATTACAGGATTACTAGGAATAAATAAATTGCATACAGTAAATATACAAGTGTGACATACACTAACTGTCATTTAGAACCATCTCTTCACATCACATGAAAGCATGATGGGCATCACAAAGGCCCACTGCACACAGACTTCTTGGACACTACTGAGCATGCGCAGGGGGTCAGGGCTTAGAGAGAATGGAGCTGTTGGTCTCTCATCCAGTGGGAACAAGTGAGTCACTAGTATGACTAAGGGGGGATAAGCCTTTTGGTTAGAGGAGGTGGACCAGAGCCAAATCAGAGGTGTGATTTCAAGGGACTTGCTAGAGGTGCCCATTATTGAGCACTCCAAAGCCACTGTACTAGTAAGTTACAAAAGACAGGTGCTTGCTAAGCTAAACACTTATCGCCAGAAGTCTCTACACACAACTTACTTGTGAACCACTCACAGTCCCAAAGTGGCCAAAAACATTAAGGCTTTAAATTCTGTACAGATGCTGAAGTATTGGAGTGCTGCAATTGAAACATGAGTTTGTGCTGCAATTGAAACATGGGTTTCCAGTTTGTAATCATAAAGAGCACGTCTGGGTACAGGCTTTGCAGCATCAAGGTGTGATGCAGTGAGGACATAGACAGCTGTCAGATTATCCTAAGACAGAATCAGAACTTTTGGTAACAGCTGCTGCCTGTTCCATAAATCTCAGCCTTTCATTAGATTTCACAGCCATATCATACACTGTTGGTACAAACAGTAGCCTTTATCCCTTATAAATAATGTAAGATTCCTGGAGAGGATCTTTGGAGTCCCTAAGGTAGCATAAACATTGTAGGCATCAGTTTGGGTGGTGGGGAGTTTTTACCTAATATGATCAACCAGTGAGCATAGTTCAGATCATCTCTATTGGCTTTGACTACTGCTCTATGCCACCAAGAGACATTGTGTCATCAGTTCTCATGCTGTATTCATTCCACCTAAGTTTGTCCTGTTTGTGTTGCTGTTGTATAATTCCTTTGATGATTCTGGGAGATATCTGCTGTCTTTTCAACCCTATCGGATTTCTGAATGTTGATCTCACCAACTTTTAACCTCTCTTTATTTAATGAACTCCTTTCCTCTCTGTCATTAAGTCTCTTTATAGTTTCCTACAGTGCTAAGTCCAGGGTCTTCTGTCAGGCAGTTAAATCAGGCTTGAACCACATGTGATAATTTAGATCTACCATTAGGATTCAATGTAGCCCTTCAGTTGTTCACTCTGTAACTGCTCTGCTGTATTTATTTCTGTGAGTAGTTGATAATGTATAGCTATGATCTCTTCTGTCATTAAAATGAGTGTACAATTTTGAATTTTTCAAGTTAACAGTACAGTATTGCTTGTTTATCATTTGCTGAATGCATGTTATCTTTCTCTTATTGCGACTAGCTTATGGTTGAGAAAAGGCCCTAGTTGTCCAGTCCATTTTACATGATCTACTATAAGTAAAGTAAAGTAAAATAAAAATAGAATAAAATAGATCTAAGACTCTTCTCGTTATGAAGTACTCTGGAACAGTATACATGCAATAAATAATTAATCCAGAATGGAACACTGAAGACTTCCACACCCCATTAAGTTTGGGGGAAGATGAATTAATACCTGACAACATCCACTGGACTATACCAGTCAAGAATGGAGCTGGCTTTGTGGCACAGTAGGATGAAACCCTGACTGTGACCTAAACTGATACAGGATCAGATAGCAATCTGGGCAGAGAGGTGTTGGTACTAGAAGCTTGGGTTGAGTTATCATCACCATTTTGTCCATCCCTTAAGAAGGAGGTTATCTGGTCCACTGCACCACTGGCATCTTCTAGACTACCATTGTGTAGAATGTAGCATGTGGGCTGGAAACGTGCTTCACTTCACCATACATTTTTCACACAGTAACATTTCCTGTGAATGGCTGGAATCTCACATGCACACAGAAGGTGTAAGAGACCTTCACAAAGGGGAGAAAGTACATAGAGGGGGTTAGGCCCATTAGAGAAAACCCTCATGCCTTTCTATATGACAACTACACCACAACTGGCTTTTGACAGCTAGGGAAGGAATGAATACAGCACAGGAAAAAACATTTTTGAGGTCATTGCTCCTCCAGGGTAAATTTGTCCTCTAAGAGGCAGAAGCAGTTCCATTGGCACACTAGCATTTTCCCTTCCTACTTGAGGGCATGGAAACTAGATGTATGTGATTTTAAGACAAAAAGATCCAGAGCAGGTATCACAGCCATATAGTAATTATTGACTAGCTGGTCCAGTCACTTGTACTGGACTGCTTTAGAAGCTGTTGGTGCACAGTGGTCAGATAATACTTGGATTTCGGAACGCCACTAACTCCAGATCAGGGTGGCTATATCCTGTGGAGCTCCAGTGCAAATCAGATCAGATAGGTATACTATGCGACACCAATCCCACCACCAAGTCAGAGTATTCCATTCCCAGTTGAAACATGGAGTCTGAAGTTTGCCCTCTCAGTGCATTTCAGAGATAACATGAAGAAATCTGAGTCTCTTTCATAATTCTGATTGTCTTTTTAATTGCTAGCAACTCTTTATTAACCAAGATGGTAAAATTTGCCAGTATTTACCAGTTAGGCTGCCTCCAAATGGAGTAGCAAGAAACTAAATTCTTGTTGGAATGTCCTCACATAACCTAATGGATGCTAGATGAAAGGAGCTTCCAGCCCATTCCTGCATCCATTTTGTTCTCAAATGAGTTAATATGTCCACAGGCATCTTAGGCCTTCTGCTGTTGTAATTTATAATAAATAGTTACTCCTTCATCCTAGTCTCATGTAAGACACTAAGTAACAGAGACATTGTGTGTGGGGGGGGGGGGGGGTTGGCCGTAGCAGTCACCTGATATGAACCAAAGTATTTTTTCGACAAGATCACCACTCAGCATCATATAACAGGTGAGTGATAATGATAGGTTTATTATGGTTAGACCTTGAGTGGTATATAGCACCCTGAATGGGACTAAAGGACATGTCCCCAGAACTGCTAGTGATGGTCTGCAGAGCGATAACATGATCCAGGCATCTAAACAGGAAGAAAGGTTGAAGCACAGTCATGCAGTCCATATAATGCTCTAGTTGCTCTCCATTTAAGGGTGTCTTAATAAGTAAATAAGGTAGTGGAAATGGTAAAAGTTGGGCTCAACTGTAACCAGGTAAAAGAAAGTGCTACATTGTACAATCAAGGGTGCCAACAACTAAAACATTTTAGAGCCAAAGGCTACAAACTGTTATAAGGAATGAATTCCCACAAAGCACCCTTAAGAAAACTGTACACAACATAAGATCAATAAATATGTACTTTAGCTACAAGGCCCCATTATGAACTAGAAATCCAGTGAGAGCTCCCTGCCCCGGTTCAGTTCGTGCCAATTAACACCATTCACTTTTGGTCTCTTAGTGCGCTGAATTAAGCCTATTAATTAAATGCTTTCTTTAGGTCAGGTGTTGAGTTCCTCCACTTGCCCACTGTATGACCATGAGAAAGTTTAATAACCAGACAATGATGTATAATAATTGGACTAGACTGTTTAGTGGTTAGCTGGACCACATGTCTAATAACTACCTATGAACCCATTGGATCAGTCTGTTTTTATGTGCTTCCCCTCCTATAACTGATTTCCACACTTAGTTCAAAAGTTGGATGAGGAAAAGCCAAAACATTTCCTAGGTGCCCCATTCTGGCCAAGTCATTACTGTTTTTCCCACCTGATTTATATGAGAGAAACCTCTACTGCTGTCTCCGCATGTGAAACTCCTGGTATGGTGCATTACTTTTCCAGTGCACCCCAAATTGTTCACATTCAAACTAACAATGTGGAAGATCAATTCTATTACTGTTTGTCTGACAGTTATCACAGAGGCTTAGGACTGTTTCCTGTGGCCCAGGATTTGATTCAGTCAGCCTCTGTTTGCTTTCTTTGTCACTCTGAGAAAGTCGGATTAACCAGACAGTGCTCTAGTGCCATTAGGAAATTGGGCTTGGGTCTTCAAATGGTCTTCTGAACTGCATGTCTGGTAACTACCTTCAGAACCTGTTGTCCTTTATGCAGCAGCTGACTACAGTCATTCTTTGGGGAGTAGGTCTTAGTTTTTCAAGGCCTTTAGCACAATCACCAAAGACCAAGGATTTTTGATTCTCACTGTGGGCAGGCATGTCTTAGAGCTCTTGAGTTCTCCATCAGAAAGAGCTGTGCTAATAGATGTTCGTCGTGTTTCACTGTTGCAGTCATCATACTTGGTTATCTGCTTTGCAGGTAGCCCTCAGTCAGCCCGAATACAAGAGTCTTGGGATTTCTGCATCGGATGCTGCCGCTTCTTCCATGACATCAGGTCATCAGGGGTATAAAACAGGCAGCCGACACCATTACATCAGTCTTTCTTGCCGAGAAGGAGCCCGAAGCAGAAGCAGTTCGCAAGTGCCGGTCGGCTGCTACCTGAAATTTTCATTTTTCGAGTTTCAAACCTGAAGTCTTGCAAAGTTAAGTACTCCATTGGGGATTCTTTTTTCTTGCTCTAACCGATGTCAGAAATAGTTAACAATTGTCTTGCCTGTGGAAAGCAAATACCTCACAGAGATTTTCATTCTTACTGCATCACCTGTTTATGCCCAGACCACAATGTCCCTTGCTGTCGGCTTTGTGCCTTGTTTTACACCCAAAACATTCGTCATTGGGCTATTTTTGTCGCTAAATTCTTTCGCTCTTATTCTTCGCATTCCTAAATGGCTTTGGTAAGCCATCCGACTACCGATCTTCCGAAAAAGCACAAAAATAAAGACAGACAGACCGCATACATCAAAAACTGCCAACGATGCTTCCGTTAAGCTAGTCACCAGTCCTCCGGTACTCAGTGAGGCGCCTTTGCAGCCACTGATGCCCGCTTCTATAGATTTGCAGGCCTCTGTTGAGACCCATTTGGAGTCCGGTATGCTGCAACATGCTTCTTCGACTATGGAAGCTGCGGCTGTCTCTACCTTGGATGGGTTGGGAGCTGCTGTGCAGGCATCGGCTTCTGAGGGTGTATTCCGACCTACCCAATATTCACATTAAACCGACAACTTCTTTTTTAGCTAAAACTACCGAGTTTCTCAAGCCCAGAGTATGCACTACACCTAGAAAACTGATGACCAAAGTGCATGCTCAAACTCCCATGCCTCAAAAAACAAATGCTTAGAATGGCTGAAGACCTTATCACCCCGATTAGGAGAAGCCAGCCTTCCCCTGCTAAGAGACCAAGAATTGAGTTTCTTTCTGATTCTACAGACCAGGAATTTGATGACTCTGGCCCTTCTGATTACCAGGACATACCCTTATCTACCTTTGAGGATTCAGATGCAGAGGAATCCATTCCCTCTGCCTCCCCTCCAGAGGATTTTTCTTTTGGTGAAACCTTGCATACTTTGAGAGCATTTTTGCTGGGAATGCCAGGATTATCCTCAGTCCAAAAAGAGACTCAGAGAATTTTTAGAGTTGCCTCAGCACAGGCCCCTAGCTATGCCCCCTGTCCTGGATGTTGTAGATGATGTCTTTATGGAATCCAGTCTTACTCCAGACACTTTACCACTGGCCCCTTGAAAACCTGACAGGTACTACAGAGTACCCGATTCTCACAAATTTCTCTTTAAGAATCCTACTGCGGATCCAGAGACCATTTCCCAGGGGCCTAAAGGTAGTAAGGCTACTACAGCCAAAAACCCTACTCCTTCAGACAGGGAGTCCAGAGCTTTAGATGGGGTAGGAAGGTATATACCGCTGCAACTCTTATCAGGGAATTGAATTGCCAGTTTCATATGCTGAAGTACCAGCAACATATTATGGAATAAATTAAACAAAAAATGGTGTTACTTCCAGATTGTGCAGAAAATAAAGATTTACAAGAGTTAATGCATTCTGCAAACCAGATCCACGGTGGTGGTGCTGCGGTAGTGTTGTCGCCTCACAGTAAGACGCAGTCCGGTTCGATTCTCAGCCAGAGCGTTTTCTGCGTGGAGACATGAGCGAATGGGCATACCTTTGTTGAAGGTTGTGCGTCAGGGCTGGCAACTCGGCACGTAAAAATCAACTGCCAATCATTAGTGGACCGGAGTTCCGCTGTGGCGACCACTAACCGGGAAAAGCTGAAAGACACAACAATGCATTCTGCAAACCAGGTTAGGAAGTATACTTTGCAGTGTGGCTTTGATGCCCTAGAAGCATCTTGCAGGGCTGCAGTCACTGGATCTGTACTGAGAAGGCATGCTTGGCTGAAGGAACAAACCTTGCCAGACCATGTCAAATCAAAATTACTAGAAGCTCCTTTAAATCAGGACTGTTTGGCACCAAAGCAGAAGAGGTTCTTAAAAAGATGGAAGAAAAAGCTAAATCTATGCAAACTGTTAAAGAATTCTTACAAGTGCAGCCACCTAGATTCAGTAGGCATTGGCCTACAAAAAACTGGTCCTTTCCAGCCCTTTCCAGGCCTTCACAGTCCAAACCCAGGGGAACCAGACCACCAAGACTTACAGTCTCAGGGTATGCAGAGATCTAAACAATGGAGTGCTCCCACCTCAAAAACAGGGAATGGCAAGCTAACCACCTTGTGGTAAAAGTTCACAGTGACTTGTCAATTATCTTTCCCAGCTCTGCCCATCTACTTGCACCCCTAGGAGGAAAACTTGCCCTTCATGCCAAAAAACTGGATGTCCATTACTCAGGACCAGGGGTATAGATTTTACTTCCATTCCCTGCCAACCCCAAGTGGATTTCCAGACCTTCTTCCAAACCAGTGGGCAGAGGCTCAAAAGCAAGTACATTCCCTGCTCAATATCAGGGCATCCGACCTGTTCCTGTAGAACAAAGGGAACAGGGTTTCTACTCCAGACTGTTCCTGGTGCCCAGAAAAGAGATCTATTGGTGCCCAATCCTGGATCTATCAATTCTCAACACCTTTCTGGTGGTCCCAAAATTCAAAATGCTAACCCTGCAACAGCTTCTCCCAATGCTAGCCAAGGATGCCTGGCTAGTCACTCTAGACTTAAAAGAAGCCAATCTGCACATCCCCATAAGGGAGTCTTGCAGGAGATATCTCCCGCTTCAGGGCAGGCTGTATGCACTATCAGTTCTCTGCACTTCCCTTTGGCTTATCTGCTACACCCAGAGTATTCACAAAGTGCCTGGCTCCAGCCAATGCATACTGCAAGCAGAGAAATATCCAACTTTTCCCATACTTGGACAATTGCCTGATTCAGGTGGGCAGTCAGGAATTACTACTTTAACACCTGGCATTTGTAAAAAGACTCCTATCTTCAGTGGGGTACACCACCAATGAAAAGAAATCACAACTGGTCCCCAATCAAAACATTGTATTCCTGGGAGCAAGCTTGAACACAACTTCCCAGATGGCCATTCTCACTCCAGAAAAACAGGTCTATTTGAACTACTTCAAACACATGGCCACCAAAACCCAGCTATCTGCATGGAAAATCCTGCAAGCCCTAGGGTTCATGGCCTCATGCATTCTGCTAATTCCATATGCAAGACTGCATATGAGGAAAATTCAATGGTACTTAATAAGTCTTTGGTACCAACATTCTCAGGACCTGGAAACAGTCATTCCAGTCATTTCTTGTCTAAAGGCAGAGTTCCTTTGGTGGGCAGAAGCATGCAACCACAACAAGGGACTGCCTTTCACTCAACCCCTCGCTGCCCAAACCCTGACTACAGACACATCAGACTATGCATGGGGGGGCTCACATGGCAGGCAAATGCATTCAGGGAAAGTGGACCCCAGGACAGATTCTCCTACACATCAATCAAAAAGAGATGTTAGCTGTACAGTATGCTCTGACAGCCTTCATATACATAATCCTTCCATAACAGCTGCTGATAAAAACAGACAACACCACAGTTATGTGGTACATAAACAAACGGGGGGAACCCATTCTTACCCACTCTGCAGGTTAGCCATGGCCCTGTGGAACAGAGCCTTGAGCAACCAAGTGCATCTGCAAGCTCAGTTCCTGCCAGGCAAACAGAATCCACTGGCAGACGACTTAAGCAGTAATCTCCTGGACCCACATGAATGGAAATTGGAGCCCAACACCTTCAACCTTCTAATCCAGAGGTGGGGGACACTGGAGGTGGACCTATTTGCCTCCCCCGAGAACCACCAGTTGAGCAAATTTTGCACCAGGAACCCTCACAGCAGGGCCTGGAAGGTGGATGCCTCATCCTTCAAATGGGAAAATCTCTCAATTTATGCCTTCCCCCTTCTGCCCCTCCTCTCAACAGTACTACTTAAGATCAGACAAGACAGCCCAAAGGTAATTCTTATTGCCCCAGATTGGCTATGCCAGCGCTGGTACCCACTCTTACACAGTCTGACAACAGTGCCACCTTCATCAGACTCCTTCCCTGCTGTCTCAGCAGGAGGGACAGATTTTGCATCCACAGCTGCAAACCCTAAACCTTGCAGCCTGGCTTATCCCCTGAATACTCCACCAGCAACCCTCAGCAAGCAGGTGCTGGACATCATTCTTGAGGCTTGAAGGCCTAGTACTAGAAAATTCTATGCTGAAAAGTGGAAAAGATATTGCTCTTGGAGTCAGTCTCAAGGAAAGGACACAGCTGTGCCCTCCTTACCTCGAATCCTTGATTGCCTAGCAGAGCTGCTCCACAGAGGCCTATCCTTCTCATCCATTAAGATTACAGCTTCTGTCATTTCAACTCATTTTAATACTGAGCCACCTCTATTCTCTCACCCTCTCATCAAATAGTTTCTGAGAGGGGCTAACAACTTAAGGCCCCTTAGGAGAGCACCCATCCCTGCCTGGGACCTTAACTTTGTACTGGAAAAGCTCACGGAATCTGCAGCTTCAGCAGAGTTAAAATTCCTTTCTTGGAAAACAGCTTTGCTTTTAGCCATAACCTCAGCTGGAAGAGTGTCTGAATTACAGGCACTAATGGCTGTGGAACCCTTCATTATTTTCCATGCTGACAGGGTTTCCCTCAGGACTTATCCGTCCCTTATGCCTAAGGTGGTCTCCAGTGTGGCTCTAAACCAAGCCATCCATTTGCCAACCTTCTTCCCTAATACTCAAAATAAAGGGGAGAGGATCCTGCACTCCTTGGATGTGCACATAGAGCTCAGGTTCTACCTTGACAGGACTAAACTTTTCAGAAAATCTGACCAATTGCTAGTCAGCTTTGCTACAGGGGCAGAGAGCATTGGCATTTCAAAGTAAATAATTTCCAAATGGATAACACACTGCTTCCATTTCTGCTACAAGCACCATGGAAAACCTACCCCACAGGGGATCAGAACACATTTCACTAGGGCTACTTCCACCTCTACAGCATTTCTCAGGGGAGTCCCTACCAGGGGCATTCTGGAAGCTGCAACCTGGAGTTCTTTACACACCTTTGCCAAGCATTACCACTTACACCTTCGCCAAGCATTACCACTTACCTATGTTTTCTAAATCCACAGCTGGATTTGCTACAGCAGTCTTACAACTCCTGCTAGCAAGCCCTAACTCCTCTTGAATACCTCCACCCTTCCTCAGCTTTGGGAATCAACCCAAGTGTGATGACTGCAACAGTGAAACACGAAGAACATAGTACAGTTATGTACTTTTACCATAAATGTAGATGTTCGAGTGTATTCACTGTTGCAGTCTTGGTTTCCCTCCCTCCAGCCGTCTGTTTTTCTCTATCCTTTCTACCTATCCTCTATATGGCCATTTTTTGTGGCAGGGGTATTTACTTTTTACTGGTTGTATTCCACACCATATACTAGCTTCCTATTTGGGGGGCTCCTGACATCTGGGTCAAGAAAAACTGATGTAATGGCATCGGCTGCCTGTTTTATACCCCTGACATCATGGAAGAAGTGACAGAAATCCCAAGACTCTAGTATTCAGGCCGACTGAGGGCTGTCTGCAGGCAGATAACCCAAGTGTGATGACTGCAACAGTGAATACACTCAAACATCTACATTTATGGTAAGTGTACACAACTGTACTTTCAAAATCTATGTAGTGCTGTTGAGACATCCAGTCTGTATTGTTGAACAGGGCTACAGAACCTGTCCCTCATTCAGGACCAGGGTGGGCACCGCAGGGCACTTAGACTGTGTTGTTGGATATAATGTACACTTTCTGGTACTTTAGTCTCTGAGTTCTGCATGGTAGGGTCCCTCGGTGTCTTCTGAATGAGCATTATTTTAGTGTAAAGTTTTTCATTTGGGCTTTCTTCTCCAAGAATTTTACCAAGGTGTTGGCCTTAACAGATGAAACCTTTCAAGAGACTCATTTCCTTATGTGTTCCCTACTTGAATAACTGGCATATTGTAACTGATCAAGGAAGTTTTTGGTAGCTTTCTTGCAGTCGCCATTCCCATTGATTGCAATTATTGGGAGTGACCATAAAAAGAAAGAAAGAATAACTCCCTGATTCCACTCAAAGAAGATTGTTTTTCTAGGAACAGAGTTAGTCTCCATCCAGTGCATATCTTTTCTTCCTGTGGAGAGAGAGAATAGGTAGTCAAGACTTTGACAACCTGGAGAAGGACACAACATAAAGCCCAGGCTCTAAACCAGCTGTGTTTTTTGGTTTTGATGACCATCGTCTTTTTCATGGTGCCATATGCAGATCTGAAAATGCAGGTATAGCAATGCCATGTGATGTGCCGGTGATCCCAGAACCATCGTATACTTACTGATTTTCTCTGGGTGTAAGACCTGTGTGATTGGGCTCTGGAGTAGTGGACATCTCTACCATCCTCTAGGCAGGCTTTCAGTTCCTATCACTGAACCCATCACAGGTCTCAGCAATAAATTTATTCACTGGCAGGGCTGGAGTCTCCTTGGCTTCACCATGGTTTAAGGCACAATGCACCCTCCTAATTTGGGCAACTCAAATTATAGTCAGTCCTCCCTGTCCACTGGTCCTAGAGAAGAAACTCTGTTCAGCTCCCTCCTAATTTAGTTCAAGAACCAGTTAGTCATATGGTACCTAAACAATCAGGGCACTATCATCAGTCATTTGCCTTCCTCTTCCCCTTCTCCATTGCTGTCCTTCAGCTTCTGGTTCAAGAACTGTGTCTGGACCAGACCTTCAAGAAGTATGGCTCTCTAGAGGTTAATCTATTTGCTGCTCACAAGAGTAAGTATATTCTCTTCTTCTGCTTGATACAACATGCCAAGGAGAAGCTTGTAGTGGATGCATTCACAGCCCTATGGCAAGGGAGATGCCTTATGTCTTCCTGTTATTCCCATTGGTGCCACATGTCATTGCAGATTTAAGGGAAAAAACACATGGAATTTCCTCTCCTCCTATGGTAGCTGCTAAAGTTGTGTTATCAGGTCCCAGATCTCTGTTGGTACAGAAAACTCTGCTGGTACTAGTCAAGAGTCCCTTGTGGTTGAGATGATGACTGGCTTCCACCTCATTGCCTACTCCCTGTTATACATCCAGGATCCTCTGTTGTTGCCAGATTCAACAGGATTGTCTGAAGTGACCTAGGCTTTTTCACACAACTACATATAAAAGTACAAGATTAAGGCCCTAGACCAGACTAAAAAAAGTGAAAACAGATAACTTGTTTTGGCTAAACCATGGACAAAAAGCAGAAAAGTACAAAAAAAGTATCACCACACAGGTCAGTTTAAGTGGAACTTGAAACATTTAAACATAATTTAAATAAAAGCTTTATTTCTTCCCTTTGGATGGAATGTTTGTCTTTCACATCTCTCAGAGTCTTGAACAAAAGATGTTGGGTGGAAGTAGCTCTGTGATAAATATAGCAAATTTGCTAGAGAGGGATCCAGTCAAATAAGTCAAATATTGGAGCTCTTGTCCTATGGTCAGAATTTACAAAACTTTTAGCTTAATGTCCGAGTGGGGCAGACTCAAAGAACAGGGAAAAAAGAGAATCAAGGTAACCAGAAAGGCACTTGAATGCATCTTTAAGCACATATATACCGCTTAGGAATTTTTTCACTACACAGTCAGGTTAACCATATCTGACTGGTGGAAAGTTTTCCATTTGGGAGGAATGCTACCAGATACTGTCTGATATGGTAACCTGTGGGTCATCCTAACCATTCTAAGCACCTGTACAACTTGGGCTTCAGTTATCTCATGACCAGCACACGTGTCAACTATATTGCCTATGATGTGTTTTTGGAGGGCAGAATTGTGGCATACATCTGTCAGTTAACCAATTCATTAAGGGAGTGTTGCTTCTTCCTACTTTTGAAGAAACCATTTTTGGTAGTATCTAAATTACATGATTGACTGGTTTACCTGCAGTTCTATTTGCACCCACTAGTTCGGGTGTGTTGAAGTTGTGTCTAAATGTTTCCTAGTGTTCCTCTGCTCTGCCCACTAGATCTTGGAGCTGCAGATCCTAACATGGGACATTTCATGAGGACTGGGTGCCCCTTAGGACCATATCTCTCAACTGTCAGGATTTTCACAGAATGTTCAGATTTTTGCCTTATATTTTTGGTTTGTTCCTCATAAAAGTTGTGGTCTTTCTGGCAAATCATTGAAGTATGAATTCACTAAATAATGACAAACATTCGAGTTTCAGACATCATAGCCTTCAGAAAATGCATTCTAATCCAAAACCTACTTTTCTAGCAACTTTGTAAATTTGTAAGAGCAGTTTGTAAAATCTGTCCCAATTTTGGGTCCTTTGCCCCCTCTTTATTTTTGCTTTTGTCCAGATTTCTTGCACTAAGGCCAAGGTTTTGCTTAGGACTAATCTGCATTTCCTGTTGCAGGTGTTTTTTCTTAATTGTTCATGAACTAGTCCACTGCCTTTCTTTTAATTACCAGGGTATAAACCAGTGAAGAATGAGCTTTTTACATTCAGGATGTGCTGCACCATTGGCTCATGTTTTACCAGAAGGATGTGCAGTAGTTTAGGAAGACTGAACAGCTTTTCATCTCATTTGCTCTGGGAAGGATTAGACTTCACCAAGCACATCCCTTTTAAGTGGAATGCCGTCTATATTTTCAGATTTTATTCATGTGGGTAACTAATCATGGAAATGTATTACAGTCAGATGCCACTCCATAAGGAGTGTGACTGTTTCCACTGCACACCTTAGGAATATTTCTGTACCACCCCCACTTGTTTATTGCTATACAGTTTCAAAAATGTACTGTCTGACCTGTGACCTTGTGTCAGGACTTCTTTTGGCAAATCTGTTCTACAGGAATCTGTTTTCTGAGCCTTGATTAGAAAACATTACTGTAGAACAGGAACCAGTTTTCTGAGCCTTGATCTTTAGGTCATCCTCTGGTTCTGTCCACCCTTGTGGATTATTGTCAGGTATTTAGCCCACTTTCTGTCCTGCGGAGAACTGTTGCTGTTAACCACAACAGAAGTATTTTTGTCATAATGCTTATCTCTTACGGGACCATCCTTTGATGAGTCCCAAATATATACCCACCATTTCCATTCTTCCAGTCCTCATTTGTTGGAGTTCCCAGTACGTCTGGTCAGGCAATGATGTACATATTTCTTGCTTGTTAGCATGAGAGCATGAGTGTCAGATCTTCATTGTTATTCTCAAACTGTAGCACATCCACATGCTAGCATTTGGGGTGGGGTGACAGGCTCAGGAGCTAATTATCCTTAGTTGGTATATTGTGTAACAGCATGCACTGGATTCACATGCCACCAGCAGTGGATCTTCTAAGAAAAGTATGTGGACTTGTGATTAGTGGAGTTAACCCTTTGAGGGTAGTTCTACAAATGTGTTATTTTGAAGGTGTTTTACAACTGGATTACAGCATGATGGATGCAACTTAAACTGTATTATAAAATATGTTTTATATTTCTTTTCAAAGTGCAGTGTGGCTGTAGCTGAATAGCAAGTTGTCAGGCTAGTTAGGAATGCAAAGATCTCACAAAGCATTCTGAAGTTTTATGTCTGGAAAAGTATAGGCCCTTTGACATTTCCTTGCCACTGAGGATAAATCCCTCACTGCAGCCCAGGCATTGATGGAGCTAGTTAGGGAAAGTGGAAGTGAGTGATTAAAGCTGGCTTATCCTTCCTGGGAAGGAGAGAAGCAGTCCTGTCTGCTGCATTACTAACAGAGACTTGGGTGTTCTGCAGGCAGCAGATGGACCTGGGAAGTGTATATAGCTAGGTGCACTCTGTTGTGTGGTGAGCATAACAGGACCTCACTTTGTAAATGTGCAAAAACATCAGCTACCAATAAGAAGTGTTAAGTCCATAAATGGAAAAAAACTTGTACATACCATGAAAGATGACATCTCACACTGTTAGTGCTTCACACTCACCCTAAGCCTGGCCATAAGACTAGGTTACGAATAAGGTGTTTCCCTGCAGAAAGACAAGACCCCACTGAATTCTACGGCCTGCTATAACCAGGCTGATAAAGGGAAGTAAATATATCAGTGCACACTGGAGTATGGTTTGATGGTCATTTAATACAAAAATATTAAGGGTGTTACCTGCAACTTCCTTAGTGATGAGAAAATGACTAGTGAATTTATGTCGAAAGTAATTCTTGAAACTGTGTCCTACTTGCAGCTAGGAACCATTTATAAGTATGGGTGTTGGTCCTTTAGAGTTAAGGATGGAACTGTGACCTATATTAGTTTTGCTTGTGATAACATTTTTATGATCATCATTTATTCAGACCTTTAAGTAGAATACTCATAAGGTCAATCGGGATCATTTGTCTGCAGATATGTCTTTTGCATGGAGTAAAATCTGAAAGCTTCCTGTGTATTAATGTGAACAAAAGATTATTAAAGACTGAATACATTTCATTGTTTCATTTTTTTAAATGAATGCATCAGTTTGTGACTTTTGTATCTACTTTAGCACTAGACTAATCATTATTGAAGGGGAAAAAAAAGGAAATGGATCTTTTAAATGCATGAAATAAATGTTTCGAATCTTTTTATGCAGTTACAATTGAAAAGGAAAAAATATAATGACTCGATTTTTAGTACTGTGAGATTGGAATTTTGCTTATGCCAATAATGAGCATGCTTCATGGTTTCACGTCCTTTTTTAATCTTGAATTTTAGAAGCACACAAATACATTTTTGAAGGGTGCACTATGGAAAGAACTGGTAACGAAAGGTATAGATCCTCCTGATATGTTATTAAAAAATCATAACCCTTCAGAAGGTGTTAACATACATTTTAACTTAATGTAGTTTTAACATTTACTTTCTTGATTTATCCAGCTAAAAAAAAAATAAAACGTTCTACTGTGAGCCATCTTGTTTTATTAGTTTTGCCAAAGAGTACAGGGGCGGTAGAAATGCATTTTGACTCTAACCCAAAAATGTTGTTTTGCTTATCATTGCTTAACAGAAATACCATATTTTTCATGTATTGGATTCTTTTACTATGCCAGGTTGCCTTGTTATTTTAATATTATGCCAATACATGTTGTGCTTTTACAATTTTAAAGAACTGTATGCTAAGGTAAGATAATCTTACTCTAAAATTTGTTTTTGTACTTAATGGAATGTAGTTGGAATCTGCTTTTAGGCTGTTTGTCTAAAGAGAAAATATAGTAAGCACATCATTGTGTAATACCTGCTGGTTTATGATGCATGTAGTCGTGTTATGCCAAAAGTCGTTGCAGATGTCTTAAGTAACTGGAAGGAGACCAAGTATAAATTAATGGTGAAAACCCTTTCATAAAATGTAGGGCTTAAATGTGTGATTTTTGTAAGAATTAAAAAAAGTTGAAACATTATTTACGTTTTTGTAATGTGGTTCATTTTGTCAGAAGTTTTTGCAAATATGTTAAGAAATAAACAAATGTAAAGTAATGATGGAAGCCTGTCAGAAAACTGAAAACTTAAATGAGTGATTCTTTTTGTAAAAAAAAAAAAAAAAAAAAAATTATAAGGATAGACCATTTCTAAAAGGCTAACACATTTATCTAAACAGTTTTTAAAATGAATGTGCATTTTCACTGTAAAGTCTTACAACTTGCACTTACATTCATTTTTCTGTTAGCTGCATATTTTAGTACTGCACCAGAAGGGAGGCAGAGCTTATCCTGGCACTCAGTATATGCAAGGCATAGAATCTCATCCTGAATGGGTTTCCACCCCATTGCAAGATGCACAGTCATGGCATGCGTACTTATCTGAAATTTAGAAGAATGCCATTTCACCTCTGTCATGACCTTTGCATGTTGAATGAAACTGTAGCATCTTAGTACAACCCCACACAGGTGCAGTGAAGGTGAATAGACTCCACACAGAAGGCTGCTGAACTGAGAACAGAGTGCTGAAAAGCAACAGCTGTAACCTCTCCAGTGTAAAATACTGAATTCCCATGGACTGTTTAAGTTAATACTGAATGACTGATTGACCATGAACTCAAGTATTGCACATTTGTGAATGTTTTTGATAGGTACTGTTTTTGAGAAGACATCATGCTGCTGCCATTTTACTGTCCAGACAATTTGATCATTGGCAACACTGTATTTTTTAACCTCATGATATTGGCAGTAGCCATGCTTTGGTCCCTGACCTGATCATGAAGTTCTGTTCTTGTAATAATATGCTGTCCATGTCCCTGATGATCCTTCTGCAAATCTCATTAATCATCTTTTATAAGACACAAATACTAGAAACATGGTGTACATTTGAGGGTCATCAATCAAAGAAACCTGGAGGTCACATATATGCTGTGAATCTACAGACAGTGTTGTATGTTATCAGACTAAGTTCATTTCACTCGGTGCTTGTCTGTCCCACTATGCAACATGTATGTAGTCGACATACCAATAAACAGAGCAAGACAAAACTTTTCCTCCTGTATCGGGATCTATTAAAGGTAATAATTGAAATCATGGGTGCTTGACTATAGACTGGACTGTCTGTTTTGTAAATTTTAGGCTGTGTAGTAGATAGCACCAGACATTTTCACTGCTTTCAAACAATGACTTCTAAAGTATAGAGCACATAATATTGGAATTTAGGTGGTACCATTCAAGTTTACCCTTTTTTATCCTAGTTGGTTCTGAAGGTCTGCATTGTGCTTGCTAATATTGTTTTGAAGTTAGAAACTGGATGTGTGTGTTGCCTTTTACTTTCACAGGTAAAGTCCATACAGCTAGGAGAAGCTGAGTGCCTTAGTCCCCTTAATCACCTTAATTTATTGTGTCTTCATGCATTATTAAATGTTAGCAGTCCTACTACCTGTGCTGTTGTGCCTTATTTAGTTGTAGCAGGGAATACTAGTACATTACAGGCTGAAATGTCTGAACCTGCATGACTGATTTTCATGGGACTGGCAATGACTGCTTCTGGATTTTCTCCAGAGAAGTCTAATCTTGGCAGCCCTACACAGTTTGTACTGAAGCAGCACGTGCATTAAAAATGAATGGGTTTATGCGAGTTATTTCCTGGGGGTTTACTGTGCATTTGTACCTGTCTTGAAGGTACTGTGGCACTTCCTTACTGACTGAAGTCTTATGTACTTAACATTCACTTCTGGAAGGAAGTTTTCATTTAGCTTTAGCTTTCCCACCTGATGATCTTTGTGCCTTTGTTTTTTGTTATTTTCCTGGGACACTAGGCAAATGTCTTTCAGAAAATGACAGCAAGTTATCACAGTTGCATATCCTGAAATTACAAAGCCCAAAAGCCCACAATGTTTCATTTTAAGAAGACTTGTAAGTTTTATAACCACTAACATTAAGAAGACAGCACTGATATCAGAACTTTAATGTTAGCAAGTTAGGTAATTGTTTTGCGTAGATTTATATATAAAAAAAGACTGTATTCTTAATAAAAATGTCAAAGGTACTATAAGAGTGTGTGACAGACCTAAAACCAGTTTGGTCAAAGTATAGTTTGTGAATAAAATGCATACTTTTTTATTGAACTTATTTGTACACTGTATAAGTGATACATAGGGATACCAACTCCTGCACATATACTACAAAGACTATTTCCAGTACCTTTATACAGATCTTTAACATTCACTGAGATTCCTACTGTGTATTAAATCTTAAAGCTGGATGCTTTGTAAGTTTTATATGTCTAGTCCAAACTTTCTGTATTAATAAGGTAGTAAATAAACAGTTTTTGTAGGGGGCTGTACAATCCTGTATGTGGTATGTTATTTCACTAACTTCGAGTAAAGGGAATACTTGGCTTTGTAAAAAAAAGTGTTTTCTTTATATGGATTTGGAATACCCTGGAATTTGTTATCTGTAGTTTGCAAGGTCATGGGGTGCAGAGGGCTACTTCACACTACAGAAACATTTAGTTGTAATGTCCAACATAATTTTTTTTATTAATAGAAGCATGTTTCTGTTATTGCTTTTTGTAAAAAAAAAAATAAATATATATATATATATATATATATATATATATATATATATATATATATATACACAACACACACGGACAGATATAGCTATATATGAAATATCTGTTTGATAGGCAAGTGATATTACTTTTATATTTGAATTTAGAGATACAGTATGTAATTTTAACAGATGTTCAACTGAAATTATCATTGAGACAGTACTGTTTCAGGGTATATTTGCCGAATATGAATTTGGCTCCTTATTCCTTTGTCCTGTGGCAAAATCCCATAAAACTGAATATTTGTTGAGTCAAGAAACCCATGTATAGCAAGATTGCCATAACCTGTATCTTTATCTTCTATAAGAGACTTCTGAATATCAGTAAAACTGTTTTCAACTTGATGAGCTAGACATAAATACATCTACAAGGAAGGAAAAAGACATTTTATTAAATACCACGTGCACAGTTCCCTGTAATGAATATGAATTTTATTAGGAATGATTAGTGCTATCACAGAGTGTGTACCATTAATCTTGACTCTATGGAAGGAAATGTCATTGATTAGACTTCTGGATTTTGGAAGTGACAGGTGAACAAAGGATTTACCTGTGTCTGATGTATCCATTTTCCCACTCCCCGTGCTTTTTTAAGTTTTGATGGTGGTGTTCATGTGATTTACTTTTATACCATTTCTAGATGGATCTGTGGAAAATTATTTCTTAGTAAAATTGTAGAGAACACTAGTGACCGCTTTACTACTATCTCAGGAACTGACTTCTAGGTGCTGCTGTTAACAAAGAAGCCACTATTGGGTATTCAAAATTATAAATGGAAATTTCAGTTCTCTGAAGTACTGCTTCTGCATTTTTTAGGCTTGAGTACAAGCTGTAGAGTTGGTGTCTTAGATTTAGACAACTGTAAGCTTTCTAGTAGTGATTGCATCAACTCAAGGAATGAGGAAATTCTCCAGTAAAGGGCATCACTGCTGGCACAACTCACCAACATTGATTTCCTATGGAGGAGCTCTGATCTTCAGCAAGCTGAATTTCTGGCAATGACACCAGAATTTAGTCTTTATCCACCCACAGGTTAACCTACATTTGCCACTGCAATCTATATGGGGTTTACTGAACAAGCTGGATGTTTGTAGAATTTTGGTTTAATGTTAAGTTTTATGTGCTCTGGAGCTGTTGGGAATTTTACAACTCATTATTAATATCAGTCACTGGGATATGTATATGAACTACCAGAATGTGTTATTCATTCTGTATTTATTATAGCATTCTGACTAAAGTGTGAATGATACAATGTTGTTATACATTGGGCAAAAGGTGTTGCTTTTATGAATATGGGCATATAAAATAAGCTTTAAATGTTTTTATACCCTCCCTAACTTGAAAATCACCCATTACAACTTGCAAAATGCAGGATCTGGCTCTTTGGTGTATACTAAATCTGGACGGGTTCATTATAATCGAAATTAGATGCAAGATATCCCAACATAATCCACTCGGTTGTAAATGGAATTATTCAGAAATCTTTGGATTTTACACCTCCCATTCTAGACATAAGATATTTTAATTTTATTTTGAAGAAACTTGCTCTATCCAGTTTTAAAATGAGTTATGAATGCTAAGCATTGCTTAAATTTTCCTTGAAGGATTGTCAGAAGTTAAACTGGTAAAATGCAAAGAAATGTGATCTTAAGTCAGTAACAAAACTATTTGCATTTATTTGCCACTTCTACTATGAGTGGATAAAGTTAAACCTGCCAAGGATCAGAATCCCCAAGCTGAATTACCCTGAAAAAGGCAAAAAAAACAACTTTTTAGTGTTTTTATACAAGGCAAGCCCCCACACCCCATAACTTGTATATACCATCTCCACGGTCGCACCATCTCAAAGAGTGAGGAAATTCCCCCGTAAAGGGGATCACTGCTGACATTCACTGACTGTTATTTCCTATGGAGGAACTCCAATCTTCAGCAAGTTGAAGTTCTGACAAATGACACTTAAGAATCCAATCTTTATCCATCTGTAGGTTACCCTACATTTGCCTTTGCAGTCCATGTGGGCTTTACTGAATAAGGTGGATGTTTGTGAAATTTTGCAACATTTTATTCATTTTACTAGAAAAAGTGATATAGTCTAAAAGGTGACTTCCTCTGGCCATCTGTTTGGTTTCATCAAATTGTGGTAGAGTTGCAGCACCCTGAAATGAGAGACTGTTCAGATGAAGTGTTCATGTTGTTTTATTTTTGTTTTTTTGTTAAGTTTCTTACTGCAGTTTTGTGAATATGGCAGTATTTCATCAGGTGGCATTAAAGTTCATGATGGTAGTGGTGATTCATTAAAATTAATACCACCTAGCTGGTGAAAAATAAACAGAAATGTTTATTTCCTAATACAAACACACACACAAACTTTTAGGGAGACACCAAACCTCTTTCTCTTCATTTTTTCCAGTCTCTAGATATACTAACTTTAAAGGATTCCCTTACGCTCAGATTTGAATGACCTCAAACTTAGTACACTTGAATGTAATTAACTGAGGTCCAGATTAAGCACAGGACATCCAGTCACTGGTCAGCCATGTGACCACAGAACAAATGCATCATGTAACACCATGTGCACATTCCCATGACTATCAGTTGAATAAGTTTGGTTTCAATGAAGACGTGCTATTATACAGTGGAAATTCAGATGCCATGCAGAAATCTATGGCAGTTGTGTAATCATAATCAGTATGTGCCATTACATACATACTAACACCCAGATCACAGTTCCTTGGGGAATTCTCCTTGCAGCAAGTTACAGTAGATTTGGAATTGGCATATGTATAAGTAGCAGGTATAAGGGTGTAGGGTAGTGAAGCCCTCTTCCTTCAAAAATGCTTTTTAAATGTTTTCACAAGTTTCAATGTTTCATGTTTAACAGAGTAGTTACAGTTTTTTTTTTATTAAAGCTGTTAACGTTGATCACTTCTGGATCATACGTCTGTCATGGAGCCCAGCTATTTTTCATTCTTTGATCAGCATAACACAGGTAAGTAATGGTCTTATGCAGTTCAGCTGACTGATGGAGAAAAATATTACTGCATCAACGTGTAGTGTAAATTATAGGGCTGCACCATACTGCAACTGTGCATGCATGCATCCATCCATCCACACACCCCCCTTCTCATTTTTGCATACCTTTTTAGTGAAATGTTGTATGGTATTGTAAAGACAGTATCAGAGTCCTGCTAGCATTATTGTTAAATTTAATATCCTTCCTAACCTGATTTGGGGTGATGTCTGAAGAATACTCATGTCCTGTCTTCATCGCTAATCTCCAGCACTATGGGACACAATAACAACATGCTTTTAAACAGTTAAAATGGAGAGGTGAGGGAAAGGAAACCCCCCAAACTTACTCATTAAGCTAAGAAAATCAGTGTTAATGGTACTGGATAACATGTATTGACATGCAGATACCATGCCAACTACTAAAGCACCTGTAGCTATCAGTTAATCTGTACAGTCACTGCCTTGTTTATGATAACCTTTAGGAAAAGCGCTCCAGATAAAGCACTCCACATCATGTGTTGGTAGCATACCATTGCAGCTGTTGCCAGCAACAGCCATGAACCTAGGCAAGATTAACAGAAAAAGTGATAACAGAAATGCCTCTAGAGATTCTTTCTTCTAATAAATGTGCTATAGTATGACAGAGCATCTTTGTGCAGAGCAAAATCTTCCTCCTACCATATATTTACTTTTGGTTCCTTGATTCACTAAAGATCACACAGTAACACAACTTAAATATATATATATTTTTTTTAAATTCTGACATGCTATAGCTCAAGTTACCTTCCCAGCAAGTTCTTTTCATTGCCTTCTTACTTAAACTCTTACACGTCCACATGCTATTTTCTCAGATTTTAAAAGCATTTTGGAGGACTTATGTTGCATGTTCTACGTCTACATAAAACGCAAAGCAACCTGAACTATTTTCTATTGTTATATCTTCTACTTAGTGCTTTGAAGAAAACTTTTTTTCTATCACACACAATATATGTTTACACTTTTTCCCCCACAGGGGAAAGTACAGCTCTTGAACTGTCTTATAAATACAGTCAATGTTGCTCTCAACCTGTTCAATCATAATGAAGAGACAAAGTATAAAATAATACAGGAGTGAGACAAATTCCAAAATTGAGGGGAATATTGTGTTGCTGACATAAAACAGGAGTGATAGTGTTTGTATTAAGATACATTTTCTGAAGAAGAACATGTTTACATACTGGTGCTGTTTAGTAAATTTAGTCTACATTGTTTATCACAAAATTGCAAATGTTTATTGGGAAGCAAAATTAGCTAAGGGCAGCCTGGGGAAAATTGGGAAGAGTTAAGAACTATAACGAAGGAATCACCATCCATCCACCTTTGATATAGACCACACACATTTTTACGCATCCTCTAAGGATTCACCTACCAAGGCCATGCTAGTTGATTGCCTCTGTGTGTAAACAAAAACAGACCTTTTTATGTACTATGAGCCACAGAGAAGTGGTTATAGTAAAGAATAAAATGGAATGTGCACAACTTGATCTGTTGGGTGTCCATGAACTATAATGGACTGCATGCGGCACTTTGACAAACACATGGTATACTGTGTCTGAAGTAAAAGGCAAAGTCGAAATGGTGGTGCATTTATAATTAAGAAAAAACAAAGAGTTATATGACTCAGTGACTACTCAACACTTGTCTACAAGAAGTACTCATTAATGTAACAGAAATTCAGATATATGCACCAACAACAGAGAAAAGGAGGGAAAAGTTGATGTATTCATAGGAGCAAGTACAAGGTGAAATTGACAGAGCATCCAAACAATTTATACTGGTAGTTATAAGCAACTGAAATACGAAATGTGTGTACAGAGACGGTCAGGTGATTTGAAAACACTGATTTCATAATAAAAATAAAGCAATAAATCATCAGATAGAATTTTGCAAGACAATTTCTTCATTTGAAACACCTTTCACGAACATAAGCAGTGACTATACACATGGACTTCACTCAGTTGAATGTACAAAAATCAAATTGACTGTATTTGTGGAAATAAATGGGCAAGCTCAATAACATCAATGAAAACAAAACCTTGGGGTTGACTGCGGTTATAGACAGATCATCGGCTCCTTATATACAAAATCAAGCTGTAGCTGAAAAAGAGTAAGTCAGGTACTTGTTAAAATATGCTCTTGAACATATGCAACCACAGTGCAAAGACTCTGTGAAATTGATTAATCGTATTAGATACAAATGACAGAATACTAAAATTATGGAAAGGCATCAGTACAGTTATATTTGAAGAACTTAAAAATGGCATTAAATGGTCATATTGATGAGGGCTTGAATATTTCTCAGAAATACTGAAAATCTAAAGACAGCAAAGTCAGAGAAGCAGCTGTGGAACTTGACTGAAATTTCCAACATGCAGCAAGAAAACAGAGAGAATGAGTAGAATTATTCAAGCAAGGAGATAGAATCAGTAGAAGAACAAGATCAGCTTTCCTAAAGCTAGGAGAATGGGAAACAGAAAATTTGAAGGACACTGTGAAGGACCTTTGTTGAATGATGCTGAGAAGATAAGAAATGGTGGAAATACTTCATGTCATTACAGTCTAAAGATTGAACAGCTGCTTCCACTTGTCCCTAATAATCAGGAGCATATGATTATGAAACAAAAAGCAAAAGATTTACTGAAGAAAAAGAAAGTCACTGATATCCTTTGCATTAAAGTACTACGGTAATCAGCTGCAACTGTTACAGTACCTTCAGTGCTGTGCTAGAAGACAACATTGTGGCAGCAGTCCTGAGAAAAGCTGATCTGACATATTGTGGAAATTGTCCACAGTTGCTTTCATCCTTGTATGCCAGCAAGATTATTGTTAAGATTAATCAGTGGAGATTACTATTACGTGTGAAATATGAATTGCTAAAATGCAAGCAGGATTCAAGAAGCAACAAGGAACAAAATACATTATTGCACATGTGAGATAGACCCTTGTAAACAGAACATAAGGGGGATGTGTGTGTATGTTTTGTTAATTATAGCAAGGGCTTTGACTAAGTCAGGAAAAACTCTGAACCACATTGAAAAGTATAGGTATACCAAGATATCTGACAGTTCTTATGCCCAGTTTTTATATCAGTCGTGAAGCAACAGTTTCGATTTATATATTCATAGATATTCCAAGGCCACTTAGTCTCATGACCCTTCCCACCTTGCTAGTACCCTCTCTCAGTATACACACCCTTTCTCCAGAAGGCCATACTAAATTTATTCCAGAGGTTTGAGAGGTGCTGGGTTGTAAACTTATCCCTCCACCTTTTATCTTTTGGTGAAGATTTAGGTCCCTGGTTCTAGTACTGATGGATGTATTAGACTTGTGGAGAAACAGGAAGTCCAGGACAATGGGATATCTAATGGTATGCAAGACAGAGATCTCATCTCAAAAATTTATAAGATATTGAATAAAGTGATAGAGCTACCAGCCTTTGTTGGTAAATCAATTACTCATAGGCCTGTTATGTTTTTGGTTAGGAATCACTGGGGTCTTTTCTGAGTGTATGCTATGTTTAGTGAAATGCATCCTGAAGGGGACATTGTACTCTATATTTTCTTTGATTATTACAGAATATAAGGAAGTGAGTATGTCTGTAGACTTCAATAATATTTGTTTGGCAATTAGCTAGGATAAATAAAAGGATTCCCTGACAACTACTAGTGAATGATGGACAAATGAGAGGGAGTATCAACCCAGGTACCTAGGTTCCTAACTGAATTTTTGTTTTACAGAAGTGTGTTCTTGATGTCACAGTTATGAGATCAGGTATAATGCATTCTATGGCCTTGCAGATGAGGGCTGCAAGAGTATTCTAATTCTGTAATTTGAATAGAGCAAGTAGAAACTGATCTAGAATTGGTAAGGGTGCATAATAAATTTGCATACCATCCCCATACCTATTTAGTTTATACAGTTAAATCAGAAAAATGATATTTTATAAAGAATATTGGGGTGTGATGACTGGAGAAATAATTACCCACAACCTTTGTTATGCTGATAGTACTGCATTACTGGGTGAAAATGAAGATAGTTTCAAATATCTGCTTATCACAATTTATTATTTTATTTATTTATTTCCAGTTTGATTACCGGGGAAGTCCACTGGGCCCAGAGAACCCGTTTTCAGTAGAGACCAAGGGAGAAAAGCTCCATGAAACAGATTACAAGTAAAGATAGCAGTCCAATAAAAATAAAAGTACGACTACATATAAAATAATACAAAGCGTGAGCAATATCGCCCATAGTGGAAAAATATCGTGCAGACACATTTTAAATTCACATAGTTGAAGTCAAAAGCTATTTACAATATTTATAGTGTGTGAAAGGTCATATGGGAATTAGCTATAGAAGGTTATAGCCAGCTATGAAGTGCTTAGGAACTCAGGAGGATACCCTCCCAGGGGCTTTTGTTAAAGAGTTCTAGGTAGGGAAAATGCAGTTACATTTCTACTTGGAGGAGAGGTAGGTGTAAAGCTGAGTTTTGAAGCTGTTTGTGTTTGACATTATCCTTAGTGTGGAAGGGAGAGAGTTCCATTTCTTACCTAAGGAGGAGAAGAGAAGTTGTCCAGCAGGATGTTTAGTTTTTGGACAGTAATTAAGTTTTGGTGTTCAGATCTGAGAGTTCTATTTGGGTTGTATGGGGGAAGGATGTTAGAGTGAGGCATTTGGTTGGATTAAATACTAGTCTATGTGCTGTAGTGAGCTGGAGGAAGTCCAGGTAATTTGTGAATTCTACTTGTGGAGAGGAAGAATAAATGTGGAACGCCGGAGTTTAGGGACATAGGATTCCTTTATGGATCTATTGATTAGGATACTAATTGGGACAGCTATACCATCGGCAGCAGACTTGAGAAAGGAAGAGGGGATGTTGTCAGGTGCATTGGAGCAGGGTTTAAGTTTGGATAGAAGTCTTTTTATGTAGTTAGTGGAGACAGGTTTAAGCTCAAACATGTGGGGAAATTATTTGGGGACTTAGATGAGGTGGAATGTAGGAGAGATGGGTCATTGTTTTGAAAAGTTTTCTTTAGGTCAGATATTTGCTCTATAAAGAAAGAGTTGAATAGTGAGGCTAATTTGAGGTCAGATTTACTTGGGTCTGGACAGGGGTTATTTTTGGAGCCTGGGTTGAGGAGTGAGTTTATGGAGTTCCAAAAAATCCTAGGGTTTTGGGGATGGTTGGACTGGAGCTTAGTGTAGTAAGATTTTTTTGTCTTTGAAGATTTGTTATTTTGCAAAGTTATGGAGCTGTGTATATTGGAGAAGGGTTTTGGGAAGTTTATTCTTTTGGTAAAGCTTCCAGGATTTGTCTCTTTGATGCATAATTTGCATTATTTCTTTGGTTAGCCAAGGGGCGGTTATAGTTTTTATTCTTTTTTTTTTCCTTGGTGGAGCTAGGGAATTTAAAGCATCTAGGAAAATAGAATTAAAGTGGTCTATGGCTTTATCGATTGGAAGGGTTTTTAGAATATTCCAATTCATTTCTTTGAGATAGAGAAGGTTTTGGGGTCAAATTTCAAGGTTAATTTCAGCTGAGGCCCATTGGGATATATCTTCAAGGGTTGAGACATTATTTCCGGGTGGGATATAAAGGGTGATGATACAAAAGCTTTTGTGATTATTCATTTTTAATAGACCGACTGTTCTGCATTGGCAAATTTAGGAATGGGGTTTGGTAGGGGAATTAAGGTAAGTAGATTGGAACAGATTAATGCAACGCCTCTTTGGGCAGTCGCATCTAAGAGTGTGAAATCCACAGGGTAGGATTTTAGAGTTAGAGATGTGGGGTTTGAGCCAAGTTTCAGAGATGGCTACAATGTCAGGTTGGTTATGACTTAGCCATGCTTGAAACTGATGCGCTTTGTTGTTGAGACTGGGATTTGAGTGTGAAAAAATTTAAGAGTATTGTTGGGGGATGAAATGTTAGAGAAAGGGGGAGGATAATTGTTATTTGTGGGTGGGTTAGGTACGGCGTTGGGGTGAATGTCTCCAGCTAAGATGAGGTTATTGAAGGAAGTTATTTTAGTGTGTTTTGGTTTGGATTTAGGGTATTCTGGATGGTGTAGTATTTGTTTAAGATAAGTGTCCTAACAGTAGTGGAAATAATTTTAGGATTAAAAAGGTGTGCAGAGTTTTGAGCTGAAACAGAGAGGAGGACATTGAAAATAAATGATTATTTGTGTGAGGGAGGAGATGTTTTTGTGTGGGGGTATAGTAAAGAGTAGAGTGGAAGCTGATTGGTGGTATAGGAGCTGGCATGGTATAAAATTGTTAGGAGTAGTAGGAGGGAGATGAGGATTTGGAGTGTTAGGAACAGTACTCAAAGCATGGTTAGAAGAAGGTAGTTTAATATGGGAGGATTTGTAGTGGGAGAGGGGGGTGGTGGGGTGAGAGGGGGTAGTGAAAGAGTGATGTATTTTATTAGTGATGTATTTAATTACTGTGGGCGAAAGGAGGAGGGGTAAAGAGGGGAAGGCTATGATTGGATGGTTGACTGTAGGTGAAAGGAGGAGGGGTAAAGAAGGGAAGGCTTTGACTGGTTGCCTGTGTGTGAAAGGAGGAGGGGTAAAGAGGGGAAGGCTTTGACGGGAATGTTGACTGTAGGTGAAAGGAGGTGGGGTAAAGAGGGGAAGGCTTTGACTGGATGGTTGACTGTGGGTGAAAGGAGGAGGGGTAAAGAGGGGAAGGCTTTGACTGGATGGTTGTCTTGAGTGGGTGGGGAATGGTTAAAATAAAAGTAGGAGTAGTGGGGGCAGGTGGAGTGAGCCCACAGGGTGAATGGAATGACTAGAGCTAAGGAGAAGGAAGCCAGCGAAAAGTTATCAGTGAAGCTGAGAACTAGCTCAGTGGTAAGGAGGCACTGGCATAAGGTACTGTGTGTGTATGAAATTAGAAGGATGCAGAGGATTGACAGGGGATAGGACCTGAAAACAGGGCAGTAGCAGTTTAGTAGAATATAGTAAGTATTAATAGGGCTAAAACAGAGCTAAGTTACAGTACTTTTGGCTGTATTAAAAGATAGGGAGTGGTTGAACAATGCCACCTGGTGGCCTAACTGAGTAAGTACAATGGTAAGCTATGAGCACTCAGAGGAGGGGGAAAGAGCCTAGGAGAGTAAGGGGGTGATAAAATCCATGGAGGACTGCTAGCGAATGCATGCAGGGTTAATATACAACAGTGGTAGGTATAGGATATATTTTTATTTTACAATAGGGTACATACACATCTAAAGTTAGTTCTTGGGGAGGCAGAGTGGTTACAGAAGCACTGAAGGATCCCCTTAGGATGAACTTTTCAAAAATAGCAATAAGAATCACAAACAAAAACAATACCAGGTAGTACTTACATGCAAGCACACTACTGGGGATTCCTATGAAGCAAGGCAGAAAAGCTAAGTCAAAAGATAGTGCCTTTCTACATCAGTTTTTTTTTATACCTCTGTAATTAACCAGGAGTGGGAGGGATGTGTGCAGGTTCAAGGTGGAGGAGGAAGGTAGATACAAAGTAATACAAGGTTGTGAGTCAGAAAAACTGGACTAAGGCAGCGGCTAAAAAGAAAACAGGAAAATCAAGCTAAGTCATTTTGAGGTTAGTGCAGTGCAGTATCTTCCTAAGAACTACAAATCTTATGCTACTAATCTAGTACAGTGTGGTGAAGACGACCACCACTTCTACAGGGAAAAACAATTGAAATATGGACTGCAGGTACATAGGTAAACTTTTTCCAAGAGAGAGTAGTTTTAAGTAATTGACCTAGGAGTACAATAGGAAGAGAAAAATGGGGGGACCAGTAGTGTGCACGCGTACAGTGAAAGGGGAAAGAGTCTTCAGTTTAGAGGATAGATTAAATACAACTCTAACATAACCTCATGTAGCTGAAAGCACTTTAGTGTTCCACCAGCACAGGGTCTCACAGTGCAGGGCGAGACAGTCTTGGGTTGATTGGAGGCTGGCCAAGACACAAGATGAACTTTTGCTGAGGGGAACTAGTGTAGCTGAAAGCACTTTAGTGTTCCACCAATGCAGGGTCTCACAGTGCAGGGCAATGAGACAGCCTTGGGTTGATTGCAGGTTGGCCAAAACATACGATGAAACTTTTGCTGAAGAGAACTAGTGCAGCTGAAAGCAATTTAGTGTTCCACTGATGCAGGGTCTCACAATGCAGGGCAACGAGACAGCCTTGGGTTGATTGGAGGTTGGCCAGGACACAAGAAATTTTGCTGAAGGGAACTAGTGTAGCTGAAAGCACTGTAGTATTCTACCGATGCAGGGTCTCACAGTGCAGGGCAACGAGACAGCCTTGGGTTGATTGGAGGTTAGCCAAGACTCAGGATAAAACTTTTGCTGAGGGGAACTAGTGTAGCTGAAAGCACTTTAGTGTTCCACCAATGCAGGGTCTCACAGTGCAGGGAAATGAGATATCCCTGGGTTGATTAGAGGTTGGCTAAGACACAGGATGAAACTTTTGCTGAGGGGAACTAGTGTAGCTGAAAGCACTTTAGTGTTCCACCAATGCAGGGTCTCACAGTGCAGGGCAACAAGACAGCCACAGATTGATTGGACAGTGGCCAAGACACAGGATCAAACAATATAGTCTCAAAAATGGGTTTGCATCTTAACTTGAATAAGACAAAGATTCTGGTAAATGATAAAGTGAATACATTTATTGTTGGTAGAAAAATAGAAATAGTGTGCAAATTCAGCATGCTTGGATCTATAATCGATAATGAAATGACGAGTAGTGAAGAAATCTGACTTACCATTCTTTGCAATATGTCCATGAAGGATTTATTCTAGATCATAAAAGTGTAGAGGCGTATCTTAGCATATAAGAATTCAACTTGTCCCAAGCCATAGTATTTGCAGTAGCATCATATGGATGTTAAGTTGGACAGAGAAAAAACTTGACAGGAGGAAGACTGATGCCTTTGAGTTACCTGTTGGCAAAGAATGCTGTGTACACTATGGACTGCCTGAAACAAAATCACTGTATTTGAGGAGATAAAACCTAAATATTCCACTGAGACTCAGTTGACAATATTTCAGACGTGTGTGCAGAGTGAAAGAGCATTAGAAAAAAAAAAGACATTCATCTTGGTAAAGTTTAAGGTCAATCTAAAAGGAAAGGAAGAGCAATATGGTGATGATACACTACAGCAATGGATAACCTTTTATTTGTGATTAGTCACTTGACTGTAGACATATACTGTAATTTAGGACAACTGTGATTAGGATCACATAAGGTGACAATGCTTTGCTATAGACTCTTCTGCATTTAAAAAACAGTAGCAACAGCATGAGAAAAACATCTGGTTAAATGATTTGCTCACTGCAAAGAATGCAAAAGGAGACTGAGGAAATTACACCTAGGACTACAGGATAAAATTTACTTTACCATATGAAAAACGTACCTGTTAAACTTTTCAAAAATTAGTTCTTGTATTGATCTGAAATGAAAATAATGTTAATAGAAGTGCACTAAAAGCAACCACAGGGTTGCCAAAATGCAGTATTTCAAATGCATATCAAAAATGCAGCTCAAGAAAAAACTCTGGAGAAATACAAAAATATAACAACATTCTGAAGGGAGCAAGCCTACCTGCACCCAAGTCTCCCATATTCCCCTACTGTTATATTCTACCCCAAGGTTGCACCACTCCATGATAGCAGTTTTCTATTATGTGTTACAGAGTTTTTATATTCCACAATGTATCATGATCACAGAGGTATAGTATAATAACAGGAGTGCCCCCTCTAAAACACTCTTTTGAACTGTTTGTTGTGTACATTTTTGGTGAGCTCTGTTTTCAGAGCACTGTGTTTAAGCTGTTGCGCTTCAGTAGACCTTGCTTTTGTTATTTTTTAGTAAACATAATATTCCTAGTCTGTCTGCACTGTCTAGAACAAGGGCATCCAACAGGCGGCCCTAGGGCCAAAATCCATCTCATCAGCTCATTTTATCTGACACTTGGTGTGTTCTGTAACAAACTGTTTTGAATGGACAAATACAGGTCGGGTGCAATAATGCCTCCCCCCCCCCCACATATCATACCAAGTATGGTAAGTGGCCTCTGAACTTTATGTTAAGTGGCCCCTGAGACAAAAAAGTTGGAGAGCACTGGTCTAGAAAACTACTTAAACTTTGAAGGAGCAGTTACTGCCTTCAAATGAATGCTCTGAAAGCCTGCATTAGTATTATTAGATTGCAAAAGTATGATTCCATGTTAAATTGGGGAACATTTTATTGAAGTTTCAATAATTTTCAAAATTTTGGATTTATGTTTTAAACACATATCAATGTGATGCCAGTTTCTCGACATGGCTAACAAGCAAGGTCTGCATAGCTACATTAAATGGGATGTATTAAAGGGCAGGTTAGTTGGGTTACCCCAACAAGAGGAAGTTATACAGAAAACAAGGCTTATCATAAGTTAAATGTGTTGCACTATAAAACCAAAAGTGGGAAATGCAACCAAACTGAAACTGAGTCAAAAGGCAACCACGAAACGAAACAATCGCCACCAGGAAGTCAGCCAAATGTACTGATTGTCTGAAGAAGTCGAGAATCTGACGAAAACGCATACTGTCCATTATCAGAGGATTAAGGCGTTTACATGTTTTTTCGTGGCTGGTGACAGCCTTGTCTGCTTGGTTTTGGAATAAAGAGCTTTGGCTGACTTCCTGGTGGCGATTGTTTCGTTTCGTGGTTGCCTTTTGACTCAGTAAATGTGTTGCACTGCTAGTTACAGATAAGTCAAGATTATATAATTATGGATGTGGAGGCTGCACATGATAGACTAACATCTGCTACTCTTATATAGTCAGTATCTGTACAGATGGAATTTGCTAAGAAGACTTTTAGTATTAAGAACTTCAAATTTACATCATCTAATAAGAAATATCTTGCTGTTAAACTGTGCCAGAAAACAGCTGAGAGAAAAAAAAATTAAAAGATTTATAATATGGTGATATGTGAGTTGGTTATTGCCCCCCGCCTTGGAAATTTTACAGTTTTTCAAAAGTTACTATAGTGACTTACAGGAAGATGATTTATCCTCTTAACCTCTTCATAACTGATACCCTGCTCTATTCAAAAGATCTTTGTTTACTAAATTGAATCCTAGTCAGAGTCAAACATTATTTTCTCCTTGTTTCAGTAGATGAGATAGGATCATGTGGAAACTGACCAAATGAAAACTGTAGGTTCAGATGAGTTGCCTACTTTTGTAGAAGAGTTTATAAATACTTTCCTAATACTGTAATACAGTCTTTTCACATTCCAGAATCTTGGAAATTGGATATAGTGATGATTCCAAAACCAGGTAAGGACCCGATGTATGCAAACTCATTCCACCCCATTTCTATACTAAACCACGACTATAAATTGCTTACCTTTTAGTTGCGTTTTATTTAGAGGCCTTTGCAGCTAGGGATACAAGGTGTTTGGTACTAGTTTAATTCACTATTTACTGATGACCTTCTACTTTATTTAGCAAATCCCAAACAGGATTTGGGAAGGATCTGTGACAGGTTTTCAGTTTTGGGGACTATTTTGGGATACAAGATCAATACATAAAAAACAGACATAGTAAAAATAAATTTCATGGCTTCATTGGCATTGAAGCAAAGATTTCAATTTTTTAGGTGAATGAAAGGTGTTTACAGTATGATAAACACCTCAATCTTGATTTTTAACAAGTTTCTGGCATTAAGTTGTTTGTTCATCCTCTATTATATTTGTCTCTAGATTTTGCTTAACTCTATGAGGGAAATAATGCACTCACTCAAAAGAATAATTACTATGTTTTTTTGTGGTGGGACATAAAGTTAGATTATCATGGGATTTGCTATCATTATCCTATGATATGGCTATGATATGGGGGGGGGGGTCTTTCCTTCCCAAATTTAGAATTATATATGAAAGTAGCCAGACTTGAATTATTCTGTAGACTCTCTAATAAAAATATCAAACTATTTTGAAACAAGTAGGAGGATTGTCTTTTTATAAGGCTTCATTAAGTAAGAAGTCTCCTACACTGTGTTACAGAAACATCATTTCAGAATTCTTAAAACTTTTGATGTTATGTAGTCCTATCTCGCCTACATTCTTCACTTGTGGGTTCGGAGCCGAATGTCGGCTCCGACTCGGCCTATTTACTAGCAAAAAAGTCTTTGATTGGCTGGGCTAAGATGGTATCCCACAATATACTGCTCCACATTCCCAGATCTCGTTTGCCGCTTGTAGAGCTTGGACGTGGTCTCGACTTGGCTGTGGCTAAGTATTGAAAAAAACTCTTTCTTGTGAAGATTTTTGGCTAATAGTGTGTATACAAATAGAGTTGTTCTTAGTGTTGTTGCTGCATTACTTTTTGTAGGTTGCGAGTGTGTTTGTGTGTGGTATCCCTTATTCCCTAGGGCTAGGCCCGTTTAAGTTAGAGGACCTAGTCCTCATTGTGGTGTTTGTCGGGCTGTCTTTAGGTGCGTTTCTCTCATTTTAAGTTGAGAACCATTTTATTTAAAGGTTCTCCCCGTGCCTTGTTTGTGTTTTACGCGTTCACTGGTTTCTGTGTCAGCGATTTCCCGCCTTTTGTCAGTAGCAGCTGCTACATTTGTTGGCTTGGCATGTCTAAAGAACAAAAAGAGCATAAGCCCTCAGGCTTTAAAAAGTGTACAAAGTGTGCCTATAAAATGTCTATCACAGACGGACATTCAGTCTGTGTTTACTGTCTTGGAGCCATCCACCTTCAGGAGTCGTGCAGTTTCTGCCACGCCTTCAGTCCTCGGGTGCTCCAAGAGAGGAAAAACAAATTGATCCTAAAGGGACTGCTAAAACCGTCCTTTGAGGAGGATTTAGGTTTGGCTCCCAGCTCCCAGTCAAAGTCTAAATCCTCCAAATCCAAGAAAAGGTCTCTGGCTCCATCTATTGCTTTGGAGCCACCTTGTAAAATTACCATTGTCGAGTCTGCTTCCTTGGCTCCACCGACATTGGGGCCATGGGAGGTAGCTGTGTCGACTGAGCCTGCGTCCGCTCTGATAATTTTGGAACCGATTCGGAGCCCGTCACCAAGTTTGAGGCAAGGTTCTCCAGATACGAGGTCTAGGTCTCCATCCTTTTCCTCCAAATCCTCCAGGCTTTCCGATTTGGATGTAGATAGGGTGGTGCAGAGGCTCGTACAGTCGCTGGTGTTGGCCAAACTTTTCTCGGCTCCAACCCAGTCGGCTCCGGAGCCAGCTCTGTTAGTTGTGCCTGCTATTCCTCCTCCTCCGAGCGCATCCTTTTTGTCAGAGCTAGTAAGCTCCACTTCAAGGGACGTTCCTGCACCGGCTCTGATCCCCCAGTGAGGTTTATTGGAGCCTGCATCGGCTACGACCTTGTCGGTTCCATCCACAGGGTTCGAGACTCGGGTCTCCTCGGTTGGGCCCGAGGGGAATGCCTCAGAACACCCTTCAGTTCTGAGCCTCCCACTTGGTGCCTTGGCTGCATGGACACCGGTCCCGGTCATGGCCTTGGAGGGCGGTTGGTCCTCCGATTCGGGACGTCCCACCTTCGAAGCTATGCAGAACACTCTGGCTAGGTCAGCTACTTCTCTCGGATCGGTTCTTCCGTCCCCCACAACACCGGCGAGAGTGTCTGACACCCACCTATCCTTGGATAGCAGAGCGCAGGGGCCTAAGGATATCCCCACAAGTGGTGCCCTTCTTTCTGAGGGGCCCTCAGAGCCTGTGCCTGAGGAACCCCCCAGAAAGAAATCATGCAAGAGGAAGCACATAGACTCCCAGGACGAGTCTCTCACTTCCGATACTGACCTCGAGGAATCAGAGGGGTCCCCTAAGTCTTCCTCTGAGGATGTTTCATTCTCCAATATCCTGGAGATCCTGAAACAAAGAGGAGAATGGCCCTCCAAAACCCCCTCTGAGGAGGAGTCAGTATTCCTTAAGGCCTTTGGCGCTCAGCCCTCCACCTCCTGGGTGTCTCCACCCTTCGATGAGCTCCTTGACCTTATTTGTTGGAGGGTGTGGGAGACTCCTGACTCCATGGAGCCTGCTCCTCGATGCCCCAAAAATTTTTGTCTGCTCCCCAAGGGAAAGAATTTTTAACAAAGGGAGTCCCGGTAGATGCTATGGTGGTGGCGGCTGCCACACAGAAGGAAGTTGCTGAGTCTTCCTCTTCGGTCCATCCTCCTAACAAGGAGTCTAGGACTATGGATCGGTACGGGAAGTGTACACTGTCTTCAGCAACCTTTACCTTGCGGTCGCTGAATTATTTGTCTCATTTTACGCGGTTCCAGAGAGATCTCCTTAAGGAGTTAGGAGATACTCTAACGGGTAACGTGCCTGAGGTGGTAGCTCAGACTGTCAACGCTCAGCTCTCTACCCTCAACTCCATTGATAACTTGTCCATGCGACTGATTTTGTACGTGGCCGAGGGAGCTAGTAGGGCAGCTAGATCAGGGGTGGCTCTCAGGAGGCAAGCCTGGCTACGCCTGTGTTACTTTGAGGAGGCCTTTAAGTCTTCCTTTACTGATGCCCCCTTCGATGGTTCCTCCTTGTTCGGGACCAAAGTGAAAGACACACTCACCAGGTGCAAGCAAGAGGGAAAGACCTTGTCTGCCGTGGAAGTCCATTTTTCCCTCCCGTCGAGGCCTTATCCGAAGGCTCAGCGAGGAGGAAAGATGTGGTTCAAAAAAATCACAAAGGTCTTTTTCTACTGCACAGGGTGAGACCCCCCCGAGGCAGGGGAGGGGGGTTGTATTCAGGGAGACGTCGCCCCAGAGGCAGAGGGGGCCCCTGCAATTCTGGGAACCGCGATTCCTTTCATGGTTCCCCATACTCTCAATCCTGAGGGTGTGCCCGGCTGTGCTTCTCCAGAGCCAGTCGGGGGTCGAATTTCCCGGAATCCGGAAGCCTGGGTCAACATCACCCAGGACAGATGGGTATTAGGGATAATCACCAGAGGTTACACCATCCCATTTCACTCCACACCTCCCCCGTCAAAAGGATCCCAGATGTTCCACCCAATCAAAGGGGTCATGCAGCAACAGAGGTTTCTCAGCTGCTAGAAAAAGGAGTCATCCAACCAGTCCCCCCAGACCAGATCGGATTAGGGACTTACTCGAGATTCTTTTTGGTGCTGAAAAGAACGGGGGTCCTGGGACCCATTGTGGATCTCAGCCGACTCAATCATTACATACACAAGTCCAAATTCCGGATGGTCACGCTACAGTCGATTCTCCCATTATTGGGAAAGGAAGTATGGATGTGCTCCATCCACCTGAAGGATGCTTATTACCACATCAAAATGGACAGAGCATCCAGATGTCATTTACGCTTCCAGCTGGGAGCCAGGCACTTCCAGTTTCAAGCCCTGCCCTTTGGTCTCACCACAGCCCCCAGGGTGTTCACCAAGTGCATGGCAGTAGTGACGGCTCACTTGAGACGTCAAGGATTCCAGGTGTTTCCTTACCTGGACGACTGGCTCCTATCCGCCCCCACCAAGCATCTACTTCTTCAAAACAGAGATACTAACATCGATCTTTGTCACCAGTTAGGCATCACAATAAACTGGAAAAAAATCTGCCTTGCTACCCTCACAGTGTGTCTCATTTGTAGGAGCAGAGTTGGACACTATTCGGTTGAGAGCATTCCTAACTATGGAGAGGATCACAGGGTTGCAGCGACAGGTTCGGATGATGATGCCTCTGACACATGTGAGGGCAAGACTAGTTCTTCAGTTACTGGGGACAATGACGTCCACCATCATGATGGTCCCATTAGCGAGGTTGCATATGAGGATCCTACAATGGTTCCTATTCGCCCAATGGTCCTTTCAAAGACTACCGCTATCCCATCCTATCTTAATCACAGGCAAATGCAAACAGGACCTCAGTTGGTGGCTATGCACCAACAACTTAGACGTAGGAAAACCCTTTGTTCCACCCAACCCGGTAGCCACAGTGACCACGGATGCCTCCCGGATAGGGTGGGGGGGCATTATCTCGACAGGATGGTCCAAGGCACGTGGCAGGAGCACGAGATAGACTTGCAAATAAATGTCCTGGAGATGAGGGCAGTGCTCCTAGCATTGCAGGCATTTCAGGATGTCCTCCCTCTAGGGACTATTGCGATACACTCAGACAACATGTCAGTAGTGTGGTATCTCAACAAACAAGGAGGAACCAGATCATACCCACTATGCAGGGAGGCCATGAGAGTGTGGAATTGGGTGATAGCTTCCCAATGGGCCTTGGTGGCAACGCACATCCCGGGGAAAACCAATGTGATTGCAGACAGGCTAAGCAGGGCGATCTTCATGCTTTACGAGTGGTCCCTGAACCGCCAGGTGGCGGACAGTATATTCAGCAAATGGGGTCAGCCTTGCTGTGATCTGTTTGCCAGTCCCCTCAATGCAAAATGCAGCAGCTACTTCTCGCTGATCCCCCCACCGGGGGAATCTCCAAGGGATGTTCTTGCACACAATTGGCCCTCAGGTCTGCTGTATGCTTTCCCTCCATTTCCCCTTATCTCGAGGGTGATTCAAAAAGCAATATCCCTGGGAAGCAGATTGATTCTGATCGCTCCACACTGGCCTCGACATGTATGGTTCCCCTTCCTTCAACCTTACATCGTGGATGCTCCTTGGACTCTGGACCCTCATCCAGACTTGCTGACACATATGTCGGGACAGCTCCACTCCTCCCTGGAGACCCTCCGGCTGACCGCCTGGCTACTCCACTTCCATCCATAGTCAGGTGTCATGATTTTTCTCCAGATGTGGTCCATATTCTTTCGTCCTCTCATAAGCCATCCACTAGGAAGATCTACTCTAGCAAGTGGAAAAGGTTTTCGATATGGGCCCAGTCCAAAGGTATTGACCCCTACACAGCCCCCATTGATTCTGTTTTGGAATTTTTGTCTCATTTATTCTACCAAGGGTCTGCCTCAGCCACCATCAAAGTTCAGCTGGCGGCTATTTCAAATTATCGTGTGGCTTATGAACCTATCTTAATGGCACACAGGCTGTGTAGAGCATTCCTGAAAGGCACTCTTCTCCTTCGTCCCCCTGTATCTCAACCTGTTATGCCCTGGGACCTCAATTTTGTTCTGCAGGCCCTCACTCTTCCACCCTTTGAGCCCGCGGCTTCCTGCGATTTAAAATTTCTTACATGGAAATATGCCTTTTTGATAGCTATTACATCGGCTAGACGAGTATCAGAACTCCAGGCCCTATCAGTCAAGCCCCCATATTTGATATTCCATAAAGATAGAGTCTCTCTCAGACCAACTCCGTCCTTTCTTCCCAAAGTGGCTTCCTTATCTAATATTAACCAGTCCATTGTGCTGCCGGTCTTCTTCCCCAACTTCTCCAATAAGGCAGAGTACCAGTTTCATCTGTTGGATGTTCATAGGCAACTACGCTTTTATCTACACAGGACTAAAGATTGGCGGAAGTCAGACCAGCTCTTTGTTTCATTCTCAGAGAATCGCTTGGGGTCTGCGGTTTCCAAGGTCACCATCTCTAGGTGGATAACTGGTTGCATCTCCTTTATTTATCAGGCAGGGGGAAAGAGCCTGCCCTTTCCAGTCAGAGCGCACTCTACCAGAGCAGTTTCCACTTCCACAGCCTTTCATGCTAGGTTATCGATGGATGATATAGGTGCGGCTGCAACATGGGCTTCTCCTCACACGTTTGTTTCCCATTACAAATTGGATGTGGTGTCCAGGGGCAGATCATCTTTTGGCTCCACAGTGCTCAGGAGTATTTTCCATTGAGCCACCCAGGATGTAGGTGCAAGGGATGCTGTCCCACAAGTGAAGAATGTAGGCAAGATAGGACTACATAACATCAGTTAGTTATGTACTCACCATAACGTTAGATGTATGTAGTCCATCTCATCTCACATTCTTCATTACCACCCCACCGTCCCCCATGCCTGGAGAATTTGGAGGATCTCCTTGTACTTCTGATGTTACAGAGTCCCTTTGGATAATTTGTTGGACCTCATTGTTATGGGTGTGTGTGTGTTTGGGCGATGGATACGATACTTCTGTTGGCAGCAAACTAGATCTGGGGATGTGGAGCAGTGTATTGTGGGATACCATCTTAGCCCAGCCAATCAAAGACTTTTGAGCTAGTAAATAGGCCAAGTCAGAGCCGACATTCGGCTCCGAACCCACAAGTGAAGAATGTGAGGCGAGATGGACTACATACATCTAACGTTATGGTGAGTACATAACTAACTGATTTGGCATTCAAGGTCACAAACACTAAGGACTGGCTGCCTTAACTACTTCCTCTATGGCGGATGTTGATAGGGACTTTGTATACTTCATAGCAGATGGGAAAGGACACTCTAGGATTATCAAGGTAGGACCAACCCACATTTGAGGAATTGTTAAGGTTGTTTCTTCAAACCAACTTAGGATGTGTTCCTAAAGCCAGCTAGCATTTGTGGGGTCAGTGGTGAGTCAAAGAGAGGCAAATTGTGATTACTTTTAATAGCACATATCTAAACTATATGGAATGTGTTATGGTGTGGGGGCTCATCTTTCTGATAAATTTTGCTTGGTCTGCAGATTTAATCTGAACTTCTGTATTACACCAGATGCATGGTAGTCTGGTCTGGGCACCAAGATACACTACCGTATCTGATTTAAATTTTCTGGATGGCAATGCTTATTTCAAATATTTTTATACACCAACTAGAATGCTCTCTGGAGTGTCATGTTAATGTTGGAGATGTATTTTAGGAATACCAGGAACAGAGTATCATATTTACCTGGGACTGCCTTGAACTAGCTATCCTGTAAACATCATCCTGAAGTAGTTTGTGACAGTCTGTGGCCACACAAAGTTCACTATCACCACCCTTTGTTTTGACCATAAGCTTCATTTATCCCTCACTGAGTGTAGCTTACTGAATTTAATAATTATAGTTAGGAAGAAAACAATAACTAGGTATTTTAAAAAGAGAGGTCCTCACAGATATGGAGGAGTTTTAGGCTGTGGTTCAGGAAATTATGGACATGGAGCCAAGTTCTGAAAATGTGAAAATACATAATTAGGTAAGGGTGAAATTGAGTCCTTGGATCAAACAATATGTTAGTTAAATGAAATATATGATTGCCAAAGCTGGCTTTCCTTATCTCTCTTTTTTAACAAGAAACATCTTTATTAAATTATCACAATCATACATTTATATAAATGAAAACAAACCATATTGACATAATCTTAGTTGTAAGAAGTATACATCACAAACCATATTGATATCATTTTAGTTGGAAACTTTATACATCACTTATAATCTGCCAAATCACTGCCAGTCAAACATTACATAGCTCATTTAAATCCTGCTTTCTTTTAAACCTTATTCCTTCACTGTATGTATTGTTCCCACAATTCCCATTTTTATGTAATTTGCTCCTACCTATTTCTTAATGTCCCAATTCCAGTTGTTTTATCTCTGTTAATATATTCACTGCTTCTAGTATAGTTGGTTTAGACTTTGATTTCTATTTTCTGGTAATTGCTTTTTTTGGCAGCCACCATAATTAGAATCAGCATTTCCTTACTATGTCTAGGCAATTCCAATTCTGTGTTATAGCTCAGAACAATCATTTCCTTAGATACACCAATTTGCTTACCCAATATCTCTGATAGAGTAATCTGCAGAGAATCTTTAAACTCTGCCAATTTATTACACTCCTGGAAAATATGTTCCCAATTACATCTTTCATCCTTATCGCACCTCCAACATTTGCTGTCTACCTGAGGAAAAATTCTCTGGAGTTTACTTGGGGTATAAAAATACTTATGTAAACATTTCCAAGCAAAAATCCTAACTCTTCCAGATTTTGTTCTATATTTGGGAGACATACATATATCCCCCCCGTGGTTTCTTTCTGAAATACTTATCCAGTCTCTTTTCCCAATCCTTTCTAACCTCCTCTGATTGATTCTTACAGTTAGCATGCAATGTTTTATACACTCTACTAATTATTCCTTTTTAACAGCAGCTTCTGCTCTAGATTCTACTAAAAACTCTACCAGTGCTGGTCTTTCATTTAGGACCCTCCCCCCCTATTTCTTTCTCTTTGCCTATGCTGTGATATCAGTCCTTGATAGAGAAGGCAATCTTTAACTTGCAGGCCAAATAAATTATTGGCATCTTCCCATTCTATTTCCTTTCCCTCTCTAGTTATTTGCTCCCAATATCTTGGCTCCTTTGCCAATTTTGTCTAATAAATTCCAGCCCCCTGTTGCCTATTTTCTGTATCCTTAATTGCAGTCATCCTTATAGGCAGAATATCCTTTCTCCATTCCTGTGTTGGCTTAGTTCTTAGAATACTTTCTGCTACTTTATGAATGTAATATTCTGTATGATTATTGTTATTCTCCTTAAAGATCTGCATCCAAAATCCCAGTCTCTCGTTGTTTCTTGAGCTCCTCCCTGCTTCATTATCATCTCTTTTCACTTTGAATTTGAGGTTTCTGCTTGTGCTATATATAGGAACCTTAAGTGTGTAGCTCTGAAATACCCCTTCAGAGCAGGTAATTTCATTCTGCCTTGCTCTATTGGAGGAATCAACTTATCCCACTTGACTCTTGCCATCTTCCACTTCCAGATAAAATCCTTCAGCTCTTTATTAATTGCTATCCAGAACTTATCCTCTTATTGATAAAAATATGCCAGACCTATGTATAAGGCTAAAGGGACTAAAAACATTTTAACTGTTGGTATCTTGTATATCCATATCCAAATAAACTTTCCAATTTCTCAGTTTTTCCATTATCTTTTGTTTAAACTCTTCCCACATATTCCAGCCAAACCAGAATACTTTTAATTGATACTCCTAAGTACTTAATTTTATCATGTCCCCTAAACATGGATATTGCTGAAGCAATTCATGTGTGAGTACATAATTTACAGTTATTATTGTTGTTTTATATTCATTAATTTTGTATCCCCCCAAAAAACTGAAACTGTCTCAAATGTTCCTCAACACTGAAATGTCCTTTTCTGGTTTTATCAGGTATAAAATAATATCATCTGTAAATAGAGCCAGCTTTTCTTGACTACCATTCCAATTATATCCTTGAATTTCTGAGTCCCTTATTTTCTTTACCAATAGTTCCAAATATAATGCAAATATCAAAGAGAGAGGACACCCCTGCATGGTTCCTTTGCTCAAACAGAAATTATCAGCGAGGAACCCACTCACTTTAATTTTCACCTCCGATCCCTCATATACCCTCCTAATCAACCTTATAATTTTATCAGGGAATGCAAATGCTTCCATTGCCTTGCTCATAAAGTCCCGACTTACTCTGTCAAATGCTTTCTCTGTATCAAGACCCACCAACAACAGTAGTATTTTCTTACATTCTGCTTCCATCTTGATAATCAATGTTTTGTTAATGTTGTCAAATGTTTGCCTCCCCTCCACAAAACCAGATGAGTGTTTACCCTATTTAGGTATTACAGTTACCACCGCTTTCTTCCAGAATGTTGGTACGTCTCCTCCTCTTAAAATACTATTAAACAAAACCATCCAGATCTTTATCAGTTTTTCCCTCCTAGCTTCCAATCTTCCACAGGAATGCCACCTGTTCCTGAGGACTTTCATGTGGGTTGGTTATACATCACCATTTGTATCTCATTTTCTGCTATCCTGTTAGTAATTGAACTTCATCTACCTCTAACTTTGGCATATTTAATTCTTCCATAAACATTTCCATTTGTACCTTTTCTTGATTTTTGTATTTCTCTGTTTTATACAGACTTTCATAGAATTTCCAAAATATTTCTAATACCTGTACAGGATCTGTTATCTTCCTTGTTGTAGGCTCCCTACGCTTTACAACAGCCCTTTCTACTTTCTATTGCATGAGTCATTATGCTCTAGAATTATTATCAAAAAACAGTTGCTTAACAGCAGTCTTTCTAAACTCATGCATATTATTGAAGTAATCCCTTATTTTCTGTTTAGCATTCTGCAGTTGCTCCTCTTGTTCTGTGAGAATCCCCCTATTCTGCAATACTTTAACATTTGCCAGTCCTTCTAAACAATTCTCATTACTTCTTAACCATATATTCCTTTCTTTTATTTCCACCCCTTTGCAAACTCCACTTTAATTGTATTGTACTCCCTAGTTATATTTTCAAAAGAAATTTCTATCTTCTCTAATAGCTCCTGAATAATTTTTACTACCCATTCCTTAAATTCCTCTCTTTTCAACAGATAGGTGGGAAAGTGCCAGTGTCTAATTTTTATTCCATTACCTTGTGTTTTTATTTTAGTTATTATTGGCACATGATTTGAATTAGTTATTGCTTGTGTATCAAGAGTTTCAATTAAATGCACATGTTCCTGTAAAATGTAAATTATGTCAAGCCTAGCCCAGTTTTTGTATCTTGAGGAATAATATGTAAATTCAGAACTCCTAGTACTGAATTCACATCTTCCATGCCAAATATTTTCATAAATCTATTTAAAACATCTACCCTCCTTTGTTATATTTTCACTTCTGGGCCCTCCAGACACATCTTCACTGCTGAAAATCAAATTTCAGTCTCTACCTGTCAGTAATATTCCTTGCTGAAAGCTGATTATTTCTCCCAGAATTTTCTTAATCTCCATTGTAGCATGTGGAATATAAATACATGCCAGTGTAATCCTCCTCCCTTACCAGTAACCCCTTAGTACTACAAATCTACCATTATCATCTTTTCTGTCCTCTTCTATCACTAATTGGAGGTCCTTTACTTTGTCCCACGTATTGCGCTAAATAACCATCCTGAAATACCTTTATTTATCAAATTCACATGTTCAGTTCTTTCTAAGTATGTCTCCTGTAGCATAGCTATTTGCACTTTATATATTTTTAATATAGTTCCCTCCTCTTTCTTTTTTATATTCATTTGTGAGACCATTGACATTTAAAGACATTACAGAAAGCATCATTGTGTTAAAAGTTACTTCCACCTTTTATGTATAACAACTTTTTTGTTAAGTGTCTGCTTCCATCTTTTGTGTTATGTGCATACACTTTTTGGCAGTTTGATTTTTTATACGGTTATTTCTTGTCATATCCATTTGAGTCTATGTCACATCTTAGAAAAATGTTTTATTGAAAGCCCTCAAACAAAAAAAACCCACCTCCCCAATATTCCCCTAAAACCAATAAAATTAATACTAACACACAAAACTATATACATCTTCAAATATTGAAGTTTTACCCTCCTAATAGGAACATGTCTCTCAAACTGACAGCCACACTGACAAACTTGGGTTAACCAAAAAAAAACATTATCCATGCTAAGATGCACGGTACAGCCTGTGCTTCTAATAAGTGTGGGCTGGTTTTGTCTTATCTTTATAGCTCTCCCAGCTGGGAAAACACTTGAAATCTTTCAGAAAATATTATCGCCTAGCCATAACTCTTTATCAGATTGTGCCCATGAATACATGATGACAATATACAGAATTGCTAAGCATATGATTATTTGTTAGAAAAAAAGCTTTATAATATTCAATGTTCTTTTTCATTTACTTACTCTCTCTTAAAAATTGTTACTAGATCAAGCTAAGGGCCTTAATTCAGTCATTTCCCTATGTAAGAATGAGAAAAAGTACATCAATGTTTCTTATGTCATGCTCTACCATTCTTTTTTCCCCACATCGCAGTGCCTACATTTCTTAAAACTGAACAAGGAAAAAGAGAGAAGGGAGGAAGAAAAAAAAAACAGGAGCATCTGTTTACATTAGTAGCCTCATTACACTTAAAAATAACTGAGAAAACTTTATAGCACGCAAAGAAAATCATTCATAATAAAACTATTACTTTTAAGAAAAAAATTGTTTTACTTACTGTTAACTTTCTTCCTCCTCTTCCCCTGTCCTAAGTATTTTCTGAACATTAATGACATGAAGTAGGGTTTATGCTTTAGAGTCCCCTACAAGTTTAACCAAGTCAAAAAAGTCCAATATTTCCAGATTCTCTTGTTTTGTCATGTTTCACAAATATAATTATTGCTTTGCAGTCCCACATTTGTAAATTTCCATGCTGCTTGTTTTATTATTCTTAATCTCTAGCTCCCAAATCCTGTCTCTGCTTCATTTCCAACATAATCTCAATTATTCTAGTCAACTCTTGTGTTTTTTCATACTCTCAAGAATTTTCTGTTGAAACATTGGAAAATATTTCACTGGTACAGTCTCTCTGTGGTCTAAAGACCACAATAAATTAATAAAAAATAAATTAAAATAACTAATAAATTAGGAGAAGAACAAGAATCAGAATATATTTCTGTTTCACAGCTCATGTTTTGTTGGACAAACTTTTATAGTTTCTCCTTAGCATGTACTGCATCAAAACATGATTTTATCCCTCCAGGAAAGAATATTTTGAAGATAGCTAGGTACAGCAGTTTGAATCTCACCCCTGCTTCTCAGCATTCCTTGAATAGTGGAATACATTTACTCCTCTTCTGCCTGATTTAGAATGAACACTCTGCTGTCTCCCACTTTTAGTACTTTGTCCTTCTGCCACAGTTTCAGAATCAACCCCTTCTGCTGGTAGGATTTCATCTTTACTATTAAAGGTCTAGGTTGCTTACTCATATCCAGGTTTGGAGCATACACACAATGTACCCTTCAAATTAACAACTCCTGCTGTGGAATACCAGTCCAGATCCTTATTTGTGCTTTCATAAAATTAATACAGTTTACTCCTTCCAGCTTCTGTGGTAGAGCAGAAAATCTCAGGTTTTCCCTATGTGCCCTGTCCTCTAATTCTGTTATTTTTTTGAAACATCACTTCTTGAGTGTTCTCATATTCAGCCAGCCTTTTCTTCAGTTTTACCTCTGAATTTTGCAGTTTTATCACCGCTTCTGAATATCTGTTTAAAGCTTCTTCCATTTTTCCAGCCTTTTGTTGTTTGAGTTGATATACTCCATATGTGTTTTGCTTATTTTAATCAGGTCTGTGTGCAGCTGTCTTATACTTTCCTCTAGGTTATTGGAAGTCATGTCTGGAACTTGCACTGCTTTTTGGTGAACAGCTGCAATACTCTTCCCAGTCAGTGTTTTTTCCTCACCTTTTGTAGTCGAATTTCTTCTAGGTTCTCAGTATTTCTTTTTCCTGGCATCCAGGCAATGCACTTATTAGTCAGTTACTGAAATTTATCCAGACATATAAGTCTACTGGCATTCTCTGTTGAGTTTCTGTTTTCACACTGAGGGAGCTAGAATCAAGCTGTTACTTAATGTGCAGCCATCTTGGAAGTCCAGCTGGCTTTCCTTCTTGGCAGGTTACTGTCCTAGTGACCATTGATATATCAGATATAAGCATATTTATACTGATTTTAGATTGGTAAGTAAACAATGATATTATGCCTTCTACAAATGATATATGACTATCTTGTAACATTGTATTTACTGCTCTTTGTGTCATAATTATATGATGTTGATATAAATCTTAACTCTCTTTTTTGTATTTGATTATGTTTTTAATTATGTTACTTTCTGTAATATCAGTTTTAATAAAATCTTTGTAAAAGATACACATATGAATGGGTTAAACCTTCATAATAATTAAAAGCAACCTTTGTTTTAAGCATATTAAGGCACATGGTGGTATATATGGTGCAAAGGTTGGGATGTAGTCAGCAGAAGTAAAGTATTTGCCCTTTGGGTTCATGCATTGTAACGTAGCATCCCCGGGTACATGGTAATATATGTATCATGCATACTTTGTGTGCTTGTTTCTTTGTGTGTATATATACACACACAAGCATACAAAGACTCATTAAGTAATACACACTAGGTGTAAATGCCACTTTCATACCCATTGCAGAGTGCCAATGCACTTTCTTAATGAAGTCAGGGAAAATTCTACCTTTCTCAAGGTGCAGTGACCTTGAGTTTAATTATCTTAAAAGGTGCAAGGGGTTGCCCTAGCACGAACATAGGAAATTAATTATATTTTGAGCATTTTTTCTTAAATTTGATTGGAATTTGAATACCTGACATTCATGATCATGACAAGGAACTTAAGACAGACTGACAGCCATGCATTAGTCTGATAGTGATGTGTGTATTTAACTGTGATTGCTTTCAATAACCTTGCTTCTGATAGACCACCTAATATGTGGATATGTACTCTTTCTGCTGATAACAGATAATACGATTTTCATAACCTAAAGTTTGTTAGGTTTATGCAATGTTATAGTTTGCAGAATGAAATAAGCTGAGTTTTTAACCTGACTGACTCCAGAATATTTGTTCTGCACAGTTTAATTTAAATGGCATATCTGTTGACTGACAAAGAGAAAAGTAAAAGCTGCCCTTTAATAAATGCTCCATCTTTACTTTATTACATCCATTTTCTAGAATACATTAGGGAATTAACTGTGCAAAAGAAATTGCTATAAGCAGCAGTGCATCTTGTCAATTAATATATAACTAAATTGCAAAGTAACTGATTCGCAGTTGGTGCAATATGAGTTACACCAATCAAATGAGAAAAATGTAGTATAGTTTATGTTGGTGAATGAAACATTTTCTCATGCTATATAGGTGACACACGTATCCAGTATGACTCTGACATTTATCTTTGGACCATCATGTGCCTGCAGTGGTTCAGAAAGCCTTCTGACTGGCTCATATAATTTCCAAAGGCATCACATCTAGATCCAAAGAAATGTAAATTTTCCTTTACTTGTATCTTAGACCCATTATTGAATGTAATTACCTTTTTGTCATGTAGTTGTCTACTCACATCATTCAGACTGACAGATTACAGGGATTCCTAACTAAAAAAGGTCAGTGGCTATCAGATCACACTGTCTGTCTTCTCTCTCTATTCAGTTTCTTATAGACTCATTCACTGGAATCCATATCTAGCTTTCAAATCATGAAAGATCCAATGCTTTTCAACCTCTTACACAGAACACACAGAACAAATATGCAGTAAAAGGACCCAAACCTTCATCAATAGCTAAAAAAGATATATTGCTATCATAAAGTCATATCCCAATGTATCCTCCACCTCTAAAACAAACGTACCCTACATGTTAAGCAGAGTAGCACACTTGACACCTTCAAGATAATCTTAGTTGTTTGGGCAGCCTCAAATTCTCCCCGGGCTATCATGTATTATCCTCCTTGACGCTGAGGGGAATTTTTGAAAATTAGCTACTGACATGACTTGTAATGGTCTACAAAGTGATTGCCTAGTATGGACCTATGAAACTGTAGATGCTGTTTTTTCTGAGGCCTGCCATCTAGGACATATTTAAAAGAACAGTAGGCATTTGTATAATAGCTATCTGCTGCAAAGACTAGAATTCAGCATAAAATGTGTCAGGAAGTTACTTATATACGTTAATTCTTAATCAGAAAGCTGAGGTTTGTCAAGTCATGTAAAAGCATATATTGGCCAATGTATTATGATAATTGACTCATGCATCTCACCACACCCCTCCCTAAATAAATGCCTAAACTCAGTGCAGTGCATACAGTACTTTAATTTGAGTCATAACAGGATTAGAATAGATTGTTGCGGCATTAAGAACTGGACATAGTTCCCCCTCTCACACTGCTCTCCATAACCATAAAATGTATTTTGCCTGTAACGTATAGGCACTGTTTCTACACTAGAGCAAAATGAAACAAGCTACAAACTGATTGTTATACTTGATGCGTGTTGCAGAAAGCTGGACATTGACTTGTTAAGTAGACTTAAGAACCAGTCAACAAGTGGAGGAGTTTCTACAGAGCAGCAGACTGACTGCTGAGTTTTATATGCTGAAAGATGCCCGAGTCCAACATGGCCAGTGGCCATCAAAATTAGAAACAAGGTGATTAAACAAAATGGTGTCACCCCATAAAAAATCACAAAGGTGACTGCTTAGCTTATCTATGTTTAACACCAGCTGTACATTTTGGGCAGGGAACATGTTTGGAAGTATGAACATTAACTCAGACTGGCAGCTGACAAAAGTGAAGGCATGGGCAAAAGGGGTGGTGGATATGACCATTAAAAACTGCATAAATCTGCTTCTGTTATATCCATTCTCAGTACAGACATCAGATGCTGCAGTGTTTATACTCCAGGCAAACACAACTTCACTCAATCCTGCAAATAAGAGAGTCACTTGTAATTAGACCTGCATTTTAATTGCATTGTTATCAGAGGACAATCATGATGGGATATTTTATGAGAATATTCACTGCAAGTGTTTGAGTCACAGCCAAATTGCTCATCATACAAGCAAGTCAAACAACGCGTTGCAATGTAGTTCTGCAAAGCAAGTCACTTATGTCTATGTCATATGCTATTACATTATTTTTCCCTATAGTCATTCTGGCATGGAAGGGGAGGGCCCAAGGCAAAAGACCATTTGTCCCCCTTAATCCAGCTGTGGATTAACCACATCTTATCATTTTCACTTTGATTGATGACACTCTGTAAAATTTCTGACAGTGAAATGTAGACTTTCAGTTCATTCTGTCAGAAATTTGGCCAAAGTTCTGGCCTGTTTCCACAATGTCTTAGCTTTAGCCTCTTGTATGGTACATATTTAGAAGATCATACCGGCTTTCCAGAAAATGCTGCCATCTAAAATAAGAATGCCATCAGACTGCCAACTTCTATGATTTCCTTTCTGACAAAGTCTGCTGCTCATTGCATGATCAGTTTGCATTTCAAAGAGGAGTGTTTAGTTATTTTTAGTCACTACTTCAAATGTGGTCATAGGTAAGTACTAGGTAATCGCTCTGCAGAGTTTTATAGGCCTAGCTGATAACTACAGGCCAGAAGCAAACCCTGTACCTTGTATCTTTGAGGTAAAGACCTTAACCATTATGCAAATCCCACCCACTTAGTACTTCTGAATGCTGCAGGTGCACCTTTCAAAGTAAAATACTGTAGTTGTGCAGTATAGTACAAGAGAGTAAGAGGTTCCCTCAAGTAGTGGTGCTTTTACTCTACCTTCCCCGTGTGTTTTGTTTTTCTTTTACCTCATTCCAGGAGTCTTCTCAGCTTTCTGAAGATGTTAAGTAACTGATGTCATAATGTCTGGGTTTTCACTTGTAGATCATTAGTTAGAAATGTTAACTTAGGAATATAATACCTATTTAGTTTGATGTGCTACTGAAAGAGTACCTCGCTATTTTTGTAGTTATTGTCTATTCCTGCATATTACAGTTGTTTTATTTAGTACAGATGTTGATATTTTATTGACAGCAGAGAATATTTATTATTTTATTTATTTATTTATTTTACATTTGTTTACCGGGAAGGTCCGACTGGGCATGGATCCCATTTTCAGCGGAGGCCCAGGGAGAAAAGCTCCGCAAAGATTAGTACAGCAAATACAGTAAATACAATACACGCTAATAAAGTACAGTACAAGGTGAAAAAGTTAATAAGGTACAGTTTCAAGGCGAATAAAAGAGCAAAAGTAAATATACTATAAAGAGCACAGTGTGTTACAATAAACAATATGGTTGAAATGACTTTTTGTTCAGTCATTTGGTTACATTCATCAGTGGCTAGTATAGTAAATACACATTAAGAGTATAGAAAGGAGTTTTTGCAAGCTTTCATAGATGGTTAAAGTATGATATTATCTAATTAAGTGAAGCTGCCCAGAGTCAGAACAGTTATATAACCAAAAACTATATAAATGGGACCCGAGGAGTTTTTTTGACCTTATTTTTATTTTCAGTGGTCCTAATATCTATGGGGACGGTATTCCATGCTTTTGCAACAGAAATGGAAAACAACGAGTTCCCAGAGCTATTGTTGCTTTTGCCAGATAGTGCTTTATTGGTGGATCTTAATAGGTGTTTGTTAGAGTAGATATTAAGTAGATCTCGAAGAGCAGGAACTCTGTCAGGATAATATAGAATTTGGTGGGCTATTGTAAGCTGGTTATATGTGAGCAGGTTTGGTTATTCTAGCCAGGATAGTTGCTTTGTTGCTATGCAATGATGTATCCTGGAGGGTGAGTCAGTAGCAAACCTAGCTATTTTATTATAGCAGGTGTTCAATTTGTTAAAGACTGCTTTGTTTAGGTTGATGAGTATGGTGGAGGCATATTGGAGTGTGGATAGTAGGTGGGTTCTTTCGATGGTGGCTTTACTGCCATTGGCAAGGTAATTTTTGCATTTATATAGGGTTCTGAGTTTTTTATGGACTTTCTTTATTGTTTGTGCAATGTTCATATTGAATTTCATGTTGCAATCTATGATAACCCCTAGAAGTTTGGTGTGTTGTGCAGGTGTGATAGGGATGTTATTGGCTGAGAATATTGTGAATGGTGGTATGGGGTCTAAGGCTCTAGTGGGATAGAATATCATTAGCTGTGTTTTATTGGAGTTAAGTATTAGTTGATAGTTGACTAACCAGGTTTCAACAGCAGTAAAGTACTCTTGTGTCAAGTCCTGTAGTTGAGGAAGTGATGGGGTGGAGCCATCAGCATACTGGACTAGAGTGGCCTGCTGGGTAGCTTTGTGGAGTTGGTGAATATGTTGAAAAGAAGAGGTCCAAGAATAGATCCTTGGAGGACCCCTTGGTTGATAGGTAGTTGGGGAGATAAAGAGTTTTGCCATTTTACTGCTTGTTGGCAGTTGGTTACATAGTCTTGAAAGAGTGCTAGTGTGGAGGGGCAGAGATTAAGATCAGAGAGAGGAGAAAGGAGTTTGGGATGTGAGACAATATCTAAGGCCTTGGAGAGATGTAGGAATACAGTGGATACTAGGTTACCATTGTTTCGATGTTGGTTTACTGTGTTGGTAAAACTAAAAAGGGCTGTGGTAGTACTGTGATTGGGGCAGAATCCATGCTGGGTGTTGGTAAGCAGTTTATTACTGAGGAGATAGTGCATTGTTTGGGAATGTATACATTTTCGAGGATTTTAGATAAGGGGGATAGAATGGCAATTGGACAGTAATTAGATAGTTCCACAGAATTACCTCCTTTGTAGAGTGGCATTATATGTGAAATTTTCCACAGAGAAGGAATATGTTGTTCTGATAAAGAGCGATTTATGAGCATGGAAACTAGGTAAGAGATGGCTTTGGCTGCAATCTTTAGATATGCTGCAGGTAATTTGTTAGCAGCTGGGGTTGTGGGCTTAAGCCATTTTAAGTATTTATATACTGTGCTAGTTGGGACAGGCTGTAAAGAGAAGAGGTTTTGGTCTGCTGGAATGGAAGATAGGTTTGGATGTGAAGTGGGAGAACTATTATTGGTGAGGGCTAGGATGGATTTGGTGAAGTGTTTGTTGAACTGGGTGGCAATATTATTGGTGGTGGAGTACTGGTCTTTCCTGGTTGTAGGATGTTATTAATGACAGCCCAGAATTTTTGTGGGTTATTTTTGTGTTTGGTTTGAATGCCTATATAGTGGTTCCTTTTGTCTGTCCTAATTTGTTTTTTGGCTTTGATCCTTAGTTCCTGGAATGGAGTTTTATTTTGACGCTACGAGTCTCCTGTTTTATCTCTTTGTTTTAGCAGTAGACAGGTATCTCTGGTGAGCCAAGGGGCATAATTGGATTTAGTTCTGACAGTTTTGATAGTGACAAGATGATTTAGAATGTTTAGGAAAGTGCTATTGAAGTAGTCTACAGCACTTCTGAGGGGGAGCGATGAGTGTGGTTTCTAGCTACATTGATTAAATGCAGATATGAAGTCATGGGTTTTGAAATTCTTTGTGTACTGGATTTGTTGGAGGGTGGAAGATTGTAATGGATTCACTTAGCGTCTAATTATAAAGATGGGAAGGTGGTCGCTAAGGGTGTCTGGGAGGGAGCCTGAGAGGTATGATTGAGATGGTCTGTTAGTAAGGATCTAGTCTAGAATGGACTCCTTTTTTGATGCTTTATCTACCCGTGATGTGGTTTTGATTAGTTGAGTAAAACCATGTCGTTTAATGAGGACCAGTAGATATTAATGTCCCCTAGTATGATTGTTTCTTGGGGAAATTTTTGGGATATCCAGTCTAGAATGGATTCTATTGTGTTAATGTTATTGCCGGCGAGGGGTATATAGGTACCAATTATAGGGAAGTTTTTTAGTTGATTTTCAGCTTAGTGAACAGAGTTTCTGCATTATTGAACTTTGGTTGTTCTTTGGCTAACAATTCAATGGTCAGGTTGTTTTTGAAGAGGAGAGCAATACCTCCACCTCTTTTGGATATTCTGTCTTGTCTAAGAACATTGCAACCAGGTGGAACAAAGTCATTGTTATTGTTCAGTTGCTTTAGCCAGGTCTCTGTGAAAAGGACTATGTCAGGGAGTAGTGGGCCAGAGTAGCATGTTGCTCTGGGATTTTGTTCAGTATGCTCCTTATGTTTATGTTGAGTATAAGGTGTTCTGTTGATTTCCCTAGCGGATGTTAAAATGTTATTTGTTTGGTAGCGGGGGGGGGTTGTTATTGTTTGTAAGGCCAAGGTTTGGGTACACGTCTCCACTAAGTATGATTCTGAATGCTATTTGGATTATAGTTTTTAGGCATTTGATTATAGATGTGTTACATTTTGAGGAAATGTGGTTGTTTAGTTGATGTGGGGTTACTTTGAATGTGGCAAGGTCAAGATTTGAGATGTAGACAGAAGGAGATATTACTGAGAAGTCTGTTCTGTCTTGTGAATGGGTAGGGCAGGTAAGGAATTTAGTCTGAAGTTTTGAGTTGCTAGTGTAGTGGTAGGAGGCTAAGTATGAGGTGATGGCAAGGCTTATTATTAATGTAAAGGTTAGGGGCCACATTTTACTCAAAGTGTTGCTGTATTGTTGTGAAGTTTTAGTAGGTATCTTTACAGGAGTGAGTAGGGATTTAGGCATGGCTATACTTTATGTATGCTGTAGTTAGAGTGGGGAAGTATCCTGAAGAGATTGTACAATTTGGGTATTGTATGAGTGAGAGGATGTGGAGTGAAGGTAGATGGTGATGTGGATTGAAGAGTGAGAAGAGGAGTGGCTATATAGAAATGAGGTTGGTGTGAGAGAGAGAGACTTAGGGGACTGGCTAGCTAGGTATAAAGGTTAGGAGTATGGAGGTGGGTGGGAATGTGGGTAGGGGAGCAGAGTGAGCCAGAGCATAGCGAAGGATGAACGGAGCATGAAGAGCCAAATTCCAGGTATGTGCAAGTAAAAACAATCAATTGCTCTGAGCTATTGGCTTCTTAGTAGTAAATTAGCTTGTCCATTAAGCTATAATACTTGCTATTGTAGATATTAGTGAAACTGCCTTGGTATAGGCAGCTGTGAGCCTAAATAAAATGTATATAGTAAGAGGGCTATGGTGAAATAGAATGATGGATAGAGTGAAACAAAATGTATTTCAGTTGAGAAGGGAGTCTCTAGGGAAGATAAAAAATTCAAAACACGTCTAGTGACCAAATTACTATAGGGACTAGAGGAAAAACTATAATCCAGTACCATGTGCAATGTAATAATACTGGAGGAGGAAGAAATAGAGTAAAAAAATCTCTGCTGCTGGCTCAGGTGTTTGTGTTTAGCAAGTTAAGGATGATCATAAAATATAGCTTTCAAAATAACATTTAAGTGGTGAAACATACATATAACTGCATTTGGGTCTTCAGGGCAGCATAAACTACCAGTATCGATTTCAAAGAGTTTGATTTTTGTGCAGTAAAAGGAGCTGTAGCAGTGTCACAAATGCTGGGAATGCACAGTAATTTAGGGCTAAGGAAAAGAGCAAGAGGGAAAGATAATGGTAAGGAAAAAACAGGAAGAAAAATAAACAGCAACTATGTAGAACAGCAGTATCATCCAATAAAGACCGTAGTATTATTTGTAGAGTATTATTTCAGTTGTAGGAATCAATATAATGCAACATATAAGAAATGTGTATTACTGCAACATATAAGAAATATGCATTACTGGCTACAACAAACCTCTAGGCACCTTAAGGCAAAAATAGACAAATTCAGTGTTGGTAACCCTAAGGCAGTGACTCACTAAATTGTACTTAATGAAAATACACAACCTCAGATACATATAATGATAGTACCTACACAAACACACTCTAGCTCAGTAGAATACAGAAGCTGCTAACTTAAACAGATATCATTAAGAACCATTCTGAGGCAGGTTATTTTGCTTAGAAGTGCACACTGACCAGCTGCAAGCATTTGCACATAGCATAACTGCTTAATAATGCACGTCAGGTGCAATAGAATGATGGAAAATGTGAAACAACATGTATTTAAGTTGGGAGGGGAGTCTATAGGGAAGATATAAAATTCAAAAGATGTCTGGTGACCAAATTACTATAGGGACTAGAGGAAAAACTAGAATCTAGTACCATGTACAAGCTACTGTAATAATATTGGTAGAAGTAATGATACTGGTAGAGGAAGAAGCACAGTAAAAAAATCCCTGCTGGTGGCTCAGGCATTTGTGTTTGGCATGTTAAGGATTAACACAAAATACTGCTTTCAAAATAATATTTATGTGATGAAACATACATATAATTGTGTTTGGATCTTCAGGACAGCATAAACTCCTGGTATCTTTTAGATTTCACAGAGCTGGATTTTTGTGCAGTATAAGCAGCTGTGCAGTGTCATGAATGCTGAGAATGCAAAGCAATTCAATGGTATAATAGTGTTTGGTTCTTCAGGCAGCATAAACTCCTGATATCTTTTAGGTTTCACAGAGTTGGATTTTTGTGCAGTAAAAGGAGCTGTGCAGTGTGACGAATGCTGGGAATGCACAACAATTTAGGAATATAATTGCGTTTGGTTCTTCATGGCAGCATAAACTCTGGGTATCTATTAGGTTTCACAGAGCTGGCTTTTTGTGCAGTAAAAGGAGCTGTAGTAGTGTCATGAATGCTGGGAATACACAGCAATTTAGAGAGCAAGTGGACAAACACACTGTGATGCCAGCAGGGGATGAATAATTTATTTGGAGTGTTTTGCTAATATATATCGTACTGCACGGTACGGTGGAGTATGATATTTTGTTTATGTGGCATAACAGCATTCAGATCCTGATATTGTATTTTCTGAGTTCCAAAGTTATGAAGAGTCATTGTTAGCAATATAAATCTTCCATCTTGTAGCCCCCACCCTGGTGCTTTATCTGAAACATTTTTCTTTATGTTAGAAACAGAAGCACTTTATTTGGTGAAGTACTTAGATGTGCCTGCAAAAAGACTCCTGCAAGTAGGTGCTCACTTATAGAACTATTACACAACACAGTCAATTCAGCACAACAGCAGCACTGCCACCAGCAGTCCTCTGGAAGCCACCCCAACACCATTGTCAAAATCCATTTCCTCATACACTACAAAGGAGTAGCCTCCTACTCTGTTTCTACTTCCTTCCTGCCACTGTGTTTGTCACAGTACTTGAGTTTCCATCCACATATTTCTAAACTACTAGACTGATAATCACAGTATATTACTGAATGTTATTTTGAAACAAAAAAAAAAAACATTTGTAGATCAAGAAGCTGCAAACTGATGCCATTCAAAAAGTTCAGCCACTGCTAATAACTTGCCAGTTAAATTTCTGCACGTTGTTAATGGCTGTTCCCTTGATCATTAAATCAGTTAGTAGATAGTGAATAAAAGTACAAAGGAGATAATAGTTGCCAAACATTGGAAGGAAATGCTGTTTATTTTTATCCATGTAGATGACATCACCGTCAATGAGTAAAAAAAACCAAACATTTTTGTTGGGGGCAAGCCTTAATGCACTCCCATATATGAACTTAGTTCCCTACATCTACCTTATATGATTATACCAACTTGATGCACAACGGTGTAGGAAAGTGAAAACTCTGATTTAAATTGAACAGCGTCTCAAACAAACAATGGGACATTTGTAACTTATGCAAGTTTATGAGTTTTTAACAGGTGGTGGTAAAAGATTTGTGATTTACAGCTGATTGCAGAATGACACTTTGAGCAAGCATTGAACAAACTGTAAATTGAGTGTCTTCTTCTTTCGGCTTTTCCTGGTTAGGGGTTGCCACAGTGGATCACCTGCCCACTCATGATTGTCAGTGGAGTTTTACAGTGTCGAGTTGCCAGCTCAGCGCCCAACCTTCCACAGAAGGCACACACACACACGCACTCATGCCTCAGGCCAATTTAGTGTCCAATCTACCTACAGCATGTCTTTGGGATGTGGGAGGATACCAGAGCACCCTGAGGAAACCCACTTGACCACAGGGAGGACATGTGGACTGCACACAGAAGGCACCCCAGCCGAGGATCGAACCAGAGAGCCTTTTGCTGTGAGGTGGCAATGCTAACCACTGCTTCACCGAGTGTGAAAGCAGTAAATAGCAAACTACTCAGGACACCCTGCAAAATCACTTGTGTGTGTGTGTGTGTGTGTGTGTGTGTGTGTGTGTGTGTGTGTGTGTGTGTGTATGTGTGTCTGTGTGTGTCTGCGTGTGTGCGTCTGTGTGTGTGTGTGTGTGTGTGTGTGTGTGTGTGTGAGTGTGTGTATATGTATGTGTGTCTGTGTGTGTGTGTGTGTGTGTGTGTGTGTGTGTGTGTGTGTGTGTGTGTGTGTGTGTGTGTGTGTGTGTGTGTGTGTGTGTGTGTGTGTGTGTGTGTGTGTACTAACCTGCCAGGGGCTCCCTGCTTCTCATTGTGCACACAACCTAGCCTGTCAGTTTACTGTCCTTTACGATCTTTTCATTGCTGCAATCAAAACAGTCAAGTTTCAAATGTTAGATGAGTGCTTTTGGCCTATTAGTTTAATTTTAAAACTATAAAACTGTAATCCCTAACTGAAGCATTAAATTCTGTAAAACAACCCATCACAATTGTAGTGAAAGAAATCAGGAGGAAATCTGAGAAGTATAGGCTTCATCTCCTATGTATGTACAAGTATATATATATGGGTCTACCTGAAAACGCCAAAAGTGCACAATGCCGATGACGAGAACACCGACACTGGAAGATCGACAATGGAGAAGACCGACAGTTGAGAATCCCGACCCTGAGAATACTGACATGTTAAGGTAAGTGTGTGATAGTGACAGATGTTTGGGTAGGGTGTGAGTCAGGTAACTGTGTGATAGTGACGGACTTTAGGTTTAGGGGCAGGTTAAGTGAGTTAGGGTGCGGGTAAGGTAAGTGTGCGATAGTGATGTACTTGAGGGTTAGGGGTGGATTAAGTGAGTTAGGGTTAGGGTGCGGGTAAGGTAAGTGTGTGATAGTGACAGAGTTAAGGGTTAGGGGTGGATTAAGTGAGTTAGAGTTAGGGTGTGGGTAAGGTAAGTGTGCGATAGTGACGGACCTTAGGGTTAGGGTTTGGGTTAAGGTTAGTGCATAGATAGTTGTGTATGTAAGGTTTAGTGTAGGTTTGTAAGGTTTTTGGTGTGCTTGTGGTGTGTGTTTTTTGGGAAAGGTATTTGTTTTGTTGATTGTCAAGATTTTGGTTTGTCGGGCATGTGAAGTTTCATGTTTTTGAACTTTCTTTTTTTGTCGGTGTTTTCGTGTTGGTTATTTCGTTATCGGTGTTTTGGCGTGTCAGTGTTATCAGGTAGACCCATATATATATATATATATATATATATATATATATATATATATATATATTATACAGACACACACATACACACATACACATATATGTATAATACATATATATGTGAGTGTGTGTGTGTGTGTGTGCGCGTGTGTGTGTGTGTGTGTCTGTGTGTGTGTGTGTGTGTGTATAGTGCTGGGTAACAGCCTCACAAATATACAACTCAGCATTGAGGATAAAGCCCTGACTACAGCCCAGTCCTTTGATTTGATGACTGACCTGACAGAATGGCAGAGAGGGATGGGCTTTTACAGCAGTTACATGGGTGTTCCTTGTGGTAATCCTGTTGGAGGCTGGGGACATTGCATTGAGGTAGGGCAGTTCAAGGAAGGGTAAGGGTGGTGGGCATGGCAAATGACCTAAACAAATTTCACTGTAATCCTTCCCCAATGGATCCCATTGCTACAGCTCCTATCTGTGCTACTTACTTCTATGAGACAGTGGTTTCCAGAGAAGACGTTAGGGCTTTTAGATTCCAGGGATAATTGAGTGAAGCTTATATCTGATCTAAGCAAGACAACAGCTTTCATGGTTGTACTTTTTGTATTAATGGCATAAATATTTGATGTATAGATCATTCAGCTTATTAACTTTGGCATTACACTAACCTTTGTTTGAAACTGTGATTGTAATAAGTGACATAATTACATTTCATTAGCTTGGTGTAATATACATACATACATATATATATATATATATAACAACAGTCATAAAGAAAGCTACTGCACCTCTGTCGGTAAATGCTGAGCTGGATAAAGCACCAAAAAACAAAATTATAGCAACGAAGTACCAGCAACAGCAACCATGCATGAATATAGTTCTTCTTCTCTCAGTAAAAGTAAACCATAACGTTTCACCACAAAACGACTCAGGTAATTTTTGAAAAGTAAAACAGCAATTTTAATCCAGAGTGCACTCAGTCAATGGTAAGCACTTTCAAAGGAGCTTCATCAGACCACAGTAGACTGAGTTGTTACAAGTATTTAAATAACACCTCACCTATCACACTTCAGATACATAATGATGTCATTTCCTTAGATACAAGTTACTCCCTTCACTACTGCTTAGGACTGAAAAACATTCCTGATTTGATGTATGACACTATTAAAATCATTTATAAACATTTAATAAAACCTTTAGTATTAAAAGCATAGCAGCTACTGTTGTTAAATAACCATATTAAATAGGTGTGTGGTTCTGTGTAACATATCTATAACTTTTACCTAGGTAATATACTTGAACAAAAACAAAATAAATAGTTTTGCAAATAAACAGAAATTCATACTCCAAATGTATCTTTCACTGGCCATTACATTGTACATTAGCTCAACCAAATCAGACTTTATCTAATATTGGAGCAACAACAGGTGCATATATTAGATATACATTTTGTACAGAGCGTTGGAAATACCCAAAACCTTAAGTGCATCCATCTCAATGTATAAATAAGCATTTTAATACATTGCATTGATCTTACCAAATATAATTATTCATCCATCCAGTTAAAAGCCATCACATCCATTAATAGTTAAAACAATACGATAAGGAACGCTTCAAATGCTCACTAATTCCTGTGTTTGTGTATATAATGTACGTTAAGCCTCTTCACCACGTATTCACGCATAACGTGAAACCTGCGTTGAGTCAAACCCCACCTCCTTCATCCATGGACTTCAACCTCATTCTAGCAAAGGCTTAAATAAAATATACCCAGAGCAAACGCTGAGAATCTCATCGAACATATAAAACACTCAGCGATAAAACCAATTGCAACAACCAATGAATAAATAACTAAAAGCAAAACCATCAGCCATAAAATCGCATCCATAACACCAAACCAATATTATAATCGTAATTAATATTACTGTAGATAAAAACATTTAAAAACTGCAATATTCATAACTATATATAAACTATATGAGTGGTAATACATCACTAGTTAATACACATAGAATGCTAACTCCGATTGTCTCAACATGTTGTCCTAATATATAGAGCAACAAAAAACTAGCTCACCAAAAAACATCATGCTAGTAAAAAAGTCTGAAACTTCATCTAATTAGAGGTTTCAGACTTAGAATCGCTATCTGATTGCCATTAATTTCCCATTACTGTACCAAACTTCAAAAATACATCATTTCAAAAATACATAATATAGTATAGTATAATATAATGGCATCGGCCATAGACTATCATAAAAGCAACCATAACTTGTCTACCATAAAAAACAATAATATTTTTAATAGAATTTTACAACTTGCTGTACTGCAAGATTTAGATCATAATCGAATACTAATTACTTTGTGACTTTACCATCTCAACAAATATAAATTCTATGTACATTAATAGATGAAACAGGTAAAAAATATATAAAAAATATTAAAAAATGGTAAATGATAAATGCCTTATCTGACATTGAGGCTCTTAATACGTAAGCATGGTTTAATAGATATTCTATCATTCAGTCCCTTGCCTATGTCCGCCCTAAGGTGGATGATCCATTTCATTTCATTATCTTCAGTAGTAAGTCTTGTATTCCCTCCCCTAACACTGGGTGGAATTACATCAATAGCCATGAACTCAAATAAATGGGAAGGACCACTGGACTTAACATGCTTCGCTAGTGCATTAGTTGAAAGACCTGTCCTGATGTTATATAAATGTTCCCTAATTCTATATTTTAGCTGTCTATCGGTCTTTCCTATATAAAATGAAAAGCATTGTGAACACTTGGCTAGATAAACAACGTCCTCAGTATCACAACTAGCTATGCACTTGAAATGGTATTCCTTGCCAGTATCTGGATGAATGAAACAATTAGAGCTGTCAATATATCCACAAAAGTTACAACTGCCACACGAGTATGTTCCTTTAACATTAGATTTCCCATTATTGGAACCCGTGTGGCATAGTAGTCTCTTAATATCTTTCCTATTTTTATACCTGAATGTCGGTATCTCTCCTACTATGTTTGCTATTTTTGAATCTGTGAGCAAGATGTCCCAATGTTTTTCAAAGATATTATAAATACTGCTTCTGTCTCTAGTAAAAAACATAGGTATTTTAACCTCATTATTATATTGAGCTTTCAAGGTAGAAATATTATCATCTTGGTGTGAAAAATATGGTTTAGCTCTGTTTTCTCTTAACAAGTGAATATCTTGCATGCCTGTTTCGATGTCTACATTACTGTAACCCCTATCTAAAAACCTGGACTTCAGGTCTTTTAATTCATAATCAAAGCCTTGTGTAGTACTATTTAATCTAGAGGTGCGCATAGCTTGACCTCTAACCACATTGTGAAATACATACTTTGGGTGCATACTACTCCTATGTAGTAGAGTGTTTTTGTGACACTCCTTCCTATGTACACCTGTGGAGAGGAAGCAATTATCCGTCTTTCTAACACAAACATCCAAAAAACTAATCTGTGTATCAGAAATGTTAGAGGTAAAGCGCAAGAATTCTGTGGTTTCATTAATTTGATCAATGAAATTATGTAATAACTCTAATGTGCCATCCCATAAGATAAACACATTGTCCACAAAATGCTTGTAAAAGAGGACATGTTGAGTAAATAAATCCATCTTATATAAACAATCTTCCTCCCATAGAGCCAAAACCATGTTGGCGTAGCTATTGGCACAAGGTGTGCCCATAGCTACGCCATCATGCTGGTGGAAGATATGTGCATCAAAAGCAAATACATTGTTCTCAAGAACATTTCTCAGGAATTGGCAAAGTAACAAAATCAGTTCTTCATTATAAGTACTATGTCTAACTAAGAAACTCTTGACATAATCAATTCTTAACCTATTCGGTATGACCGTAAATAGTGCTTGTATGTCCAGTGTGACTAATAAAACTTTATTGATTTTCCTTCCTTCGTTAAAAATATATAATTCATTAAGGAATTGCTGTGAGTCTCTCAATATATTTGGACTCTTATCTATTAAGGGTCTCAAATGGTGTTCTATATATACTGACAATGGCTCTGTACACCAACCTCTCCCACACACAATGGGTCTCATTGGAGGGTTGGTGCCATTTTTATGGATCTTAGGAAGGCCTTTGATTATTGGGATCACTGGATGTTCAACCAGCAAAAATTTAAATAAATCAATAGTAATGTCACCAGAGTCTAGCATCTCTTTCAGTCTCATCTTAATTATGTCTCCCTTCTCTTCAACTGTTTTTCTATCAATAGTGCCATAGAACTTGTTCTCATTCAACATACTCATCATTGAATCTATATATGTACCTGTGTTCATCAAAACTATAGGCCCACCTTTATCGGCTGGGCATATCGTAATTGTCCTGTCATTCTGTAGTGCTTTAAGAGCTACCCTTTCTTTAAAATTTAAGTTGTTAAATTCTTTATTAGTAGATTTACTATGTTCTTTACCAAAATGTTTGTGTAAGTCTTCCTCAACCAATTTGTCAAAAGCATGTATTAGTGGATGAGCATTTGGTATATACAAGCTAGACCTTTTAAATGACTTAATATTAACTGAACTCTCATTATCAAATTCTAATTTCAGTTGAATATTCCTTGTAAATGTTTTCAAATCAATTATCAAGTCAGTTATATCACTGTCAATAGAGGGGATAAACCCAAGTCCTTTATTAAGAACGGAAATTTCATGTTGATTTAGCACTCTATCTGAAATATTCCATATCAACTGGTTTCGCCCTGATTCCACATTTTCTTTATAGTTCTCCCATTTATTCTCTCGAGAGACATCTTGCGTTTTTGTCTCCCTCGACTTATCGAACGCCCTCTCTTCATCTGTCTTTCGAATACAGGTATTGGTAAAGGGACCTGTGGAAAATTCCCTTTCTGTCCTTGCAAATTCGATGTGCTAGTTTTAGGTCGCACATCAATAGATGGTAGTCCTTCTCTAGCTTGTGTTTCAACCACTACGAGATCATCGTTATGTATAACTGAACAATTGGATATAATAGGATGTTTATTAGATGTTGTTTGTTCAGGTACTACTGTTGTTTTAGTAGCATTGGGTATAGTTGTAATCTCCCCAGATGTCTCTGCAGAGACATTAATTTTATTATTACGAAAGTTAGAATTAACATTGTGTGTATTACTTTCTGTATTTCCATGGCTGGTGGTAATATTGTTGTTAAAGTTATTTCTAGGCCAAGTGAAAACATGGCCTAGCTGGAAATCTTTAATGTCTCTATCCATCTTGCTTCTTTTCTGAACCAGCAACTTCCTTTCAAAGGCTGATACACTATCCATCATTGGTTCCATCAAAGCATCTACATTAGTCTTATAATATGAATTGTATAAACTCTTCTGTTGTTGGTTAATTGATTCTCTCAAATTATCTTCTTCAGGCTTGAAAAATTCATTCATTAAAGTTAAATATTTGGCACTCACCTCAAGGTTCAGCTGTTGCCATTTGGCCAATAGCTCAGGATATTGTGTTCCATATGTTGGCATTTTAAGAACTCGCAACCCTCTAGGTATTATCTTTTTTTGTAGACATGCCTCGAAATGCTGCCTCTGTAACTGCATTCGTTTCAGTTTAATGAGATCATTTTCCAAGTTTTCCATCGCCCTCTTCAGGTCATCATTCTCCTTTTCTCCAGCTGACATTACTACATCATCACAGGAACCTTCATATACCAATAGCACATTATCTGTGCCAGATACAAGTGTCTTAAACCTATCTGTCGAATAATGATGTGCAGCAGCAGTTAGAACAACTTGGCCTTTACTTGTGAGATTATCTTCTCTATTACTAATCTCATTTTTGTGCAGACTTATTTCAACTCTTGAATTTTTGTCAGAATTCAACATATTACCTTCAGCCATGTCCTTTTGAGATGCAGAGACCACGAAAATGAATAAAACAACAGTCACAAAGAAAGCTACTGCACCTCTGTCGGTAAATGCTGAGCTGGATAAAGCACCAAAAGACAAAATTATAGCAACGAAGTACCAGCAACAGCAACCATGCATGAATATAGTTCTTCTTCTCTCAGTAAAAGTAAACCATAACGTTTCACCACAAATCGTCTCAGGTAATTTTTGAAAAGTAAAACAGCAATTTTAATCCAGAGTGCACTCAGTCAATGGTAAGCGCTTTCACAGGAGCTTCATCAGACCACAATAGACTGAGTTGTTACAAGTATTTAAATAACACTTCACCTATCACACTTCAGATACATAATGATGTCATTTCCTTAGATACAAGTTACTCCCTTCACTACTGCTTAGGACTGAAAAACATTCCTGATTTGATGTATGACACTATTAAAATCATTTATAAACATTTAATAAAACCTTTAGTATTAAAAGCATAGCAGCTACTGTTGTTAAATAACCATATTAAATAAGCGTGTGGTTCTGTGTAACATATCTATAACTTTTACCTAGGTAATATACTTGAACAAAAACAAAATAAACAGTTTTACAAATAAACAGAAATTCATACTCCAAAGGTATCTTTCACTGGCCATTACATCGTACATTAGCTCAACCAAATCAGACTTTATCTAATATTGGAGCAACAACAGGTGCATATATTAGATATACATTTTGTACAGAGCATTGGAAATACCCAAAACCTTAAGTGCATCCATCTCAATGTATAAATAAGCATTTTAATACATTGCATTGATCTTAACAAATATAATTATTCATCCATCCAGTTAAAAGCCATCACATCCATTAATAGTTAAAACAATATGATAAGGAACGCTTCAAACGCTCACTAATTCCTGTGTTTGTGTATATAATGTACGTTAAGCCTCTTCACCACGTATTCACGCATAACGTGAAACCTGCGTTGTCAAACCCCACCTCCTTCATCCATAGACTTCAACCTCATTCTAGCAAAGGCTTAAATAAAATATACCCAGAGCAAACGCTGAGAATCTCATCGAACATATAAAACACTCAGCGATAAAACCAATTGCAACAACCAATGAATAAAGAACTAAAAGCAAAACCATCAGCCATAAAATCGCATCCATAACACCAAACCAATATTATAATCGTAATTAATATTACTGTAGATAAAAACATTTAAAAACTGCAATATTCATAACTATATATAAACTATATGAGTGGTAATACATCACTAGTTAATACACATAGAATGCTAACTCCGATTGTCTCAACATGTTGTCCTAATATATAGAGCAACAAAAAACTAGCTCACCAAAAAACATCATGCTAGTAAAAAAAGTCTGAAACTTCATCTAATTAGAGGTTTCAGACTTAGAATCGCTATCTGATTGCCATTAATTTCCCATTACTATACCAAACTTCAAAAATACATCATTTCAAAAATACATAATATAGTATAGTATAATATAATGGCATCAGCCATAGACTATCATAAAAGCAACCATAACTTATCTACCATAAAAACCAATAATATTTTTAATAGAATTTTACAACTTGCTGTACTGCAAGATTTAGATCATAATCGAATACTAATTACTTTGTGACTTTACCATCTCAACAAATATAAATTCTATGTACATTAATAGATGAAACAGGTAAAAAATATATAAAAAATATTAAAAAATGGTAAATGATAAATATCTTATCTGACATTGAGGCTCTTAATACGTAAGCATGGTTTAATAGATATTCTATCATTCAGTCCCTTGCCTACGTCCGCCCTAAGGCGGATGATCCATTTCATTTCATTATCTTCAGTAGTAAGTCTTGTATTCCCTCCCCTGACACTGGGTGGAATTACATCAATAGCCATGAACTCAAATAAATGGGAAGGACCACTGGACTTAACATGCTTCGCTAGTGCATTAGTTGAAAGACCTGCCTGATGTTATATAAATGTTCCCTAATTCTATATTTTAGCTGTCTATCGGTCTTTCCTATATAAATTGAAAAGCATTGGGAACACTTGGCTAGATAAACAACGTGCTCAGTATCACAACTAGCTATGCACTTGAAATGGTATTCCTTGCCAGTATCTGGATGAATGAAACAATTAGAGCTGTCAATATATCCACAAAAGTTACAACTGCCAGACGGGTATGTTCCTTTAACGTTAGATTTCCCATTATTGGGACCCGTGTGGCATAGTAGTCTCTTAATATTTTTCCTATTTTTATACCTGAATCTTGGTTTTTCTCCTACTATGTTTGCTATTTTTGAATCTGTGAGCAAGATGTCCCAATGTTTTTCAAAGATATTATAAATACTGCTTCTGTCTCTAGTAAAAAACATAGGTATTTTAACCTCATTATTATATTGAGCTTTCAAGGTAGAAATATTATCATCTTGGTGTGAAAAATATGGTTTAGCTCTGTTTTCTCTTAACAAGTGAATATCTTGCATGCCTGTTTCGATGTCTACATTACTGTAACCCCTATCTAAAAACCTGGACTTCAGGTCTTTTAATTCATAATCAAAGCCTTGTGTAGTACTATTTAATCTAGAGGTGTGCATGGCTTGACCTCTAACCACATTGTGAAATACATACTTTGGGTGCATACTACTCCTATGTAGTAGAGTGTTTTTGTGACACTCCTTCCTATGTACACCTGTGGAGAGGAAGCCATTATCCATCTTTCTAACACAAACATTCAAAAAACTAATCTGTGTATCAGAAATGTTAGAGGTAAAGCGCAAGAATTCTGTGGTTTCATTGATTTGATCAATGAAATTATGTAATAACTCTAATGTGCCATGCCATAAGATAAACACATCGTCCACAAAACGCTTTTAAAGAGGACATGTTGAGTAAATAAATCCATCTTATATAAACAATCTCCCTCCCATAGAGCCAAAACCATGTTGGCGTAGCTATTGGCACAAGGTGTGCCCATAGCTACGCCATCATGCTGGTGGAAGATATGTGCATCAAAAGCAAATACATTGTTCTCAAGAACATTTCTCAGGAATTGGCAAAGTAGCAAAATCAGTTCTTCATTATAAGTACTATGTCTAACTAAGAAACTCTTGACATAATCAATTCCTAACCTATTCGGTATGACCGTAAATAGTGCTTGTATGTCCAGTGTGACTAATAAAACTTTATTGATTTTCCTTCCTTCATTAAAAATATATAATTCATTAAGGAATTGCTGTGAGTCTCTCAATATATTTGGACTATTATCTATTAAGGGTCTCAAATGGTGTTCTATATATACTGACAATGGCTCTGTGCACCAACCTCTCCCAGACACAATGGGTCTCATTGGAGGGTTGGTGCCATTTTTATGGATCTTAGGAAGGCCTTTGATTATTGGGATCACTGGATGTTCAACCAGCAAAAATTTAAATAAATCAATAGTAATGTCACCAGAGTCTAGCATCTCTTTCAGTCTCATCTTAATTATGCCTCCCTTCTCTTTAACTGTTTTTCTATCAATAGTGCCATAGAACTTGTTCTCATTCAACATACTCATCATTGAATCTATATATGTACCTGTGTTCATCAAAACTATAGGCCCACCTTTATCGGCTGGGCATATCGTAATTGTCCTGTCATTCTGTAGTGCTTTAAGAGCTACCCTTTCTTTAAAATTTAAGTTGTTAAATTCTTTATTAGTAGATTTACTATGTTCTTTACCAAAATGTTTGTGTAAGTCTTCCTCAACCAATTTGTCAAAAGCATGTATTAGTGGATGAGCATTTGGTATATACAAGCTAGACCTTTTAAATGACTTAATATTAACTGAACTCTCATTATCAAATTCTAATTTCAGTTGAATATTCCTTGTAAATGTTTTCAAATCAATTATCAAGTCAGTTATATCACTGTCAATAGAGGGGATAAACCCAAGTCCTTTATTAAGAACGGAAATTTCATGTTGATTTAGCACTCTATCTGAAATATTCCATATCAATTGGTTTCACCCTGATTCCACATATTCTTTATAGTTCTCCCATTTATTCTCTCGAGAGACATCTTGCAGTTCAGTTAATATTAAGTCATTTAAAAGGTCTAGCTTGTATATACCAAATGCTCATCCACTAATACATGCTTTTGACAAATTGGTTGAGGAAGACTTACACAAACATTTTGGTAAAGAACATAGTAAATCTACTAATAAAGAATTTAACAACTTAAATTTTAAAGAAAGGGTAGCTCTTAAAGCACTACAGAATGATAGGACAATTACTATATGCAGAGCCGACAAAGGTGGGCCTATAGTTTTGATGAATACAGGTACATATATAGATTCAATGATTAGTATGTTGAATGAGAATAAGTTCTATGGCACTATTGATAGAAGAACAGTTGAAGAGAAGGGAGAGATAATCAAGATGAGACTGAAAGAGATGTTAGACTCTGGTGACATTACTATTGATTTATTTAAATTTTTGTTGGTTGAACACCCAGTGATCCCAATAATCAAAGGCCTTCCTAGGATCCATAAGAATGGCACCAACCCTCCAATGAGACCTATACTGTCTGGGAGAGTTTGGTGCACAGAGCCATTGTCAGTATTTATAGAACACCATTTGAGACCCTTAATAGATAAGAGTCCAAATATATTGAGAGACTCACAGCAATTCCTTAATGAATTATATATTTTTAACGAAGGAAGGAGAATCAATAAAGTTTTATTAGTCACACTGGACATACAAGCACTATTTACGGTCATACCGAATAGGTTAGGAATTGATTATGTCAAGAGTTTCTTAGTTAGACATAGTACTTATAATGAAGAACTGATTTTGTTACTTTGCCAATTCCTGAGAAATGTTCTTGAGAACAATGTATTTGCTTTTGATGCACATATCTTCCACCAGCATGATGGCGTAGCTATGGGCACACCTTGTGCCAATAGCTACGCCAACATGGTTTTGGCTCTATGGGAGGAAGATTGTTTATATAAGATGGATTTATTTATTCAACATGTCCTCTTTTACAAGCGTTTTGTGGACGATGTGTTTATCTTATGGGATGGCACATTAGAGTTATTACATAATTTCATTGATCAAATCAATGAAACCACAGAATTCTTGCGCTTTACCTCTAACATTTCTGATACACAGATTAGTTTTTTGGATGTTTGTGTTAGAAAGACGGATAATGGCTTCCTCTCCACAGGTGTACATAGGAAGGAGTGTCACAAAAACACTCTACTACATAGGAGTAGTATGCACCCAAAGTGTGTATTTCACAATGTGGTTAGAGGTCAAGCCATGCACACCTCTAGATTAAATAGTACTACACAAGGCTTTGATTATGAATTAAAAGACCTGAAGTCCAGGTTTTTAGATAGGGGTTACAGTAATGTAGACATCGAAACAGGCATGCAAGATATTCACTTGTTAAGAGAAAACAGAGCTAAACCATATTTTTCACACCAAGATGATAATATTTCTACCTTGAAAGCTCAATATAATAATGAGGTTAAAATACCTATGTTTTTTACTAGAGACAGAAGCAGTATTTATAATATCTTTGAAAAACATTGGGACATCTTGCTCACAGATTCAAAAATAGCAAACATAGTAGGAGAAAAAACGACATTCAGGTATAAAAATAGGAAAAATATTAAGAGACTACTATGCCACACGGGTCCCAATAATGGGAAATCTAACATTAAAGGAACATACCCGTGTGGCAGTTGTAACTTTTGTGGATATATTGACAGCTCTAATTGTTTCATTCATCCAGATACTGGCAAGGAATACCATTTCAAGTGTATAGCTAGTTGTGATACTGAGCACGTTGTTTATCTAGCCAAGTGTTCACAATGCTTTTCATTTTATATAGGAAAGACCGATAGACAGCTAAAATATAGAATTAGGGAACATTTATATAACATTAGGACAGGTCTTTCAACTAATGCACTAGCGAAGCACGTTAAGTCCAGTGGTCCTTCCCATTTATTTGAGTTCATGGCTATTGATGTAATTCCACCCAGTGTTAGGGGAGGGAATACAAGACTTACTACTGAAGATAATGAAATGAAATGGATCATCCGCCTTAGGGCGGATGTAGGCAAGGGACTGAATGATAGAATATCTATTAAACCATGCTTACGTATTAATAGCCTCAATGTCAGATAAGATATTTATCATTTACCATTTTTTAATATTTTTTATATATTTTTTACCTGTTTCATCTATTAATGTACATAGAATTTATATTTGTTGAGATGGTAAAGTCACAAAGTAATTAGTATTCAATTATGATCTAAATCTTGCAGTACAGCAAGTTGTAAAATTCTATTAAAAATATTATTGTTTTTTATGGTAGACAAGTTATGGTTGCTTTTATGATAGTCTATGGCCGATGCCATTATATTATACTATACTATATTATGTATTTTTGAAATGATGTATTTTTGAAGTTTGGTACAGTAATGGGAAATTAATGGCAATCAGATAGCGATTCTAAGTCTGAAACCTCTAATTAGATGAAGTTTCAGACTTTTTTACTAGCATGATGTTTTTTGGTGAGCTAGTTTTTTGTTGCTCTATATATTAGGACAACATGTTGAGACAATCGGAGTTAGCATTCTATGTGTATTAACTAGTGATGTATTACCACTCATATAGTTTATATATAGTTATGAATATTGCAGTTTTTAAATGTTTTTATCTACAGTAATATTAATTACGATTATAATATTGGTTTGGTGTTATGGATGCGATTTTATGGCTGATGGTTTTGCTTTTAGTTATTTATTCATTGGTTGTTGCAATTGGTTTTATCGCTGAGTGTTTTATATGTTCGATGAGATTCTCAGCGTTTGCTCTGGGTATATTTTATTTAAGCCTTTGCTAGAATGAGGTTGAAGTCCATGGATGAAGGAGGTGGGGTTTGACTCAACGCAGGTTTCACGTTATGCGGGAATACGTGGTGAAGAGGCTTAACGTACATTATATACACAAACACAGGAATTAGTGAGCGTTTGAAGCGTTCCTTATCGTATTGTTTTAACTATTAATGGATGTGATGGCTTTTAACTGGATGGATGAATAATTATATTTGGTAAGATCAATGCAATGTATTAAAATGCTTATTTATACATTGAAATGGATGCACTTAAGGTTTTGGGTATTTCCAACGCTCTGTACAAAATGTATATCTAATATATGCACCTGTTGTTGCTCCAATATTAGATAAAGTCTGATTTGGTTGAGCTAATGTACGATGTAATGGCCAGTGAAAGATACCTTTGGAGTATGAATTTCTGTTTATTTGCAAAACTGTTTATTTTGTTTTTGTTCAAGTATATTACCTAGGTAAAAGTTATAGATATGTTACACAGAACCACACGCTTATTTAATATGGTTATTTAACAACAGTAGCTGCTATGCTTTTAATACTAAAGGTTTTATTAAATGTTTATAAATGATTTTAATAGTGTCATACATCAAATCAGGAATGTTTTTCAGTCCTAAGCAGTAGTGAAGGGAGTAACTTGTATCTAAGGAAATGACATCATTATGTATCTGAAGTGTGATAGGTGAGGTGTTATTTAAATACTTGTAACAACTCAGTCTATTGTGGTCTGATGAAGCTCCTGTGAAAGTGCTTACCATTGACTGAGTACACTCTGGATTAAAATTGCTGTTTTACTTTTCAAAAATTACCTGAGTCCTTTTGTGGTGAAACGTTATGGTTTACTTTTACTGAGAGAAGAAGAACTATATTCATGCATGGTTGCTGTTGCTGGTATACCTTTATGAATTGAGTGCATCAATTATCAATTAACCTGTTTGGGAAGTTATATTTTCGATTCACCCAGCCATAGTGTAGTAAACAGAGATGATTATAACAGATCCCTTGCAAGAAGTCAGTGCATAGTTTCATAGTTTCATAGTATAGTACTAGGCTATCTGCCGTAGGGCATTTATAAGTCTAGCCAAAGTGTATGTGGCTTTCGCCACCCCATGTAATGATACAAAAGTGTACAATTTAAATTAAATTTAGTTTACTGTGCCTCTGTCTAGCAATGACACAGGGATGACCCCCAGGGTAAACCTACGATCACCCATCCATTCATCCAGATTTATCTTGAAGAGAGTCAGTGAGGGGCTCTGCCTAACATGGACAGGTATCCTGTTCCAGAGTGCGGGAAGCCTCTGGGTTATGAATCTGTCCCTCCAGCATGTCCTATTCATATTTGTGCTGAGGTTTAGATCTTTAGCTCTCGTGGCTCTGATGGATTTGGATTTTTTGAGGTGGAGCATGTCCATTAATTCTGAATTGGACATGGCCTTGTACGTAAGGCACAGATCACCTCTGAGCAGGCGGTATGCTACTGAATAGAGCTGGAGCTTTTTCAGTCTGGCAGCATATGACATATGCTGGCGACCCTTGATCCTCTTGATAAGGTACTTTTGGGGTCTCTCCAGCTGCTGCAGGTGCCGGGTGAGGTACATACCAAATGGGGGCATTGTACTCAATCATAGGCCTGATAAGGGAGGAATATAAGGGTACAATGACATCCTTTGATCTGGATGTGAATTCCTTCTTGATAAGGTGGGCAAGGTAGAAGGTCTTTCTAACCACTTTGGCGATGTGGGTGTCAAATGAGAGGTCACTGTCAACTTGGGTCCCCAGGTCTCTGATTACTTTTTCCATACTTAATGGATTACCACCTATGTGGTAATTTGTGGGTACTTTGTTTTTTCCAAAGGGGATGACTATACATTTTTTGGCATTTAGTTTAAGGCCATGACTCTGGCACCAGTCATCTGTTTCTGTGAGGCCCTTCTGGAGGATGCATGTGTCAGCTGGTGTGTCGACTATGGCACCCAGTTTGCAGTCGTCTGTGAACTTTGTCAGCCACAACCCCCCTATGTTTGCCTGCACATCTGAGAAATAAATGCCGAACAAGAGGGGTCTCAAGACAGAGCCCTGTGGGACTCCACTTGTGACTGGCTTAGAGTCTGACATAGCTCCAGCTATTCTGACTTTGTGGGTTATGTCCTTTAGCCAGTTTGCAACCCATCTTGTGACAAACGGGTTTATATTTAAGTTGTTGAGCTTGTCTATGATGCCTGAGTGGGGTATTGTGTCGAAGGCTTTTGCCAGATCCAGGTAGGCTGTATGAACTGCTTTGCCTTCATCGATGGCTCTAGTGACTGTTTCAAAAAAGTCCACCAGGTTTAAAAGACAGGATCTGCCTTTTACAAAGCCGAACTGGGTAGGGTCAATCGTCTGTAGGTCCCCGATGTCTTTGTTTATGAGTTCCATAATGATCCTTTCCATAGCTTTGCAGACCAGGCTGGTCAAGCTTATGGGGCGGTAGTTTCCAGGGTCTGTAGAGGTGCCACCTTTGTGGAGTGGGACCACTGTAGCTGTACGCCAGTGTTCAGGGACGTATCCTGTAGCAAGGCTAAGATTAAACAGCGTTCTTATGTGCGGGTTTAGCTCTTCTAGGAGTTCACGTAGCACGCAACCCGGGACACCGTCAGGTCCCATGGATGCTGTATTTTTAGCTTTGCTGAGGGCAGCTTTCACCTGGACATCTGAGTTTTCAGGGAGGTTGTATTCAGCTGAGATATTTATTTCGTCTTTTGGGGGAGAGGGAGGGGAGAAATTTGCACTGAACCTGTCTGCCAGTATGTTGGCAATATCTGTGGGTTCAGTGTATTTTTTGCCATTATGAACTAACTCTGCGCATATCTGAGGGTTTCCGCCCAGGTTTCTAACATAACTGAAGAAGGCCTTGTGATTATCTTTAGTGTCCTTAGCGATTTTTCTCTCGAAGTTGGCCTTTGATGATTTTATTAGCGAACATAGTTTTTCTGACTCCTCTGGGCTAAATAATGACAGACATTTGAGTTTTAGACTTCATATTCATTAGAAAAATGCATACTAAGATGAATCCTGTTATTCTATCTGATTTATAACCTATAAACAGTATTCTGATTAACCAGCCATTCGTTTACCCAGCCTGAGGTCCAGTCCCAGCAAGACCAGATAAGAGGGAGTCTGTTGTTCTGTGGGCTGGGAAAAGGAAGGCCATATTCCAATTTTAGTATGAAAACATTTTTGATAATGACCCTACAAACAGTGGGTGAGAGGAGATGGCTGATCTTGTAACCTAATTTTAATTGAGCAAGGAATTTATTAGTTATAAAATCTGTATGTCTGGTAAAAAGAGAGTAGGGCTAAGAATAAAGCTTAGCTATCTTTGTTTAGTGACATTAGATATCATGTTCCCATTAAGATCTGAGAATAGGAGGGTTAGTGAGTAATTTTTGGCTGGGTCAAAGACCATGACATTAGTATTCTTAGGGGTAATTAGTAGTTTGTTAGATGTGGGACACATGCACAAATGAGTGAAGTTGTTCTGGTTTGCAAGTTAGAGTAGCTTGTACTGGATTGCAGCAATAAAACCAAAGGAAGAAACTCAGTGCCAAAAAACACCTAAAAGGGTGGCAATTTGAAAAGAACTACTACAGGCACTGTATGAAGTCTAGTGAGCACCCAGAAGTATAAGTAGAAATGACCTGTTTATTTCAGTAGAATCCTTAACACATTATCTGACTCACTGTGTTTTTGTACCTATACACAGGACTTCATCAGATATCAAACCACCTACACACAATTCTTTAAATACATTTACAATAAATTATCTCTAATTACCAAATCACCATTTAAAAAGACAGTTTGAAAAAAGACAGTTTGAAATAATAATTTTAAATCATTAACCCAAAACATATCCAAACAATTAAAAGTGTTGCTAAAAATCTCTTTGCATATATGTATGTATATATATATATATATATATATATATATATATATATATATATATATATATATATATATATATATATATATATATATATATATATATATAAAATACATAAATACATGCATTAAAAACACAAATTTCTCCTATCCTGCAATTCATATAAAATAAGCTGATAAACGCATACTACCAAATAACAAAAAGTATTGCAAGGAAAGCCATGGCTGATTATTTCAAAAGGTCTTGTCATGCCAACAAAGAGACCTGTAGAAATGAGTCCCACATTCAGGCTGCAGTAAATGATATCAGTGCCCATTACCAGGTCAGTGAAGCCACTGAATACATTGCAAAAGTCATGCTGTGTATCAAATAACAGGCCACAACTGTTAATGTTAAGTTTGTATAAGTTTTTTTTCAAATATTTTAATAATACGCCAGAGAGTAGAAGCAGGTCTGTAGATCTTCAGCTTGTTAGGAGAAGTGACTTATAGTTGTTGGATTATAACTACATTCTTTTTTTCTTCAAATTTTTTTTTTTATTTTTCAAATACATTTGAATGAGTTTCATAGTATTTATACATAACATCTTAAATAACTGTGTACACCATTTACATTAGCCTGGCACTATAACAGATCTTAATGTATACAGGTACTTTATAAGTATGTCCAATCCATTATCAGAGTGTCTGATCAATTATTGTATAGTGTCAATCAATGAAAAGACTTTTCCCCAAGGGTTGTTGATAAATGACTTTAGATAAATTCTTAGTTCTTTAATTTTAATTTCCAATAATGCTGTGGTCTTCAGTAGGCTGTAGAAGTCTTCCAAAGTTGGTATTGTGTTTGTATTCCATCTTCTTATATACTTTCTTGAAATTGTAAGTATAGTCCATACTAGATACATGTTTGACCTATTCAAATGAGGACCTTCGTTCACATTTAATAATATAAGAGCTTTAGTTAAATAAAATGATTCATTAAATAAAGCTTGTAGAACGTTATTAATACCATTCAAAAATGGCTTAATTTTAACACAAAGAAAATGTGGTTCCAGTCTGCATTGTGTACTTGCTCACATCTCCAACATATTCCTTTTATGGAAGAATTGATTTTATTGATTCTGCCTGGGGTTAAGAATGCCCTGTGCAAGCATTTCCAATTAAAAACTTTCCAGTATTGTGTAAAGGTTGTATATTTTATTGATAATAAGATATTTGTTTTAATATTTTCCATTAACTGTATTGAGTGTCCTTTTGTTATATATTTCCAGTATGAGGTTTTGGGTGTTGTTTTATAGTTTATAAATATTTTGTAAAATTTTGAAATACTGTTTCCCATGTCAAAGTCATTATATATGATTTCATATATGTATTTCATAAATTTAGGTATTTCTTTAAATGAAAAATTGTTAATTATTCTACTTTAATCTTGCGAATATGATAGAGTACTCTGTAAAGTTAGCCAGTCCTGTTGTGGAATTTTGTATGTTGTTTTTATTACTTGCATATCTAACACTTTTAGTTCTTTGATACATTGGAGCTAACAAACAAATCATTTATTTTCCCAGGAATTAATAATTTCTCTATATATTTTATGTGGAAAGTTCTTTGTGACTATAAATGGTGTTAAAAGATCAAACCAGATTTTGAAATCTTTATTTGCATTAATAATTTTCCTAAATGAGTCAATGTAATAATTAATCATACAGGTTTTAGTGGATTTAGTTATGTTATATTGCATACTAATAGATATGTGCCATGACAAGTTGTTTTTATATGATTTTTTTTGTACATCAAATTCATTTATTGATATTACAGTTAGTAATTCTTTCCAATTTGCAGAGTAATGTGGACTTATCCAATCTGAGATTGTTTTATATATTGATGCTTTTTATATATGTTTCTATATCAGGAAAGTTTAATCCTCCCTGTTTCCATGGTCTAATATGATATATTAAAGCTATTCTGTTTCTTTTGGGAAACCATAAAAATTTTATTAGGCATGAATTTATTTCTTTAAGTATATTCCTTTATATATATATATATATATATATATATATATATATATATATATATATATATATATATATATATGTATATATATATATATATACATAGGATCTTAGGCAGTAAAACCATTTTTATTAACTGTAGTCTATCTTCAAATGTTAATATTATTTTATTCCATTTTTCCACAGAGATTTTAATTGTATTGATGATATTATTGTAGTTTTTTGAGACTAATTCATTATTATCCTTGCATAACTCAATTCCTAGATATTTTAAGGTAGATTCTTGTTTCCCTATGATGTGACCCCCCTTAGTCTGCAGTTCTTTATTTTATTTAAAAATAAAATATTTGATTTTGATTTATTGAAATGGAGTCCTGAAGTCATATGAAATTTGTCAATTAATATATCTAATTCTTCTAATGTTTCTTTTGTATTAGATAATGTTAGTAATATGTCATCAGCAAATAACATTACTTTAGAATTATATTGTTCATAAACATCTATTCCTTTGATTTTTATATCGTTACGAACTGAATCTGCCAATATTCAATAGCCAGAGCAAATAGAATCGGTGACATGGGACATCCTTGTTTAGTGCCTTTTGTTATATGTATAGATTCAGAGGTAAAAGGACCTAACTTCACATACGCTAAATTATTTGTATATATATTCTTTAGGAGATGAACAAAGGATGCAGGAAATTCAAATAGCATTAGGATTTTGAATAAATAGACCCAATTTAGGGAATCAAAGACTTTCTCTATATCTAAGCCAATTATGAGTGTTTCTTTATTTTCTTTATTAACATAATCTATAAGAGAAATTATCCTTTTAATATTGTCATGTGTGTGTCTATGATATATAAATCCAGTCTGATCATTATTTATTGTTTTGGATAGTGGCATTTTCATTCTGTTAGTTAATATTGTCATAAATATCTTATAGTCATTATTTAATAATGCTATAGGTCTATATGAGGTACAGAGGTTTGGGGATTTCTTTTCCTTTAGGATTGGTGTGATTAAGGAATATCTCCAAGAGGGTAGTATTATAACTACATTCTTGAATGCTGGTGGGACAGTGCCTGAGGAAAGAAAGAGAGAAAGATTAAAGGTATGAGTAAGGGGTTTAGCAAGTGTTTTAGCTGCAAGCCTTAGGAAGGTGGGATGACATCTGCTGGATATGGCTCTCGATTTGTTAAGTCTGAGTAATAGAGGCATAGTCTGTTTTACTGAAATTTTAGATAAGTAAAGGGTTGCTGCATAATAAGCTAGAGAGTACACATCAAGAGAGGAAGGTTCTTGTTCAATGCTATGGGAAAAATTGTTGAAAAGGCTTTAGCTATGTCAGTTATAGTGGACAGTAGGAAATGGACATAGTCATTAGCAAATGCTACTTGTTTATTTTTGGTAGTTGAAGAGTTATTTAATGTCCTTGTTAAGCATTTTATTTCTTTCCAAAACTAACGGTGTAGATTAGTTTGCTTCTCATTTATGTCTAAGGAACAGAGTTTTTGCAGTATTGATTGCAATTCTTGTTTCTTTCCTTAGACCAGAAAAGTTTGATGTAGGTCCGTATTATGGGAGTCCCTTTTCTTGTTCATCCAGGTGAATCTCTGACTTTTATTTTTTTAATATCCTCTGTGAACCATGAGCAATCTGTGATCTAAGCCTTGTTTTTGAAATGGGTTACAGTGTTTCCTGAATCATAGTCAGTTTTGAGTTGAAAAAATCTAAAGCAGTGGTGGAGTCACTCATGGCATATGGTGGGGGGACCAGTCTACAGCAGTGAGTAGGGTGTTGAGAATTGGTAACATTATTAGGGAAAGATCTTCCTTCAACACAAGGGCCTTACAGAAACAGATGCTTGATGCCAGAGCCATGGGCTCAAGCTCAATGCTAAGAAATGTATAGTTATCCCCTTTGGGAAAAACATGTACCCATGAATTACCACATAGGTGGCAGTACACTAAACACCGAAAGTGTGATAAGAGACTTAGGGACACAGGTGGACAGTGGTCTCACCTTCAATAACCACATCGCCACAACAGTCAGGAAATCCTTCTATATGGCACACCTTATCACTAAGGGCTTTTCATACAGAAAAAAGGAGGTAATTGTCCCACTGTACTCATCCCTCATTAGACCCATTATAGAATACAACGCTCCATTTGGTATCTACCTCTCAAGACACCTGCAACAACTGGAAAGGCCACAGAAATACCTCACTAAAAGAATCACAAGCCTAAAGCAGATGCCCTATGCTGACCGCCTTAAAAAACTCCAGCTATACTCAGTCGCATATCGTCTACTCAGAGGTGATCTCTGCTTAACATACAAGACCATGTTAAACCCAGAGCTGTTGGGCATGCTACACTTAAAGAAATCCCAATCCCTCAGAGCCACACGCTCCAGGGATCTAAACCTTGTCATCACAATAAACAAAACATGCTGGAGGGATAGGTTCCTGACCCAGAGACTCCCCAGACTCTGGAATAGACTGCTCATACATGTCAAGCAGAGCGCCTCTTTGGCCCTCTTCAAAAGGAACCTTGATGATTGGATGGGAGAAAGGAAATTCACCCCGGGGATCAAGTCAGTTGCCCTGCTAGACAGGGGTCCAGGAAGTAAATAGTGTGGGAAGAAATAGCCAGGGAATTGTTATGGCTAGACTTGTATAGGCCCTAGGGCTGATAGCCTAGTACCAACCTATGAACTATTTGAGGTCTTTTTTAAAATGTTTTGAAAGACCCAATGGATTTAATTGGAGAGTGGTTACCCAGAGCACTAGGGAGTATTTCAGTGTTGAAGACACTTATTTTGTAATTAGTAAGACAAGTGTGAAGCTAGAACCTAGTTCCTGTATTGGTTGAAGTAGGAGTCTGTATTATTTGAAACAGACTAAATTGCAGCAAAATTTTGTTTAGAGGAAGCAAATCTTTCCCAAAAGCATTGATATGGAAATTACCAAAAATTACTGTATTGTTATGTACACCTTTAGGGAGAATATTTTGCAGAGTTTTAAGCAAAACAGAGACATAAGAGGGTATGGGTGTAAAATGCAATCCACATGTGAGTATGCCCATATATAATATATGATATATAAAAGTATCCAGTTGGTACTTGTGATTCGTTGTATAGAATTAATGCAATCCACATTGGTAATTGAGGTATTCATTTTTATTACAATTTAAACACCAACACTAGATCTAGGACCTGGTCTATTGTCCTTATATATATATAGTACTTATCTTACATAAAAATAGAGGGGTGGCAACTCTGCCATTTTCCATAAAGTGTCTTAAAGTGTCCTACTTTCATTTAAATGACTAATCCTTTTTCCTCTGGTGCTTTGAAAAGCTATAGCTATGCATAATGTTATCTTAGTGTCTTAAAGTGTCATACTGTAATTTAAACAGCTGGATATCATCACAACCCATGACAATGAGCTGACTGATGCAGGTGATGACCATGCACCCTGCAGTGCCCCAATGCACAACCACCCTGGGTACGTACCCTTTCTCAGCCATGGGCAACACTGTCAGTCTGGGTAGTAGTGATGACACTACACTCTTCCACATGGATGCGAAAATAGAAGCAGTATGCACCACCACAGACATCATAAAATATTCTGTGACATTGTCTCTGGACTCCTTGTCCACCACCACAGACATCATAAATTCTGTTGTGACATTGTCCCTGGAGTCCTTATCCACCACCACAGACATCATAAGATCTGTCACAACATTGTCCCTGGACTCCTTGTTCACCACCACAACATCATAAGTTCTGTCGTGACATTGTTCCTGGACTCCTTAGCCACCTCCACAGACATCATAAGATCTGTCATGACATTGTCCCTGAAGTCCTTGTCTACTACCACAGACATTGTAAGATCTGTCGTGACATTGTCCCTGAACTCTATATTCTCACAGAGTGGCTGATGTTGCTCAATAGCAACCTCATGAACGTCATACAACTCAGCAGGCAGCTCTATGAAGCACTGAGACAAAGCATGTTGTGTCTGCATGCTATTGCACATTTGCTGACTCATCCAAGGGGCATCCACATGTCAGGAGTGAACGGTGACATATGGCATTACTGGACAGCCCTGCAAGGCTGCACTATGGTGAGCATACCAGCATCAGATGTGCTGCACTCTTCAGCTGCTGCAGCCACATGGGGAGTGTCAGTGGTCTGCACAGCCACCTGTCATGGCACAGCCCTCCTTCTCATGTTCATCTGTGGGCATGGCTTTACCTTCACCTTGTACTGAGGTGACCATCCACACAGGACAGAGACAGACAGTGCCTGTAACTCTGGTGTTTGTGTGTTAGTATCCTCAGCAGCCCCCACACAGGTGTCAAATTTAACTTGTTGTTCTGCTCCAGTCTCCATAGCTGTCACTGTTGTAGTGGTCTGAATTGTTAATTCACAGCATAAGAAACATCAGAGTTAGCATAATTACCTGTGTGAAAACTGTGGCCTTGTGACATGCATGCTAGAAGAAACATACAGCTCACATGTAACATCAGTGAAATCCTGATATGACTGGACACCAAATATTCTTATGAGGAAAACATATGTGGCAGATGCTGTGGCCAGCCTACAGGAAAACATACGTGGTGGATGCTATGGTCGGCCTACAGGAAAACAGAAGTGGTGGATGCTACAGTCAGCCTATAGTCTGTATGTGCAATGGAGCTATAAAGACCTGGTGCATTATCCACTGAGATGTATGTGGGTGTGGCCATCCTAGTGCCAGTGTCCACACCACCTGGGATGATCCCAATACCATTATCCTAATGCAGGCTGTGCAGGCTACAGGGATAACAAAAACTCCTCTAACTCCATTACCTCATGGCTTCCCCTGTGGCCAACCTCTACACTTCTACAGAGTTTACCTTTGCAGTGACATGGCATATCATGTCAGAAACATACAACATTGCTGCAGGGTGAGATTGCACCCACCCACAGCACTGATGTCATGAAACACTGCCCACTATACTGTGTCATGTAAAGACTGGTCAGCACCCCCTTTCCAGCAGTTTTCAGCCATGAGTCCTGAATGTCTGTAGCAGGATTTCATTTTCAGTAGGGTTTAAATTGTCCAGCCTCTCCTATTCACTATGTCCTCTGAATAGGCTGCCACCAGTGAAAACAAAAGACATATCTATACTTCTGGGGCTGGTAGGATGACTGAAATATGCCACACTATAGCTGAAGAACAGACCAGGGAACAGAGAGTGCTGGTGTACCTGGCATACAGACTAACATGTTCACTGCAGGGCCTAACCTCTCAAGTAAGAACTTACACATATGTATGGGAGAAGGGCAGCACTCACTGCAATTAATTTTAAAGGAAGCTTAATGTAATATGGGTGACAGCTATGCAGTGTTAGAGTGAGAATGATGCATACATGTAGGCATAGTTCAGCTGAATACTGAATGGAATACACAGCCATATACTGTTCACAAGACATAACCTCACCATAAGAACAAACATGAATGTATAGGGGCAGGTAGCCCTGATATTGATGGCTGCCTTAGGGAAAGTAGAGTTTATGTAAACAAAAGACTTAAAGGTACAGACAGTACCTATTGCTGCCTTTAGGTGCACTGCATTCCTGTGCAAGGGCACACATTCTTAGGGAATTAGATAAATACTTTGTAGATTGCTGTATGCCTTCTCAGAGCTGTTTATGGTTCCGTAAACCACTGCCTATAGCTTCACATTCACTTGCAGTCTTTGGACACCTTAGCATTCAAAATGGTGGGCTATTGTCCATAGTCATAACTTTAAACTACTTTGTGTACTATGTAGGTAAATGAGGCTTATTGTCATGAATCGGTTTGTTTTGCTTATGCACACGAGTCAAGTAGTTCAGCTAGGTGCTTTAGGCACATCTTCCATCCTGTAATTATGTGCTTGTTCATAGGTTCATAGGTAGGTACTAGGCTATTGGCCCTAGGGCCTATACAAGCCTAGCCAAAAAGGTACCCTGGCTTTTGCCACCCAAGAAAATTATTTTCTTGTGCCCCTGTCAAGCAGAACCACAGAAGTGATCCCTGGAGTGAATTTCCTATTACCCATCCAATCATCAAGATTTTTCTTGAAGAGTGCTAATGAGCTCTGTTTGACTTAGATAGGTAGTCTGTTCCAGAGTATGGGAAGTCTCTGGGACAGGAATCTATCCCTCCAGCATGTTCTGTTTATTGTGGTGACAAGGTTTAGGTCCCTAGAGTGTGTAGCTTGGAGGGATTGGGATTTATTTAAGTGGGGCATGTCCAATAGCTCTGGGTTTGACATAGCTTTGTATGTTAGGCAGAGATCGCCTCTGAGAAGGCGATATGTGATGGAGTAAAGCTGGGGTTTTTTGAGTCGGTCTATGTAGGGCATCTGTTTGAGGCCAGTAATCCTCTTTGTGAGGTGTTTCTGCAGCCTTTCCAGTTGTTGTAGATGTCTTGTGTGGTACATACCAAAAGGGGCGTTGTACTCTATAATGGGTCTAATGAGTGATGAGTAGAGGGGAACAATGACCTCTTTTTTTCCTGGATGAGAAACCTTTTGTGAAGAGGACTGCCATGTAGAAGGATTTCCTGACCACTATGGCGATGCGATTATCAAAGGAGAGACTACTGTCCACCTGTGTCCCAAGGTCTCTTATCACACTTTTGGTGTTAAGTAGAGTACCGCCTATGTGGTAGTTCATGGGTACAGAGTTTTTGCCAAAGGGGATAACATTGCACTTTTTGGCATTGAGCTTGAGACCATGGCTTTGAGACCAGGCATCTGTTTCTTTGAGGACCTTTTGTAGGATGTCCACATCATTAGGAGTTTCGATTATGGCTCCTAGTTTGCAGTCATCTGTGAATTTAGTTAGCCAAAGACCTTCTGTGTTAGCCTGTACTTCAGAGAAGTAGATACCAAACAGGAGTGGACCCAGGACTGAACACTGTGGTACTCCACTTGTCACTGGTCTGAAGTCTGATTTGGAGTCTGCTACTTTCACAGTGTGGGTTCTGTCAGTAAGCCAGTTGACAACCCATCTTATGACATAGGGATTTATACCTAGTTTAGTGAGTTTATCTATAATTCCAGAGTGGGGGATGGTGTCGAACACCTTCGTGAGATCTAGACAGGTTGTGTGAATCACCTTACCCTCATCTGTGGCTTTGGTGACTGCTTCAAAGAAGTCTATCAGGTTTAGGAGACATGATTTGCCTTTTACAAACCCAAACTGTGTGGGGTCCAGAGTTTGGAGATCTCCGATGTCTTTGTTTATGAGTTCCATGATGATATGTTCCATGCCCTTGCAGACCAGGCTCGTCAGGCTAATGGGGCGGTAGTTCCCAAGGTGTGGCCCCCCTTTGTGGAGTGGGATAACCATCGCGGTGTGCCATTCAATGGGCACAAAGCCTGAGGTGAGGCTATGATTCAACATGGTACTTAGGTGGGGTGCCAGTTCATTCTGTAGTTCATGTAGAAGGCAGCCTGGGATGTTGTCAGGTCCCATGGATGCTGTGTTCTTGGCTTTAGAGAGTGAGGTTTTTACCTGTGCAGCCGTGATTACAGGAACTTTGCATTCTTCCGGTATAAAGATGGCCCCTTTAGGGGGTGTGAGGGGGGTAAAGTTAGCACTGAAACTATCTGCCAGGATGTTGGCAATATCAGTTGGTTCTGTATATTTAGTACCATTGTGCTGTAACTCAGAGCAGATCCGAGTGTTGCCATTGAGATTCTTGACATAGCTATAGAATGCTTTGTGGATGTCTTTAGAATCAGTGGCGATTTTGTTTTCATAACTAGCTTTGGAGGACTTTGTGCAGAATACTTGCATGAGTATATGCATCACGCTTCTGATCAGCAATATGCAATTCAGAAATCACATTCTATGCATGGTCCACTGGCTGCTATTTTACAGCTTGTGAAATTGTTAACATTTTGAGAAGTTAATTGCTCAGAAATGACTGATTCTACTAGTTATTAGTGGAGAGCACCTGCCTGATACATGATGGAAAACAAACTGCATCTCTTTCACAGGTAGTTCAGGGATCAACTACTAGGGCCTTAATGGTGTCTCTGTGGAAAAGACTTTGACTGCTATATGATGTGGCTGAGATGCTCATTAGGGCCATAGGAAGCAACAGAATGAGGGATCAGTACAGGCAATGCCACTACCCAAAAGTTCTACATGCATCAGAAGCAGAGGTTAGGCAGCAACACCCTGTATAGTATTGTAAATGCCTGTCATTGTAAACTTCTGTAGGATGTGTTGTCACTTCTCCTGCACATAAGCGTTATTGCTGCTGCTGCTAGGTCTTTCTGTCATATTTTATTACCAAATAGGGTGGGCTGTTGTGTGGTGATTCTATGTCAGGTGCTGGTGGGAGGTATTGTGATATGCTAATTATATGGATGGTGGTGCCTTGAATGTAAGTGTTACATGGTGAAGTTATTCTGAACCATCACATAGTGCCAGCTTACTACTTGGTATATCCCTACTTATAAGAGAGTTGTATATCTGTGTAGGTCTGTTTACTGTTGTACAAGGAACACACACCTGCTTGCTTCCTGGGAAACAAGTTAAGGGTCATAGTTGTTGGATGAATCTATTGTAGTAAGTCAATTACCACCGACTTGATTTCAAGTAACTTGCTGCCAGTCACTCAAAGCTCCTTGCACTTGTGACTGGCAGCAAGCTAACAAAAATTGTACTCTTCATCACAGCTCAGCTTTCCCTGGTGGCCCAGCTCCTTTATCACTCAATGTGACACATTAAGCCATGGAGTATGATAACAATATGAATCCCCTTCTCCTTTCATACAATTTTGGCACTTAGCTCCTATGGTCATACTTAGCAACTCCTGTGGGTATATTTAAGATTCTGTAGAGTTGCCCTCTTCTGTGGAATCCGGTTAAACTTGCACTGGATCCCTGTCAACTCTATGCTGCAAAGGTGTAATGCCCTGACTGCAACCCAGGTGACCCAAGACTGATTAACATCATGTACACTAAAGGGATTGGTCAGAGTGCATGGAAGTTACAAGCCAATGTCACCTGTCCATCCTGGGAGAGGAAAGTTGCCCACCCTGTTAGAACTGATGACTTGCTAAGCAGAGGCTGAAATATCACGTCAATAGGTCTAGGGTCAAGACCTATGAAAAGATTGCCAGACACTGCTTGGAGCTTTATTTAGGGGATGATGCATATGTGGAGGCATGCATGTGACAGTCCTAATATAGGGGATTGCAACTGGGTCTCATAACCTGCTTATAGTGTGTTTGAGACATGGATGCCAATAAATCCACCACAAGAGCAAAGCTTGAGAGCTGAATCTTGGCATCCATGTTGAGAACACGATAAGGGTTGTGATCTGGGACTCGGTCATAAGTCTTTATAATGCACAAAGCTTTAGCTGTTTCATATACTACTAGTTTCAAGAAAAAAAAGAGCCTGAAGTGTTTTATTGGCTTTGAAAGCCAGTAAAGCACTAAGTGAGTGCTGACAAACAAACAGCAGCATAACTGTCATCTTCTTTGTTTGAGAAGTCTGAGCAAATCCTGTAAGGTGTTTATCTTATAGACACAAGGTGCAGGGTTTAATTCTCACATGGGTTAATTGGCTTGGTTTAAAATGGCCCACAAGAGCAGTATTAACCTATGAACCAGTAATAATGGGACGATGAAAGACCAAAATCAAGGATTGTTTTTAAATGTTCTAATTCACTTAAAGTTAATAGATCAACAAGATTTACATCAACCTGCATTTTACTGACTCGTAATCCTCAATGATTTACTTTGCGGGATAGTGCAAAAACACGAAGCAAAATCAGGGAAGTTCTGCAAAATAAGAGATAGCTGAGAGGTACAGTATTCAGAAATAAAGTACACCTATTGCAGATGTTAAAGCAGTTTCTAAAACTTATTAGCCACTTTGTTCTGCTATTCTTTCTGAGAATAACAGAGTGAACTTCTAACAACATTTAAAAGCTGCATTACCTTCTGCCATTGTTATTTGCTAGCTGGCACTGTCTGCTTTTGGTCCCTAAAATGAGACATGATCTTAGTGCTTAGGATGTTCTTAGAAAGGTTTTGTTAAACACCCCAAAACTCTGTTAAGATACGGTTTCATGCCAGGGAAAGTTTTTATCATTCTCTCAGTTTGAGTGTAATCTTGATGTTCCATGCACTGCATTGCAATCCTCCATGTTGGTGGCAGAATGTAGCAGAACAAACATGGTGGTAATGGCTGGGGACTTGAGGAGAATGAACCTTACTGACTGTTTGAATGATAAATTCTCTATTGCACATCATGAAGTAGGGGAACCTGATGGCTGGTAGGCCGGAGATAGAGCAATACTAAAGAAAAAAATCTTACATTTGATCACACCCAAGTTCAGCCACTGGGACTAAGATTTTCAGGTTCATAGGCTTAACTGTTAAGCTTACATCCTATTGCTCTTCAAGGAGTTTGATTTCAATAAACCTGAGTTGATGTTACATGTATAAATCAAGAATATTTTTGAAAGAAGTTAATGACTTATTTTTTTCTGATTGTAAGAATTTTATTCAATAATATTGTAAGGTACTGAGTAAAGTATCTGTCACTTTTTTATTAATGGTATTTATTTTAGTATTAGGTTCCTCAGTTTGGTTTTAACTCCCCAAGTAATGTTTTCCAATTATAACATTTTGAGTATAATCTAATCAGATATTTACCTTATAAATAAGGCAGAGATCATCTCAAAGTAACGTATAAGTAACACAGTATAATGACAATTCCTGAAGCTTTTCCAGATAGGGATTATCAACTCTAATTTTTCTGGTAAGGAATCATTATATATTTTCAGGGGGCTTGTGCGAAGATTACTGAAAGTAGCTCTGGAGATGTAAAGTGTTACAATGATCTCCAGTCAGTAACTGGACATAGCCGTGCAGCCTCCTGTGACTTATTATGTAACTCTCCTTATGCTATGCATGATTCCTAATTTGGCTACTGGAAGCTCTCATATTAAGCTCCACTTTTGGATAGCTATAATTTGTATATATGTACATATGCTGCATCATTTTCTATTTTTATTTTAGACATCATTTTCTATTTTAAGACAGCATTCACTCTCCTTTGCAATTCTGTATTATATTTATGTTCTTATTACTTGGCACTCATAGCTGCTCAATAGTTGGTTCATCTTTTGTATTATTTTTGGGTTTTTCAAAACTCCATGTTAATTGTACTGTCATTTGTTGCTTGATTTAAGTTGTAGTTTGTAGCCTCCTGGGACTTACTACATAAATGCACTTATTTTTAAAATCGTTTTTTTCTCAAAACTTGCATTTTATCTGTCTTTGGCCTAGCACTCTTGTGTGGGGTCATTTACTGCACTGTTATAACTTGTTGATACTTGTGAACCTCTGCTATCTCTGAAAAAAACAAAAAACAATCTTGCTTTTTTCCCACTTTTCTGAGATTTAAAAAAGTTCAGTTACAGGCTTGCTGTTCTTGAACTGTTTGTAAGTTTCTTGGAGGCCATTTTTTGCTTGGGCTAAAGGGAAGTCTCTCTGTTGATCAGTGGCAGTGAAAAACATTGAGCAGCCTGCCTGCCCCTGTGGGAGTTGTTACTGACTTGAAACTGTAGTTTTATTGGACATTTTGGGTCATTTCCAAACTCCTTCATCTTCCTCTCTTAAAACCCTCTTTTGCACGGTTTTGCTCGTTTTTGTGCATAGCGCAACAGCGGGCAGCGCCGCCTAATTGGGTTTAAACTATTTCTGGCTCCACAAAGTCTGCTCTTCACTTTTTCCCTTAGAACTGTTCTATCTCTCAATTTAAACACCATATTCTCATTCTAAGGCCCTTCACTGGTCCAATTAAGTAATCCTACAAGTTAGCACTATTAAACCATAAGCACTACTTACTCTTATACTCTCTACGATTACCCTGTCCTCTATTGGTCCGTCTTAAATTCAGTTTCCCTATATTACTCTAGCATGTCCAAAAGTCAGTCAATGGTTTCCTCTCCAGTCCAGATGGTGAATCTGGGAATTTTGAGGCAATGTTACAACTGTCTCATGTACACAGACAACCCTCTCCTCCTCCAAACAGGTTCAAATATATGTGAGAGATGCAACTATTTAGCCAAACTGGAGGCTGAGCTCTCTCATCTCAAAACTGGTGTAACCAGTCAGGAGGAGAAGGTAACCTCACACAACACAATTCCAGTATCACATAGTCCCACCACATCAGCGAACCAAACACATAAATACACAAAAACATACTCGGAGGCTCTAAATAAAAATCTACCTAAGCAACACAGACCTCCAAAGCAGACATCTAAGCAAACACTACCTCAAAACAAAACACGCACAACACATAGCCCACAAAGTCAATGTGCCAAGCAGCCACAGCCCTTAAGGCTGAATAACACACCTGATACTCTTGTAATAGGTGACTCTATTGTCAGATACACTGACGTCCCGCTCACCAGGCTGAATAAAGAGAAGGTCATGGTGAGCTGCCTGTCGGGTGCTAGGATCCGCCACATAACGCAAGCACTCAGGTCACTCCAAAGCAAATACAAATATGACTCAGTCATTGTACATGCTGGTGTGAATGACCTGAGATGTACCTCCCTGGACTACATGAAAAGAGACATAGAGGAGCTCTCTGATCATGTATCCCAGGCTGGTATGACCCTGACCTTGAGCAGCATCTTTCCCTCACCTAGAATGATGCCACAGTACAAAGACAAAATGATCGATTTTAACAATTGGCTAAAATTTTGGTGTCATTCAAAGGGGATCCAGTGTCTGTCAGCCTGGGATAACATGCTCGACAAGCCACATTTCTTCGCTAGGGACGGCTTGCACCTGTCACCACTGGGCTTTCGGATATTGGCAAAGGCTCTTGCCACCCCTATAGTGCCTTTTTTAGGCAAGGCTCAAAAGTCAAACCCACCCCCATAGACAGCACAAGGAACAAGAAACTAGGGGTAATGCTGCTTAACGCCAGAAGTCTTAACCTCAAGATGCACGCACTTGAAGCTCTCCTCAGTATGGAGAACATCGATATCTGTGCAGTGACAGAAACCTGGTTCAAGGCTCCAGAGAGCACCCCAGCACTACCAGGCTATACCTCATATCATGCTTTTCGGCCCCAAAACCCGGACCGAACCACAAAAGGAGGGGGAGTTTCCATATTTATCAAGGATATCCACACCTCCAGGTTAGTGGCATTGCACGAAGTATCGGAGACCATCCATGTGCAACTAACAGTGGGCAAGACTGCTTTTCAGTTTATAGCATCCTACAGACCACCCTGTCAAAGTCAGGAATCCCACTCGGCTTTCCTGAAAACATTGGAGAACATGAAGATCTCTCCGAACACCATTATATTGGGTGACTTCAACTACCCAAACATTGACTGGGAGCACTACTCAAGCCCCAGCACCTTAGCCCAAAGGTTCCTGGAAATTATAAACTCAAATGCTATGGAACAACTAGTCACCACTCCTACAAGAGGGGACAACATACTAGACCTGATCATTACCAACATGGGGACTCTATGCTCCACACCAGAAGTATATCCCTCATTGGTAAGATCAGACCATAAATTAATTTCACTGGATGTCCACATCCCGACCCCACCCCCAGCCCAGAAAACCACAGTGAAAAACTTCTCAAAAGCAAACTTCTCACTTCTCAAAAACCAAAGTGGAATCCTTCAAGGCCCCAGGGCCAGTAGAAACTACAGCCCAAACTGCAGAATCCTACATAAACGCATTCTATGGACATCTAAAGGAATGCATGGATCATACTATCCCAAACAAAACCAAGACCCAATCATCCAAAGGCAGGCGTCCAGTCTGGTGGACCCCTGCCATAAATAAACTGTACAACAGAAGGAGGAAGCTACTACATGATAGAGCAAAATCCCTAATAGGGAAGGCATTTCTGAACAGTACTAGCAAAAAATTACGATCCCTCATAAAATCCTCCAAGGCCAGCTTCGAGAGAAAAATTGCACAGGACACCAAAGACAATCATAAGGCTTTTTTCAGTTATGTTAGGAACCTGGAATGCAACTCCCAGACTTGTTCTGAGTTGATTCTAAACGACAAAAAATACACTGAACCCACAGACATCGCCAATATCCTGGCAGACAGGTTCAGTGCAAACTTCTCCACCCCAAAAGAGCAAGTATCTATCCCAGCAGAGGGCTGCCTCCCAAACATCTCTGATGCTCAACTGAAGGCTGCCCTCTCCAAAGCAAAAAACACTGCTTCCATAGGACCAGATGGCGTCCCAGGTTGCGTCCTACATGAACTCCAAGAGGAACTAATCCCTCAAATAAAACAGCTATACAATCTCAGCCTCACTACAGGATATGTGCCCACAGAATGGCGTACAGCAACAGTGGTCCCACTCCACAAAGGTGGAGCCTCTAGGGACCCTGGAAACTATTGCCCCATAAGCCTGACTAGCTTAGTCTGCAAGGCTATAGAGAGGATCATCATTGAGCTCATAAACAAAGACATTGGGGACCTACAGACACTAGATCCTACCCAGTTCGACTTTGTCAAGGGCAGATCCTGCCTTTTGAATCTGGTTGACTTCTTCAAAACAGTCACCAAAGCCATAGATGAAGGGAAGGTAGTCCACACAGCCTATCTGGACCTTGCAAAGGCATTTGACACAATACCCCACTCGGGCATCATAGATAAGCTATCCAGCTTAAATATAAACCCCTATGTCACAAGATGGGTCGCAAACTGGCTCAAAGACAGAACCCACAGAGTGAGAGTTGCTGGAGCCATGTCAGACTCGAAACCGGTCACAAGTGGCATCCCACAGGGTTCTGTCCTGGGACCACTCTTGTTCAGTATATACTTTTCTGAGGTACAGGCAAACGTGGGAGGACTATGGCTCACCAAGTTTGCAGACAACTGCAAACTGGGCACCATAATAGACTCTCCAGCTGACACAAACATCCTTCAAAAAGGTCTCACAGAGACAGATAACTGGTGCCAGTGCCATGGTTTAAAGCTAAATGCCAAAAAATGTACAGTCATACCCTTTGGCAAAAATAATGTGCCCACAAATTACCACATAGGCGGAAACCCATTAAGTACAGAGAAAGTTATTAGGGACCTGGGGACCCAAGTTGATAGCAATCTCTCCTTTGAAAACCACATTGCCAAAGTGGTTAGAAAGACCTTCTACATAGCCCACCTCATCATGAAGGGTTTCACATCTAGATCAAGAGAGGTAATTGTGCCCCTTTATTCATCCCTCATCAGGCCCATCATAGAATAGAATGCCCCTTTTGGGATGTACCTTACCCGACACCTGCAGCAATTAGAAAGACCCCAAAAGTATCTCACCAAGAGGATCAAGGGTCTCAAACAGATGCCATATGCTGCTCTGTTAAAAAAACTCCAGCTCTACTCAGTTGCATACCGCCTACTTCTATGCCTGACATACAAAGCTATGTCAAATCCAGAATTAATGGACATGCTCCACCTCAGTAAATCTAAATCCCTTAGAGCCACATGCTCGAGGGACTTGAACCTCAGCACAGAAATAAATAGAACTTGCTGGAGGGACAGGTTCATAACCCAGAGGCTCCCTTCGCTCTGGAATAGAATTCCAGTTCATGTGAGGCAGAGCACCTCACTGAATCTCTTCAAGAAGAATCTCGATAGGTGGATGGGGGATCGTAGGTTTGTCCCAGGGATTACTCCCATGTCACTATTAGACAGAGGCCCAGTAAACTAAACCTTAAAAAGGGCACAGTATACTCAAATCAAGGAGTGGCGTAAGCCATACAGAATTGGGCTAGGCTTATAATTGCCCCAGGGCAGATAGCCTAGTATGAACCTATGAACCTATGAACCTAATACAGCTACTGTAAGCTCTCATATTAAGCTCCACCTCTGGGCAGCTATCATCTGTATATATGTACATATGCTGCATCAGTTTCTATTTTTATTTTAGACATTTTCTATTTTAAGACAGCATTCACTCTCCTTTGCAATTCTGTACTATATTTATGTTCTTATTACTTGGCACTCGTAGCTGCTCAATAGTTGGTTCATCTTTTGTATTATTTTTGGGTTCTTCCAAACTCCATGTTAATTGTACTGTCATTTGTTGTTTGATTTAAGTTGTAGATTGTAGCCTGGGCTGGGCCTGTAATTGGTCATACTTGATTAGTACTCTACCCTGTTAAGCAAACCGACCAATCAACCAACCAACTGATCAATAATCAATCAATAAATCATAAACTGCTAAACTGGTAATAAGTCTAGTAGGATACTCCAGACTTCATCCCCAACAACAGGCTCCATCTCATCCTGAGGGATCTCCAGGTGTCCCAGGCAAGCTGAGAGATATAATCCCTTCAGCCTTTGCTGGGTCTGCCATGCAGAATCTTCCCAGTGTGTCATGCCTAGTACATGTTCATTGGAAGACATCCAGGGTGCATCTTCACAAGATGCCCAAAACACCTGAACTGACTCCTGTCAGTAAATGTATTTCAGGGTCCTCGTGGTTTACCAAACTCCTTATTAATGTTATAGAGAGTGAGCCCCAGCTACTCCATGAAGGAACTTCATTTCTGCTGCTTATTCATGACTTCATCCTTTTGGTTACTACCCAATGCTTAATGTCATGGTGAAGGATGGGTTACAGACTGACCATTTAATTAAGAGCTTCTTCTAATGACCTACCTGCCATGTCACCAACCATAGTCACCTGGTACAATGCATGCATTGTGTTGCCACCACTGCACCCATTCATTGTCCAATCTATTTTCCCTGCTACCCTCACTTATGAACAAGGTGACAACATACTTAACCCCCTTCATCTAAGTTAACTGCCCTTCCACTTGCTGACAGCAAATTGCATTTTCTTTTGAGATAGAACGTTTACCTCTGATTTAGAGGTGCTGATTTTCACTCCTGCTACTTCACACTCAGCAGTGAATTACCCCCAGTGCATGTTGGAAGTTAGTCAATTGAGGCTATGGGATGACATCATCAGCAAACAAAAAAGATGCAACCCTCATGTCCCCTAACTGGATACTTCCCAGACTTTGATGTCCTCTTCATGAAAATCATAAATAAGAAAGGAGTCAAGAGTCATCCTTACACCCACCTTGAACATATTCTGCTTAATGTCAAGAATGTGAAAACAACTCTCACTTCTGAAATATAGGGTGTCACATAGCATGCACCATGTGCACTGGGACCATGTGCTGTTTTAACACTTTCCACAAGACATGCCAGGATGGGTATGCATTATGTCTTCTTTAAGTCTAAAAAATCACATGTAGACAGTACTGGCAAACTCTCATGACCACTTTAATATCTGTACAAGGCAAAAGAACTGGTCCTCAGTTCTATGAACCATGAATCCATTTTGGTCTTCCTGCATCAGAGGCCTGATTGTTGGGTGAAGTCTCCTTTCCAGCAACATAGCATATGCTTTTTCAAGGTAAACTTCTTCTTCTTCTTTCAGCTGTTCCTGTTAGGGGTCACCACAGCAGATCATCTATTTCCATTTCTTCCTGTCCTCTGCATCTTGCTCTGTCACACCAACCACCTGCATGTCCTCTCTCACCACATCCATAAAACTTATTTTAGGCCTTTCTCTTTTCATCTTGCCTAGCAGCTCCATTCTTAGCATCCTTTTTCCAATGTACCCAGCATCCCTCCTCAGTACATGTTCAAACCAATGCAATCTCGTCTCTCTGGCTTTGTCTCTAAACCGTCCAACCTCAGTTGACTCTCTAATATACTTATTCCTAATCCTGTCCACCCTCATCACACCCAGTGCAAATATTAACATCTTTATCTCTGCCACGTCCAGCTCTAGCTCCTGCCTTTTTGTCAGTGCCACTGTCTCCAACCCATATAACATAGCTGGTCTCACTACCCTCTTGTAGACCTTCCCTTTCACTCTTACTGGTACTCGTCTGTCACAAATCACTCCTGACACTCTTCTCCACCCACTCCATCCTGCCTGTACTGTCTTCTTCACCTCTCCTCCACACTCACCATTACTCTGAACTATTGATCCCAAGTATTTAAACTCATCCACCTTCACCACCTCTATTCCCTGCATCCTGACCATTCCTCTATCCTCCCTCTCATTTGCACACACATATTCTGGCTTAGTCCTGCTGACCTTCATTCCTCTCCTCTCTAGAGCACATCTCCACCTCTCCAGGATCTCCTCAACCTGTTCCCTACTCTCACTACAGATCACAATGTCATCAGCAAACATCATACTCTATGGGGACTCCTGTCTGATCCCATCTGTCAACCTGTCCATCACCATTGCAAATAAGAAAAGGCTCAGAGCTGATCCTTGATGTAATCCCACCTCCACCTTCAATGCATCCTTCACTCCTACCACAGACCTCACTACTGTCACACTACCCTCGTACATATCCTGTACCACAATTACATACTTCTCTGCCACTCTCGACTTCCTCATACAATACCACAACTCCTCTCTAGGCACCCTGTCATATGCTTTCTCTAAGTCCACAAAGACACAATGCAACTCCTTTTGACCCTCTCTATACTTCTCCATCTACACCCTCAGAGCAAACTTTGCATGTGTAGTGCTCTTTCCCAGTATGAGACCATATTGCTGCTCACTAATCATTACCTCCCTTCTTAATCTAGCTTCCACTACTCTTTCCCATAACTTCATGCTGTGACTGATCAATTTTAGCCCTCTGTAGTTACTACAGCTCTGCACATCACTCTTATTCTTAAAAATCGGTGCAAAACACTTCTTCTCCACTCCGTGGGCATCCTCTCACTTTCCAAGATTTCATTAAACAATCTGGTTAAAAACTCCACTGCCATCTCTCCTGAACACCTCCATGCTTCCACTGTTATGTCATCTGGACCAACAGCCTTTCCATTCTTCATCCTCTTCATAGCTGTCCTTACTTCTGCCTTGCTAATTTGTTGCCCTTCCTGATTCACATCATCCAACCTTCTCTCTCTCATTCTCTTCATTCATCAGCCCATCAAAGTACTCTTTCCATCTGCTCAACACACTCTCCTCGCTTGGGAGTACATTTTTCTCATTATCCTTTATCATCATAACCTGCTGCACATCTTTCCCAGCTCAGTCCCTCTGTCTAGTCAATCAGTACAGGTCCTTTTCTCCCTCCTTAGTGTCCAACCTTTCATACAACTCTCCATACGCTTTATCCTTAGCCTTCGCCACCTCTCTCTTCAACATATGCCTCATCTCCTTATACTCCTGTCTACTTTCTTCATCTCTCTGACAATGCCACTTCTTCTTTGCCAACCTCTTTCTCTAATATACTCTCATGTACTTCCTCGTTCTACCACCAGGTCTCCTTGTCCTCTTTTCTCTGTCCAGATGTCACACCAAGCACTTTTCTAGCTGTCTCCCTTACCAGCTCTGCTGTAGTTACCCAGCTATTTGGTAACTCTTCACTGCCCCCCCCCCCCCGCAGTGCCTGTTTTAACTCTTCCCTGAACTTCACCTCACAATCCTCCTTTTTCAACTTCCACCATTTGATTCTTGGTGCTGCCCTCACACTCCTCCTCCTCCTCTTCTTGATCACCATCATCCTACAGACCTCCATCCTATGCTGCCTAATTATGCTTTCCCCTGTCACCACTTTACAGTCTCCAATCTCCTTCAGACTGGCCCTCCTGCATAGGGTATAATCCACCTGTGTGCATCTTCCTCCATGCTTATATGTTGTCACCCTATGCTCCTCCCTATTCTTAAAATATGTATTCACCACAGCCATGTCCATCCTTTTCACAAAAATCCACTACCATCTGACCTTCTGCATTCTTCTCCTTAACACCATACCTACCCATCACCTCCTCATCCCCTCTGTTCCCATAACCAACATGCCCTGTCTCATCCATCGCACACCCAACTTGCGGAGCATATGCACTAACAACATTCATCATCACACCATCAATTTCCAGCTTTATAAACATCACTCTGTTTGACACTCTTTTCAACTCCAAAACACTTTTGGCATACTGGTCCTTCAGGATAACCCCTACCCCATTTCTCCTCCCATCCACACCATAGTAGAACAATTTGAACCCACCTCCTATACACCTTCCATCTGGTCTCTTGAATGCACAATATACCAATCTCAGCTAACTCTGTCCCTATACCAGTCATACTGCCAACATTAAAAGTTCCTACCCTTATTACCACACTCCTTACCGTGCTTTCTCTCATCCTGCCTTTGGGCATGCCTTTCCCCTCTTCTTCTCCTTCTCCTCCTCCTTCAGCCAACAGTAGTCCAATTTCCACCAACACCCTGTTCACTAACAGTAATAGTGGCAATCGATGTCATCCCAGGGCTCAACCAATCTGGTATGGAAATCTGTATTGTTGTCTGCATATGTCAATACTGCTATAACTGAAATATACTCTTCTATCCTGCCCCCTTTTTGGAAGTTGAAGTCATATCCCAGTTTGCCAGTCCAATGATCTAACCTTCCACACAACGCAATAAGTGTGTTAAGCATGATATTTCAACAATGCCCAGCAACTTCAGTAATTCAGGCCAGATTTCATCCACTCCCATAGCCTTGCCATGGCAGAACTGTTTAATTGCTGCTGTGGCCTCATTTACAGAAGTGCATTAAATTCCACCATCTGCTTCTGGCATTGCCTCCTCAGAGTAGTTCGTCATCATGATCCTTCTACCTCTCAACAATGACCTCAAGTTAAGGTTCACATTTCTTGACCCTTGCTGAGAACAGCCTGGGCAATATCCTGCCCCCCTTTGAGTCATCAGATGGTTTTCTGAAGTCATCCTAAAGTCATTCTCCATGACTTGACAGACTCCACTCACAACCATGCCTTTACCTCATTAATTACTGTAGCTGCTGCCTTCTTGGCTTGTCACTCCCAGTCAGTCAAATTCAGAGACCACTCCCCCAGGATTACATGGAAGGCCTCTTTGTTTCTCATGATAGCTGCCCTCACTGATGTTGAACATTAGTAAGTCCTAGCGTTATCTCTCTGACAGGCACTGACTACATTTTGGCCACTGCTCCTTGCCACTGCCAAAGTTCTTCTAAAGTCATCTCACCCTGAAGTGCTGTTCAAATTTCTGTGGATGCTCTCAATACACATTTGGGTTTTCTGGGTCATCCAGCTGCTGTGACAGGCACATATTTATATCCTCTTTGTAAAGTCTAACAAGTCTACATTTACTAAGACAGCTTTTCATTTAATGAAAGGCAGTTTTATCATTTTTTTGTGGTATTCTTTAAATTGAATGTCAATTTCTATGAATGTTGTATATTTGTGTGTGTGTGTGTGTGTGTGTGTGTGTGTGTGTGTGTGTGTGTGTGTGTGTGTGTGTGTGTGTGTGTGCAGCAGGGCTTGCCACTTGGGAAAGTATTTTTACATGTTTTTTTGTAGTTTCAATCAACCTGCATTTTTGCACTGAATAATGCAGTTTAGACTGTGTTGCATAAATGTTTTAGACGTTCATTTGTTTGGCATTCTAGTTATGGACATGAATCCTTTATTGACATTAAAGGCAGGAGTACTGCTAATGCACTAGGTGTGTGTGTGTGTGTGTGTGTGTGTGTGTGTGTGTGTGTGTGTGTGTGTGTGTGTGTATATTGGAGAATTCCTATTTTATTGAAGTGATATACCTCAGTTTACTGCAGATGGCAGCAGATGTTTGTCATACAACTTCAGGTTTTTGCTTTATCTCGTGACATTCTGCTCTCACTGTGTGGTAACTGACTTCAGATCTGTTTAGGTATAGATGCTATTTGTAACATCAGTTACATCACTTGATACCACGGGAAATTACTGCTCTTACTTGTAATATACCATGATATAGATTCATTCTCTGCTGCAAATTTCCAGCAACATTGTTTTAGCCCAGATTTTGTCATGTGGTATCTTTGGCAAGTCTTTGTTTGTTAGTGACATTTGGAAGTATGAAAGAATTATCCGCTATGGTGTTTCACTAATTCTGGTTTGGATCAGGTTTCTTCATTTTCTGTGTGTGTGTGTGTGTGTGTGTGTGTGTGTGTGTGTGTGTGTGTGTGTGTGTTTAGCCATGCTGGCTCAGCTGATTTGGTGTCTGGAAGTTTTCTTTTCTTACAGCATTGCATTACTTATCCTCAGGGCTATGCTTTTAATTTGTGTGTGGCCTTCTTGGTTCATTGCACTTGCATATTTTATATCTGACATTTCTTTTCATTATTGGGATACTTTGATGTTATTATGAGTTCGGATTGCACTTGAATCTTGGACCACTCAGGAACTGCTCCTTTAAGAACTAATCTTACCGTTTTAGCTTATTGACAGAAGGAATATTTATTGAGGTATTGGTCATTTTGGCTCATTATGTTAGCCTTTTTGGAACTGAAAGCTTTAATCATGCGGAAAAATATTTAGCTTTTCACTGGAAGTAAACTTACTTTAAACATCATAGTGCTCAAGTACTGAGCTCTTCTTTTGCAGACTCTGAGCTGGTTTGTTTGTTTGGTACAGTCAATGTGTATGGATTCATTTTGTATTGTCATTTTTTTCTACTTATGCATGATAGGTGGTACAGAGATTAAAAACTATAGCTGATATACCAGTTACCTGCAGCATTTCTAGGTTTGATTCCCACAGCCTCCATTTTTATTTATTTAATATTTGTTAACCAGGAAAGTCTGACTTGGAACTAAGCCAATTTTCAGCAGAGACACAGGGAGAAATGCTCCAGATGCATGTCTTAGAATGTGGGAGGAAACCAGAGCACCCAGAGGAAACCCACAAGAACGCAGGGAGGATATGCAGACTCTACACAGAAGGCACCCCAGCCAACAATTGAACCAGAGAACCTTTTGCTGTGAGGCGACAACGTTGCCACTGCACCATCTGAATTTACCATTTCCTATTATGTAATACTGATCAAGTCTCTCAAACAGTCATTTCTCCCAGGCTATGCTGGAAAAGGTCCATGTGGATCTATATTAACATGTTGTGTCTTTCGGCTTTTCCCAGTTAGGGGTCACCACAGCGGAACTCCGGTCTGCTAATGATTGGCAGTAGATTTTTATGTGCCGAGTTGCCAGCCCTGACACACAACCTTTAACGAAGGTGCACCCATTCACACATGTCTTCACACAGAGGACGCTCTAGCTGAGAATCGAACAGGACAATGTCTTACTGTGAGGCGACAACACTACCGCAGCACCACCACCGCATTAACATATATATGATTATTATATGATTATAAAAGGAAATTTCACAAAACAAAAATCCAAAAACTAAAAAAATTGAACCTGAAAAAAAATGCTTAGAAATCTATTTTATGCAGAGGGGCAAGTCCTGTGCACTCCGTATCCCGGCAACTTACATATATCAATTCCAAGATTACAAAAACAGTGAGGAAATGGCAAATTCTCATTCCTGTTATACAGCGATCTTGCACACATAGATGAATATAAATGCTGCTACCTCTTCAAAGAATGCCACAAGATTCAAAATGCAAGATTTCTCCTTAACAGACCCATAGTTTTCCATATGTAACACAAGTAGGTCTACAGTGTCATTTGTAACAAAAGTTCCATTTAGCTCCCGTTTACTCTAAGTACAACTCATCAGGAAAGAAAAACACTGACCCTTCCTGTTCAGTTGTTAACACTACACTAGGTTCATAGCTGTTCTGCACTGCTTGCTTTCCTTTAGGTAGGGATTAAAGGGTAGTCTTGCTGATTATTCATAACAACATGAAGAATTTATGGAAAAAATATCAGAAAGTGTACACAGTCTCTCTGTATACATACGATATTTTGGAGGCAAATGAAACATATTAAAGTCCATCAGATATGGACAAGAATTTTGGTTTTATTGGCTAATTTTGGCTCATCAATTCACACTAAAAAATCCATCTCAAACCACAACCACCAAACTGCCATCTCTAGCAGTTAACACAATCTTAAGCAATAATATTGCAAAAGAAAGTCAACAGTAAAAAACAATCTCTGCATGCTTCAATCCTTTGACATGCAAATACTAACCCAGTTAGAGTTAAAATATAAACCACAAGAATGTAAATATCACACCATAAAAGTTTTACTTAAAATGTCACTTTTTCAAAGTAAAAAAAGAAAGTAACAATTACAGTAATACCTTACATGCACTCTGACCTGATGTGTAGAAACTGGAAAAAGGGGTTGTAGATAGACTGAAATGTATCACACAGGAACGTTTCCAAATAATTAATACTCTAAACAGAAACAAAGTATTTACATAGAGGTGTTTGCCCCTACACCCTTTTTACTTAACTATACTAATTCCATAGTAGCGCAACGACTACAGTGAAAATCCTGGGTAACACACTGACAGTTTAGAATGCAGGTAGAATGGTTCAGTCTTCAGTGAAGCAGGTTTGACAAAGCTGTTTATGTTCCATCATAGCTTCACACATGGTTGGTTATAACCTACTCACACATGACATGCAAAGTACGACAGGGAGAGGATTTGCCACTTACATAAACATTCTACCAATAGGGAAGTTGATTTTTACAGTGATAAGGGAAGGACTGCTAACATAGGTTCATAGGTATAGGTTCATAGGTAGGTACTAGGCTATTGGCCCTGTGGCCTATACAAGCCTAGCCAAAAAGGTACCCTGGTTTTCGCCACCCAAGAAAATTATTTTCCTGTGCCCCTGTCAAGCAGAACCACAGGGTGAATTTCCTATTACCCATCCAATCATCAAGATTTTTTTTTGAAGAGTGCTAATGAGGATCTCTGTTTGATATAGATAGGTAGTCTGTTCCAGAGTATGGGAAGTCTCTGGGACAGGAATCTATCCCTCCAGCATGTTCTGTTTATTGTGGTGACAAGGTTTAGGTCCCTAGAGCGTGTAGCTCGGAGGGATTGGGATTTCTTTAAGTGGAGCATGTCCAGCAGCTCTGGGTTTGACATAGCTTTTATGTTAGGCAGAGATCGCCTCTGAGTAGGCAATATGCGACGGAGTAAAGCTGGAGTTTTCTGAGTTGGTCTGCATAGGACATCTGTTTGAGGCCAGTAATCCTCTTTGTGAGGTTTTTTTGCGGCCTTTCCAGTTGTTGTAGATGTCTTGTGAGGTACATACCAAAAGGGGCATTGTACTCTATAATGGGTCTAATGAGTGATGAGTAGAGGGGAACAATGACCTATTTCTTTCTGGATGAGAAACCTTTTGTGACGAGGTGTGCCACGTAGAAGGATTTCCTGACTGGTGATATGATTATCAAAGGAGAGACTACTGTCCACCTGTGTCCCAAGGTCTCTTATCACATTTTCAGTGTTAAGTAGACTACTGCCTATGTGGTAGTTCATAGGTACAGAGTTTTTACCAAAGGGGATGACAATGCACTTTTTGGCATTGAGCTTGAGACCATGGCTTTGACACCAGGCATCTGTCTCAGTGAGGCCCTTTTGTAGGATGTTCACATTGTTAGAAGTTTCAGTTATGGCTCCTAGTTTGCAGTCATCTACGAACTTTGTTAGCCTGTACTTCAGAGAAGTAGATACCAAACAGGAGAGGACCCAGGACTGAACCCTGTGGTACTCCACTTGTCACTGGTCTGAAGTCTGATTTGGAGTCTGTTACTTTCACAGTGTGGGTTCTGTCAGTAAGCCAGTTGGCAACCCATCTTGTGACATAGGGATTTATACCTAGTTTAGTGAGTTTATCTATAATTCCAGAGTGGGTGATGGTGTTGAACGCCTTGGCGAGATCTAGATAGGCTGTGTGAACCACCTTACCCTCATCTATGGCTTTGGTGACTACTTCAAAGAAGTCTGTCAGGTTTAGGAGACATGATCTGCCTTTTACAAACCCGAACTGTGTGGGGTCCAGAGTTTGGAGATCTCTAATGTCTTTGTTTATGAGTTCCATGATGATACATTCCATGGCTTTGCAGACCAGGCTCGTCAGGCTAATGAGCCGGTAGTTCCCGGGGTCTGTTGTGGCCCCCCCATTGTGGAATGGGATAACTGTTGCGGTGCGCCATTCAATGGGCACAAAGCCTAAGGTGAGGCTAGGATTGAACATGGTACTTAGGTGGGGTTCCAGTTCATTCTGTAGTTTGTGTAGAAGGCAGCCTGGGATGTTGTCAGGTCCCATGGATGCTGTGTTCTTGGCTTTGGAGAGTGAGGTTTTTACATGTGCAGTCATGATTACAGGAACTTTGCATTCTTCCGGTATAAAGATGGGCCCTTTAGGGGATGAGAGGGGGGGGGGGGGTAAAGTTAGCACTGAACCTATTTGCCAGGATGTTGGCAATATCAATTGGTTCTGTATATTTAGTGTCATTGTGCTGTAACTCAGAGCAGATCTGAGTGTTGCCATTGAGATTCTTGACATAGCTATAGAATACTTTGTGCCTGTCTTTAGAATCAGTGGCGATTTTGTTTTCATAACTAGCTTTGGAGGATTTTATGAGGGATCTCAGCTTCTTACTGAGACTGACTAGGGAGTTCCTCCAATCATGGGATTTTACTCTTTTTTTGCAACAGTTTCTTTCTTCTGTTGTAGAGTTTGTTTATGGCAGACGACCACCAGATTGGCTTCCTTTTTTTGGAGGGATAGCATCTAGGTCCTGTTAGGGATAGCATGATCCATGCACTTGTGTAAGTGCTTATAAAGTGCATTTGTGTAGGATTCAGCAGTCGTACCTCTATTGTCCATCTACATGGGTGTCGTGAAGTTTGCCACTTCTGTCTTAAGAAGAGTGAAGTTGGCTTTGGAGAAATATTTTATGGTTGTTTTCCTAATGGGAGTATGAGCGGGATGTGGATGTCTAGGGTGATTAGCTTGTGGTCGGATCTGACCAACAAGGAGCTGACCTCTGGTGTGGAACACCAGTCACCCATGCTGGTGATAACCAAGTCTAGGATATTGCTGCCCCTGGTGGTGGTGTGGATAAGTTGATCCAAGGCGTTGGAATTGATGTTTTCCAGAAAACGTTGCTGTTAAGCTTTTAAATGTCAAGTCTTTCCATCTGGGTTTCAAATGACATTTTGCATGATGCTAGTCCCAACTGACATGAGTACCATACCTTTGCAGAAAGTTTGCTGGTAGGTATTTTTAACTGAAACTGAGATTCCTGAAGATGTACAGAAAAAAACTTCATTCAGGCAGAGCTGTCAGCAGCCTTCTCAAGTGTCATCCTAGACTGAAAGGTAATTAATATTTCTACTGCCTATTAATGCCTTTGGCATCATGCCTCATAGCTTCAATGACTGTTCTACCTGTGTAGTCTGGAGATGCCATCTGTAAAAGCTGTAAGGATAATGCTTTACTACAATTTTTCAGTCTCTGAGATCATCCTAATTCACATCCTGAGCCGGCATACTGATTGTACATTAACTCTGTCTTTGCTTCCATGCTAACGACTGACCACTGGTTGTAAAACAGATTGTTTTCTGCAGTAAAGGGCTTGTGAGGTTGGATAAGCCCTGCTGCCTTACCCCCAGTTCCCATCCACCCCACCTTACTCAAGCATTATACAGCCCATGTTCACTTGTCATTCATAACAGTTCTTATACCACCCCAAACTACTTTACTGCTCAAGTAGACTCCCTTTTTTTTCTATTCACCTGTTCCCAACTTCTATATAATATTTAGTATCCTTCCTAACACCCTTACTCAGTCATGTCCATGACAGTACGTCTAAGCGAGGCATTAGCAAAACTCAGTACTCCATTCATCCCATCAGTATCCCCTCATATACAGATCGACTAATATTTATTATTTCTCATTTCTTCTTCTGCAATATCACTCAGGCAGGCTTTCCCTCATCTCACCATATTACTTAAACCTCTTTACCCTCAACTCACTATATCCATATACAGTAAATCACGCTCTTTCTGCTTACTCCTCTTCCTTACACAATACCTCTTTCTCTTATCTACCTTTCCTTTCTTTAAACCCCTTGCTCCCATAATCATTTGTCCACTACATACCTCCACACCCACACCACTTAATCTACTCATCTCTATCACTCCATTCACACCCCAGTTTTTCTAAGTAATACTTCCTCCTTTTCTTCACATCAGCTCACCTAGTCATACACCTTTCCCACTTAATCATAATTCTTGTTCTAGTACTACTGACACACCTAACCTCCTAACATCTACAGTTCTACAAATTCTCACTACTGCCCCAGGCACTTTTTCAGAGGCTCAAAACATTACCTTCTCTAACTTCACTGTATCTCCAGATTTATTTCCCACAACCTTCCTTCACCTATTCATGAATAGCCATCCAGTGCCAAATATGACAATCCTAAAACTAGGACATAGAATTAAATCCAAATGTAAATGACCCCTTCATCCTACAGTCAGTCCTGTCACATTATGTGGGGATGTTCACCCAAACCCTGGTGCTCCTTACAACACACCAGCCTCTATGTTTTCTAACTTACAATCGTGCTCCTCTGAACCCACTAAATTGTCCAGCCCACGTCTTTTTAAAATAAATTTAAGAAGCATTAAAAATAAATGGCAAACTTCATGCCTGGATAACACATCACTCACTACATGCCATTGTAGCTATTGAAACTTGGCTAAAACAGGATGTAAAAGAGGATGAAAGTCGACCTCCAAGGCACAACATTTTAAGACTAGATAGAACCAGAAAAAGGCAAGTGGTGTTTTGATATGCTTTACAACAATTCCCCTAACTTAACTCCTTATCCCTCTAAATCCCCATAAATAAATGTGAAAATGCTCATGACCCTTCTAAAACTAAATAAACAAAAGTCTATATGCAACAATACAAATACCGCAGAAGAATTTTCCTACTGTGCTTCCTCAAATATTCCACAGGAAGCAGTCATAATGGGCAATGGACGACCTAAATATTAACTGACAGATCATAAGCAATGACACCTGTAATGATGCAATAAACTTTATATGGGCTAACCCAGCTTTTTTATATTCCAAAGTAGGCCCAATAAACATTCTAACAGGAAAGCCACCTTACATTGGATCCTTACTAAACCTCAAAACAAAATTATCTCATCTGGTGCTCTCCATAACACCCTAAGAAACTATCTCCCTACTTTGCTACAAGGGACCAGCATAATATCCATGAGCTCCATCTTTACAACCATGCTCCCATGCTTGCAATCTGTGCTACTTCCAGATAAATGTCTTCATCAAAAACTTAAAATTAAAAAAGTGAAACCAACTACTAGCCCGTCAACTAGACTATGCTGTCTCCCTGTTCTATATCACTTTCGTCAATATTCAAAATCTACAAACCCCTTTAAGAATCAAAATAACTGAAGCAAATCCAGCACCCGGGCTCTACAGACAAACTAAACAACTTTCAAATCAGAAGGACAAAGCATGGGAAACTTGGTGAAAAAATAAGACAAGTCTAACCTACAAAAATATAAATACCTCAAAAACAGCACCAAGCAACAGATTAAATTTGTCAAGAAATAATATTACACCAGTCTCCAAGCTATAAATCAAAAGAACTGAAAGAAATTTAGTCTTATAATATCACATTCAGATGCATGATGTGACTCTAGATGGATATTTTAACATACTTTACTGTTTGTATATGTATTGATCTTTATATATGTCTTTGTGAAGGAATTAATAATGTGTGCTCATCTATATTGTCTGGTTGAATATAATAGAAACATGTAAAATATATTGTTTGTATGTCTTGCATATGAGTTTCTTTGGAGCTTTTCTCCCCGGGCCTCCACTGAAAATGGACATGTATCCAGTTGGACTATCCCAGTTAACAAATGTAAAGTAAAATAAAATAAAATAAATAAATAAACAAAAAAACCTTTTCGTTTTCAGTCAACCAATTACTAAATCCTGACCAGGTCTCCCAACCTAGCACCACTGCTGTCCCTCAGTCAAATGCCTTGGCCTCCCAATGCAGTAGACACATCATCTTATGTGTAACTTCTCTCCCAAATCTCTCTTAACCTTCACTACCCCGCAACCTTCCTCCATACCAATAATCCACCATAAAACTTTCCTCATGGAGTCCATATCATTTTCCACCATAAAATAAAACTTCTAAAACTGAAACCTATCACTGCTGCCCTAGATACCCTACTTTAAAATGGCAGCAGATGTTCTGACCTACCAAGTGTCTATATTAACTGAGAGATTATAGAGAGCTACATTCCCAAATTAAGGTAAATTTTGCATCCTACCCTCCTACCCTTATACCATGGCAGCACTTCCATAGAGCTTACCAAATATAGACCAATAGTCATTCTATCTCCACTCTGAAAGGTCTTTGGGAAATCTATCCACATATAACTACTGTCCATTTCAGACAATAAACTGCTATATTCAACATAGTATGGCTTATGCCCTAACCATAGCACTACTATGTTCTTCCTTAACTTCATAACCACTAAAAATCAAAACAGAAATGATGGAAACCTAGTCTCTGCATTCTTCCTTGATCTATGTAGTTTTTTTTTAAATATTTTTGCCCGCCATGTGCCTTTTATCCATGCTGGGTCTACCAGCTAGTGTCCTACCCCCTGGATTTATTCCAGTATCACTGGAGCAGTAGTGGATGCTAAGGGCATCCCGGGGGCTAGGCCATCTCTGCTTCTGTCTTGGGGATAGTTTCACTTAGATGCTCTACCTGACAACTGCTTCACCTCTCATGCTCATTGATTCATTGGAGGACAGTTGCCCTCCTTGGACAACACCTTCCCTAAGGCAGCATCTTTACTAAGTGCCCTTCCACTTTGGATGGGCACACCCATTCCTCCCTGCTGCTCCACTGAACCTGGGTTGACTGGGTCAGAGTTAGAGCTTTATCCCTCTATGCCACCAAGCACAGCCTGACTTATAGAAGGCTTTTGACACCATTTTACAAAAACACTGCTACAAAAATTGTCCTCCATAAGCCTAGATACACCCACAATCACTTGGTTTGAGAGCTACTTGCCCTGCAAACAACAGGTTATTAAATGGCAGTATAAAGTCTCCCCTTTCCTTCCCATAGCAGTGGTGACTCCCAGGGATCTGTGTTATGTCTTCTTTTATTTAATATATTTGTGAACGATCTCCACTCAGCAAACAAACAAAACAATCCTCCAATATACAGATGACTCCAGACTGATTTGCAGTGCTAAAAATATGAATACACTGTATTTCTATTGAAACATGGCAGTCTCATTCCCAATGTTTTCTAAAATCCCCAAAAAATCCAAACTCATCCTATTCACTCCAAAACAACTCTGCCCAGAAATCCATCTTCATTCTAGCCCCCACAAACAAAATAAAAATTGAATTAATAACCCACAATAAGCTAATAGGTGTAATAATTAATGAGAACTTGAAATTTAACTACCACGTTAAAAAAATAATGTTCAAAACATTGGGAATCGCTACAGGATAAAACTTTACATAACAGATAATGCTGGAAAATGTACTGCTTCAGCTTTCCTTTTTCAACTCTTCGCTTTGCAGCCCCCATTGTCAGGTAACCCAGGTGACTTTTTTAGGCAAGGTTCAAATGACAAATTCACCACCGTAACAGGTACAAGCAAGCAAAATCTGGGGGTAATGCTACTCAATGCTTGAAGTCTAAACCTCAAAATGCACTCCCTCGAGGCACTCCTTAAAATGGAGAACATCGACATCTGTGCAGTGACTGAGACCTGGTTCAAAGCTCCAGAGAGCACCCCTGCATTACCAGGCTGTAATTCATACCACACCTTTCGGCCAACTAACCTGGACCAAAGCACTAAAGGCAGAGGCTTGTCCATATTCATTAAGGATATTCACACCTCCAGGCTAGTTGCTCAGCATAATGCATCTGAGATTATCCAAGGGCAACTAACTCTGGGCAAGACCGCAGTCCAAATTGTAGCTTGCTACAGATCCCTCACCATGCCCCAGGATTCCCAATCCTTATTTCTTGATACACTGGAAAATATTAGGGTACAACCTAACACCCTAATAATGGGTGATTTCAACTACTCCACCATTAACTGGGAAAACTACTAATGTACCAACTCTTGTGCTAAACGTTTTCTGGAATTCATAAATTCCAATGCCATGGATCAACTTATCCACACCCCACCAGGGGCAGCAATATCCTAGACCTGGTTATTACCAACATGGGCAACCAGTGCTCCACACCAGGGGTCAATTCCTCATTGGTCAGATCTGACCACAAGCTAATCACCCTAGACATCCACATCCCACCCCCCATTAGGAAAACTACCATAAAAAATTTCTCCAAAGCCAACTTCACACTTCTTAAAGGGACACTATCTCGTAGCTAAAATGGCATTTCTGCCTCGGCCCGAAGCTGAAAACTTTGCCATCCACTTAGCTAATCACCTCCCTGTTTGTGACATCAGTAATGATGTTTTAAAAAAACCACCCACGACTTTAAAGTTTTTTTTTTCTTTTCAGGTGTTCAAACTTGTATTCCAGACTTGTTTTACTTCCCTCTGGGATAAGACACTCAGTGCATTTTGAACAAATACAAAAATAATGAATGGTGGAGGGGGGGGGGGTAAAGCTCCAAAAACAGGGACACATTTTAAATAATGCTTATAGAAATCTAAAATGTTGTTAAAATAAAAAGGTCTGGTGTTGCCATACATTTTCTGAAGGATGTGTAGTCTGTTTAGTAAATTCATCCTTACTGATTAGCCACAAAAAATTCAGAAAACCACAAATACTCTGAGGAACAGACTTAAAATGTGAGACGAATATCTGGACAGTTGAGATGCATGTATCGTTAACTTGCAAGAGTCAATCTCAGTCCTTACCCAATGAGACTAGATGCACTCAATCTCCATTTTTTTAATTATTTTTTCCCTACATTTATAAGTATTTCTCCTGCCTGTGTCAGTAGTGCAGCTATAATGGGTGGACAGGAAAAAACACAATTAAGTGATCACGATCTTTCTTTAATGCAATAATGGCTTTTAAAAGCCGGTATTACATTTGCAGTTAAATGGTTTGCAGTTAAACGGTACAAAAGCACTGCACAGGCAAGCCAAACAGGTGAGCATTATCCTGCCTGGTCTTTCATACTAATATGGTGTTTCATGTGTCTTAAAGGGTAAATAAATGTATACTGATTGTATTTTTTATTTATTTATGTTATATTTATTTTATATGTATTAGTGGATGATAGTTGTAGAACAGCACATGCCATTGCAATACTGACTTTATATAGGCCAATGATGTTCTTTAGAGTCATTACAGGTACAACATAATATATTTACTAATTGTTGACTGGTAGGTAGGATGGTCTAATTAAAACTTTTCAGCCATGACCCACTCTCAAAGAGCAGTTGAATAAAAAATACATTTACAGACATGTAAAGCAACAAGGAAGAACATTAAGCTATACTCAGGGTAGAAAGCTAATGAAACAAGATACAAATGTCATTAATCATCAAGCACACACACGTACACTCACAAATATATGCCTGCAATCATGTAACCTTGTTATACCTACATAGATACATTTTAATTATCATTACATATTTGGTACCCTTTTAAACTAAAAAAAATACTTTTTAAGCAATTCTGGCCTTCTCTCCTGCACCAATGATACCCACTGTGCCAGTTGGTCCCCCCTCCACAACTCGTCATACATACTTATGCCAACACAGCTGTCCAGAGTGGGAAATCCCTGTAGGGGATGACATGCTCCCCCAAATGCATACTAGATAGCTACCTTTTTCCACTCAGAGTCACCCACAGTTTGCTCCAACTTCTGTGGAACTAACCTTAAATGATTTTTCTAATTTTTTGTAACCTTTCATTGACTTCAAATTATGACAAAAGGTTTGAATGATGGCTGGATGCTGATATTGCTCATTCACAAAGTACTTAACAGTTTGAATACAATGGCAACTCACTTGGTACTTCACCTGTAGCTGAAATATATAGATTTAAATTATCCGCTTAAAATATGAACAGCACATTACTAGTGTATTGTTTTACTGTAATATATCTGAATGCCTCTTCAGGTATCTACTGCAAATAGGTGATGTATTTTTTATACTTGCCTAGGTCAACAGGAAAACAAAAACTACAGATATAAATGTTAAATCAATCTGGCATGGGTTGCCACTCCACTAAGTTACATGTACACACTATATCTCACATACATTACATGTACACACTATATCTCACATACATTACATGTACACACTATATCTCACATACATTACATGTACACACTATATCTCACATACATTACATGTACATACTATATCTCACATACATTACATGTACACACTATATCTCACATACATTACATGTACACTCTATATCTCACATACATTACATGTACACACTATATCTCACATACATTACATGTACACACTATATCTCACATACATTACATGTACACTCTATATCTCACATACATTACACGTACACACTATATCTCACATACATTACATGTACACACTATATCTCACATACATTACATGTACACACTATATCTCACATACATTACATGTACACACTATATCTCACATACATTACATGTACACACTATATCTCACATACATTACATGTACATACCATCTTACACACAAAATGTGCTCACAGCTAGAGGTATTATGAGCATTGGTTGTCCAGACAGCAACATGTCTTCAGTATAAGAATAGGTTCAATTAATAAATTATCTGCTGGATTAATTAATTATACATTCTGTTACTGCTCTGCAGCAAACCTAATTTAGTGCAATATCTTAAATGATGGCAGAGAGCTGCAAAGACTACTTGATTCACTCAGTATGGTCACATTAACAAAAGGGGCAGTATGTATGAATGCAAAAAAACAAACCCTCACCAACAAAGCAGTTGAAGTAGTATGCATTCACTGAGATAAAAAACAGTATATTTTACACAACTAGAAAAAAATGTTTTGGGGAAAGTAGTTCATCCTTTAGCTGTAGTACCCAGTTTAACAAATGATGCAATAATAGGGAAAATAGTTTCCCTAATGAAAATATTTATTGATGCAATGGGAATAACACAATCCTTTTAAATAGTCTCATTATTATTGTCTGGATGGGAGCCAGAAATGGAATAACCATAGATGAAAGTAAATAATGGATGTATAGTCAGTGTTTAGTGATAGTAAGGAGATGAACCCTGATTTTGCTTTGCTATTTACTGTAGACTTCAAATGTAGTGAATAATATTGTTGAAAATATTTGGAGGATTTTAATAAGCGATATTTTACAAGAAAGTTAGACCTTTTTTGTTATTAAAAGATATCAAAATTTAAAATAATTGTTAATAGAATGCAGGAAGAATGTGGGCAACCATTTACAAAAAGAAGAGGGACAGTTCCTTGTTGGTTCTGTCCACAATGCAGGTTTTTCTGGAAAATGTTGATGGCTGCCTAATTAATGGTAGTTTATTCTCCTAGGTATTTTAACTGAATGCCAAGAGGGGTTGTATATGTTACAAATTGTTAAGAATGTATGGCATTTTATGTAGAAGTTGCCATATGCAGATAATGTGGCATTACAGGCAGACTCTGAAAAAGAACTTCAGCAAAGACTAGGGGAATGGAATGCGAAACTGAAAGCACATGGGATGAAAGTGAGTACAGATAAGACAGATGTGATGACAGCAAACTGGGAGAAATCATAAGATGCTGAGAACTGAGATAGAAGGGAAAGTCGTGCAACAGGTTAACAGCTTCAAATGTCTGGGAGGGACTGTTGAGGCAAAATGAAGTCTAAATAAGCTTGCCATATCTAGAATCAGAGAGTTTTCAGTTAAATGGCACAGTGTCAAGGATAGTATGTGACATAAGAATACAAAGAAAGCTGAAAAATAAGGTATACTAATCAGTGGTGTAAGCAGTGCTGCTGTATATTACACAAAGGTCAGCAGTACTAATCAGTGGTGTAAGCAGTGCTGCTGTATATTACAGAAAGGTCAGCAGTACTAATCAGCGGTGTAAGCAGTGCTGCTGTATATTACAGAAAGGTCAGCAGTACTAATCAGCGGTGTAAGCAGTGCTGCTGTATATTACAGAAAGGTCAGCAGTACTAATCAGCGGTGTAAGCAGTGCTGCTGTATATTACAGAAAGGTCAGCAGTACTAAGCGGTGTAAGCAGTGCTGCTGTATATTACAGAAAGGTCAGCAGTACTAATCAGTGGTGTAAGCAGTGCTGCTGTATAGTACAGAAAGGTCAGCAGTACTAATCAGCGGTGTAAGCAGTGCTGCTGTATATTACAGAAAGGTCAGCAGTACTAATCAGCGGTGTAAGCAGTGCTGCTGTATATTACAGAAAGGTCAGCAGTACTAATGAGCGGTGTAAGCAGTGCTGCTGTATAGTACAGAAAGGTCAGCAGTACTAATCAGCGGTGTAAGCAGTGCTGCTGTATATTACAAAAAGGTCAGCAGTACTAATCAGCGGTGTAAGCAGTGCTGCTGTATATTACAGAAAGGTCAGCAGTACTAATCAGCGGTGTAAGCAGGGCTGCTGTATAGTACAGAAAGGTCAGCAGTACTAATCAGCGGTGTAAGCAGTGCTGCTGTATATTACAGAAAGGTCAGCAGTACTAATCAGCGGTGTAAGCAGTGCTGCTGTATATTACAGAAAGGTCAGCAGTACTAATCAGCGGTGTAAGCAGTACTGCTGTATATTACAGAAAGGTCGGCAGTACTAATGAGCGGTGTAAGCAGTGCTGCTGTATATTGCAGAAAGGTCAGCAGTACTAATGAGCGGTGTAAGCAGTGCTGCTGTATATTGCAGAAAGGTCAGCAGTACTAATGAGCGGTGTAAGCAGTGCTGCTGTATATTACAGAAAGGTCAGCAGTACTAATGAGCGGTGTAAGCAGTGCTGCTGTATATTACAGAAAGGTCAGCAGTACTAATCAGCGGTGTAAGCAGTGCTGCTGTATATTACAGAAAGGTCAGCAGTACTAATCAGCGGTGTAAGCAGTGCTGCTGTATATTACAGAAAGGTCAGCAGTGAAGGCAGAGCAGTTGAGGAAGCTAATAGTGATGGAGATGAAGTACCAGGGATAGGTGGTAGTATGCACACTGTGGGGCAGACAAAGAAATGAAGACATTAGAGCAGAAGCCCGAGTAGCTTCAGTTTCAGAGAAGGCCAAACAGAACTATGGTGGTTCGGGCAGATGTGCAGAAAACCAGTAGACAATCTGGTGAAGAAGATTTGGGACAGGCAGGAAGAAGACAAGAGGAAACAAGTGCATCCAACAAAAAGAAGGATGGATTCTATAAGAGAAGACCTGTGACATTCAGGTATGAGTGTTAAAGAAGGTAGGGGAGTGTCATTCAATACAGAGGTGGCAACAGTTGACACAACATCCCGATCCCTTGTAGAAAGTGTGCAAAAGGGAGTTAGTGATGATGATGATGATGATGAAACATTAAGGAAACTTAATAACATTAAATTACTACATCCTCTATATGCTAAGTTTCTCTGTATTTACAACAGAATGAATGAACAGAGTGAATTCCATCCAGATGGTAAGGAGGTCTGTGAAACTGAAATTCTGCCCATGTACTCTGCTAATATGATAAGGGTAATGTCAGTGCTGTGCCTTGCCTGACATTCATGCTGCAGTCGGGACAGGAAATGACTGCTCAGCAAGCTGCACCATAAGTGTGAACACTTGATTGTTGTAGTGACAGAGTCCTAGCTGAAGGGCCAAGGCCTGGACCCTGCAAGTCTGCCAAAAATTAAGGAACTTGTATGGAGGATTATGTTTGTGTGCAAGACAAGTGAAGTGGACAACAAAAATATGTGCTGACTATCCAGCACAACACCGCATTAATGAGGATGATAAACTTACTGATGTAAAATGCTATGGTGTGTAAAAACATCAATACCCCTTCAAGATTTTGGCTTTCGGTGACACCTATGGGTCAGATAATGGAGGAGTAGAAAGAGAAATAATAACTTCCCTTAACCTAGGAGATATACCCCCTGGTAATCAGTCTGGCTAGATAAAAGAATTTCTTAATGGTAGTACATACATGTTGGTCAGGGGATAGTTCATCGTCAGTGAAAATGTTCAGGTCCCTAAAATTGTGTAAATATTCAAAAGGGTGTCACTTATGTGGCACATGATTTAGTAGCCATGTTTGCCAAAGGACACTCTACTACATTTCTTGGCATTTAGCTTATGGCCATGTTCCTGACACCATTTATTTGTACGTGAAAGAATTAACATGACCATAGGATACTGGTATTAAGTGGAAACAACTGGAAGAAACTAGAATGAATATCTTTATTAATTACCCAGGACTGCGCTGAACAGGTGACAGTTTCTCCTTTATGGACCACGTCTTCTTGTACTTTTCAGAATAAAGTCTGCAAATACTGTAGTTTGTTTAAAAATACTTTATTATGTACAATGGATAGAATATATTTAATAGTGAAAAACAATTTATTTTGTGACATGTAGTGAAAACATTTTGATGGATGAGTGATATTTATTGGTACTGTGCTTTTAAAAAACTACTTCGTGATGACACAGTCGAGTTTGGTAGCTCATTCACCAAACCATCAATAATCTGCAGGTTATGCTTCATTAGAAGCTTCATAAGCTCACAGCCTTGATGATCGAAAAGTTCAAGAAAGTCTTTGTGGAGATTAGAATTGGGCACCAGACTGGTTGGAAATTTCCAACTACATAGTCCTTTAGGCACCCTTTTAGCTTTTATACATTCCAAAAAAATATCCATTCTCGACTTTCAATTTCCGGCATTTGAGCAATGTTTTTTCTAGTCTATCAATGGATTGTTTCACTGTGCCCATTTCATTGAACACACCACAATGAAAATTCACCCAGTTATTGAGCCAAGTCGCCACTTTGTTACAATTAATGATGTTCATAAAACTATGCTTGCTTACATTTTCCAAGCCCAACCTGGTGGAAGCAGTCACACTGTCATGGATGTTTTGTCCAGATTGAATCAACATAGTGATGTTCTATTGAATTCCGAGTCATCCCTCAAATGGGTTGAAGAACTGCCAATCTGTTGTGAAAGTTGTTGTACCAACTGTGTCAGTGAACCAAGGCTTGTAATGATGCCATCATGGTTAACATCTGGTCGTGCACCTTTTCCCCCTTCCATCTCAGATAAAGACATGACTCTGTGAAAACCAGGAGCCAAACAACAATGCACCATTCCACAACACTTGACCTGGTCAGAGGAATGGTCACACCAGTAATATGAAAACTGTATTTATTGAAACCAACCAATGATTTTAGCACTTTCATTTGCTTATAACATAGACTCTTTAGAATCAAACATTTTAAAACACTAAACCCATTTAAATAACCCTCCAAAACAGTCACATGTTCAGTTCAAACCAAACGGATTTACAATGTATCTTAGTTATGTGACAGCACAGTACCAATAAATATCACCCAGCCATCAAAACGGCTTTTCATCACACTTCACAAAATAAATTGTTTTACACTATTAAATATATTCTGTTAAACTGAATAAGAATTTAATATTAAAATGCTTGCAATAGAAACATGCTTACCCAGACCAGGGTGCATGTGTGCATTAAGCTTAATTTGGTACAGAACTTCCCGTGCTTCAATTAAATCATCCCAAGGTCCACTCCTGGGATTTTTAACCACCATATCTAACCCAAAAAAAGGCAAACCAGTGATCTGGATTCTTGGAAATATGTTTATACAATGAATTGTGTTATAAGGAGGGCTGGTATCTATAAATGTGGAACTTGTTCACAATGCAGTTCATTTTATGCAGGGACATTTTTTATATTAGAGGTGTCCAATATAGGGTTAGTTGATGTTGTAATGGTACAACCAAAAATGTGGTATATTTGGCCCAATGTTTACAGTGTCCTGCATATTATGTGGGAAAAGGTTCTAGAGGTTGAAGGATTATGTTTACGAGCACATGCTATACATTAAAAAGAAAAAAAAAACATTAGCACTTTATTTAAGCAAATTTTTGTTTGTCCCTCCCATAAATTTGTTTTGTAATCATTAATCAAGTTAAAAAGGGTCCCCAGGGTAAAAGTATTGATGAGCATCTGAATTATAGGGAACTACAATGGCAAATTAAACTCAACGCTACATCCCCCCACCCCACCCCTGATAAATGAATCCTATTCTTTGTTTTCCATTTTAAAATTAAAACATTATGTTGTGAAATGAATTGATTTTATATCAGTAAAGTTTTAACAACACACTGGCTGTGCCCCTGTTCTAAACCAGACTAGGCATCTAGCCAACAATGCTACGTTTCTGCCATTATTGATTACATATGTACTATTTTATATTCTTAACTTATAAATACCACCTTTTATACTACTCAAGAACAAAGACATTTTCATTTCTAGTAAACAAAGTTCTTTACTATTACACAAAGTTTTTCTCTCTAGCCATACTATCCTCTGATTATCTAAATTCTCTTTACAGAAGATTTTCTTTCTTCTATACTCTAGTTGCATATTTTACAAAATTACTCTTTCATCACTTGTCCTTCTTTATTGTATAATTACCTGCATTTCACACCGTTTTGTTATAATATTCTAGCACTAAAGCTCTTTGCTTTGTCCTCTCTGATTTTTACATTATAACCTGCTAGAAGCATAGTACATAATGCATGCAGCTACATAGTTATCTTATTACTTGTTATCCTTCCAAGGTTTTATTTTGTAATTTGCAATGGATATCTTAATATGTCTTATTCTTCTTCTAGTCCTATGTTAAAAAGATTTTTAAGTTTTTCACTTAGTTTATCTTGGAGCTTTTCTCCCCGGGCCTTTACTGAAAATGGACATGTATCCAGCTAGACTAGCCCGGTCAACAAATGTAAAATAAAAATAAAAATAAATAAATAAATATTTAAATGACTCTATATATGTAGTTTAATTTTCTTAGAGGTGTTTCCATTATTAATTTGTATATGGTCATGTGATTATTTTGAATGATTTGATTGGTGTTTTATCATTTAAATTGATGGTAGGGTGTTAATTAATCAGTTCTGATAAAATTCCACAATTGGGAAATAAAAGCACTTAACTGATGTTCCAATGAAGTTATTCTTTTAGTGGTACTTTGGTGTTTGCATTTTGATTGCACTTTCCAGGTGGTGTTGTACATTCATTTTTTAGTTTGTCATTTTTGCACCTGAAACACTTTAAGGCAAAAACAGAAAACAATCAATTCCCAGGGATAATAAGATCTGGTTTAAGGTCAAAGCCAAGTAGATGTTCTCAATTGTGCTTGTGTAGTCAGCCAAGTACAGCATTAACATCTGTCAACAAAGTTTACTTGTATACAAAAGGAAAAGCAATGTGAGCCACAGTATTAGAACAGTAGTCTTGAGTAGCCAACTTTATTCATGAGCAGAGAAGATAAAATGGGGTCACTAATGGCTTTTGCTTTCTTGTATACTTTTTTCTGACAGACACATTGTGTTTTCTCATGTATGACTTTTTTCAAAATCCTCATCTCTGCTTTGTTTATGCCATACAGTACTATATCTCCCATAATACTAATACCCATCTGTATCTATAATTTCATTATTTTGTTAAAAAGAAATGAGAATTGTTAGAAAATTAACACTCAGCTCTTATTTATTCACATGAATGTGTGCATGTTTAATCTTTGTGAATGACACCTTGAGAGTTCTGTGGAGTGGTTGGATCCTTATAATGTTAATTTAGTGTATATTTCCAGTATTTCAGATCAATGACTAATCTAAAATGCAATTTCTCTCTGATAAATATAAAGCAACGATGCCAAACCCAATGGTAGGAATAAGGACAAGCAAAAAAAGCACAGCAATAGTGACCTAAAGTCTTTCAACATAAACGGAGAGGTGCCCACCTCCAGATTAAGGAGAGAGAGTGAGTGCCATAGAAAAAGAATGGAAAGCCAAGTCTGACCAGAAGGTGAAGACTTTGCAAAAGTGAACTTTCTTTATAGATTCATAGGTACTTATTAGGTTATTGATCTTTGAGTATCATAAGGAGATTAGCCGTACTTTCCCAGGGTAGTTTTCCCCCCTATATTTTGCAGATGAATTCCCCAGAGATGGGCCAAACAACGATATGTGTGGACATTTACGTGTTTCACCTATTCATGAGGGATAAGGGTACTAAAATGAAGGTGAATGTATTGGCTACCCATCCATCCATCCAAATTACATTCAAACGAAGCAAGATAAATATTTTGCTTTATCAGTAGTGGAAGATTGTTCTAGAGAAGTGGTATTCTCTGTGATATAAAACTATACTTCCAACATGTTGTATTTATTTTGAAAAAGAGATTGACATCCCTTGAGTGGGTGTTTATAACACCATGGGACTTGTGAATGCATAATACATCTGATAGAATAGAGTCTGTTGATGTTTTATACCAAAGGCAAAGATCGCCATTCAGTAATCAGTATGACACTGAAATGAGGGGAAAGGCTTTGAGATGGTCTACATAGTTTTTACAATTTAGGCTCTTGATTTTTTTTTTTTTTAGTGACAAAGTGTTGTGGTGGTTCCAGTTGTGGCAAGTATTTGGACAGGTACATACCAAAAGAGGCATTACACTCAATGATCTGCCTAATGAGTACTGAGTACAGCGGGACAATTACATCCCTGGATCTGGACTCAGTACCTTTAGGTATAAGTTGTGTGATGCAAAAGGAGTTCCTTACAGCAGTGGATACATGATCAAAAAACAGTTTTTTGTCCACATAGGTTCCCAAATCCCTAACTACAAGATCTATTTTTGGAGAGGTGGGTGTTGTCAATGTGATAGTTAAAGGGGAGTCATGCTTGCCAAAGGATACAATTATAAATGATTTGGCATTTAGTTTTAGTCCATGGTTTTGACACCAGCTACGTGTCTGTGACAGGCCATCTTGGAAGATCTTGGAATCCTCTGGAGAGTTTATGGTGACACCAAGTTTGCAGTCGTCTATAAACTTGGTCAGCCACAATCCCTTAATATTAGCTTTGGCCCTCAAGAACTAAATGTCAAAAAGGAGTGGTCCAAGGATTGAACCCTGGATTACACCACTAGTGACAAGTCTTTTGGAGGAGGTAGAACCACCCTTCCAAACTTCCTGTATTCTGTTTGTGAGCTAATTTGCTATTCATTGAGCTAGTCACTTTAACTAATTGTAACCATTATGGAAGAGATGGAGGCGTGGGGGGGGGGGGCAATAGTAGCAATCATGATGCAGTGTAGTTCCCAAACTTGATGAAGGGTAGGAATGTCTAATAAGAGAGAGGGCCAAAGGTACAGAAATTCAGTCTATTGGGCAGAATGATGAGAAACAATATGGAAGGACAGGAGGAACTGGCAGTAGTAGTAGAACTATTTGAGACTAATGAGAAGGGAAATGGGAAGGGTATATGCATATGATACAGGAACATGACTCGTGGTGAGACATCTAAACAATCTAAAAGAAAGTAAGGGAAGGTAAAAGAAGAACATGTGGAGGTATATACAGATGAGATGTGTATGTGTGTGTCTGTTTGTCTGTATGTACATGTGTATGTGTGCAGTGGCAGATCCAGGAATTTGCAAAAGGGGGGGGGCGCAGTCTTGTTAGTTGACTACCGGGGTGGAAGCAAGAAAGTGGGACACTTAGTTTGGTGGTTGTAAAAAGATCTTCTTAAGAAGTTCTGACATCACGTCTGGAAAGACATCACTTTACATTCAGTTACACATGATTTTGCTGTGGATGTGGTAGCAGAAAAAAGTAATTCCTGTGCAGCACACAGCACATCTATTTTCAATGAATCCCCAAACAGACAGTCACAGCACGGAAGTAACCAAGGCTGGCTCTATTAAAAGTACTTAATATAAAACATTCAAATATAAATGTTCAAAGAGCTGAAGCGTTAAATATCAAGATCTATTTATAGGTATAAATAACAACGGTTAGCGCTTTCACTCAAGTGGCTTCATCAGACCTTAGAAACATGACCGAATTAGAGACCCTTTTTATATATAGTGTAATATAAAACCATGACATCATATCCTATAATCAGACATTTAAAAAGACATTTAAAAATACAATATATAGTTCATCACGAATTAAAACATATTTAAACACAAAAATAAAATGAAATAAAGCAAACAGCTCCCTTCTCCAGCAATTACTATTGGGAGTAAATTAATTATTTCACTTTCAGCCTTCTCTTTTTTAGGGCCGGTTTCATAGGTATTTTGTCATTGAGCCCAGGTGTTCTATCAGCTCTAAGCTTAACTATCCATTTCATCTCACTATTCTCTGTGTGGCATATAATATCTCCCCCTCTAAGTCCAGGAATAATCGATTGTAACACTAAGAACCTGAATTCATGTGTAGAATCGTGATTCTTAACATGCTTCGCTAGAGCATTATGATCCGAGCCAATACGTATGTGATATATATGCTCCCTAATACGTTGTCTCAACTTTCTATTTGTTTTGCCTATATAGAACGCGGTACATATAGTGCACCTAGCTAAATAGACTACATTTTCAGTACCACAGTTTGCTGTAGTGTTAAGAGAATAAACAATACCCGTGATAGGGTGTATAAAACTATCACTAGTATCAATAAACCTGCATTGATTGCAGTCCTGACATGGCTCTGTTCTTTTACTACCCTCATAATTAGATTTCGTCTGTAAACAGGGATAAGACAACATCTGCTTCAAACTCTGCTTATTCTTGAAGAGAAATTTAGGTACATCACCTACTACCTCACGTATATTCTCCTCCAGTAATAGAACATCCCAATGCTTGCGTATTATATCGCTTAATTCAGGTGTATCTACTGAAAAGAACATGGGTATTCTAACATAGGGGGCATTATGCCTATTAGTATTGTTCTCCAGTTCTCCCATCCTTATATCCAAGAAATAAGGACTAGCGTTTTATATTAAGTACTTTTAATAGAGCCAGCCTTGGTTATTTCCATGCTGTGACTGTCTGTTTGGTGATTTATTATTTATTCATCACGGAAGAATTTGCCTCGTGGGAGAGCGGACTTATTTTTGCTATTTTTTGGATACCTTTGGTTTTATTTCTGTTTCTCCACGGGGACATGGCTGATACTTCAATCGAATTGCCCTATTGTATACCTAGCCTATCCGATGAACAACAGAAGAAAGATCGTTTCCAGGCTTGTATTTCCGGTGCTGACAACCCTTTGATGTCGTTTGAAGCACATGGTGATCTGGAGCCGAATGGCCTTATTTCATCGAACTTGAATGGCTTGATGGAAGCGTTTGGTAAACTTGAAGCGGATTTACTGAAACTAAAAAGAATGCAGCTGCAACGGCAACATTTTGAGGTATGTCTATGCCGTAAAATCATACCTCGGGGCTTGCGGGTTTTGAAAATGCCCACGACGGGGAATTTACATCCTGAGCTATTATACAAATGGCAACAGTTAAATCTTGAAGTGAGTATGAAATATGTGACCTTATTAAATGACTTTTTTCGACTGGAGGAGGATAGTTTAAGGGACAATGTGTTAAAACAGCAACAAAGTATAGCAATGCTTTATCCGAAAGTGAATGTCGACTCCGGTATGGAAAGACTACTTGATAATCTTATGATTTATGAGAAACGACTGTTGGAAATGAAAAGGAGTAAAATCATTAGGGACACTAATGATTTTAAATTAGGACAAGTCTTTACTTGGCCTATGATAAATGTGAATCGAGCCGCAGGCTCAACAGAATGTGGACAACAAATTAATGTTATTGCTAATAGCTGTGACTCTGTTTCCTCTGTTTCTTTGAATAGTTTGGAACCTAATGTTTTAAGTAATACAGTTGCAGAATGCAATAATGTTTCAGCCCTAGAAACACAGTCTAAAGATCAAGCTGGTAGTGAAGGTAGTGCACAACCTTGCACAATTATTGTTACAGAGCCCTCGGTAAGAAGAAAAATTTCTCTCCCCACTAACGGACAGATGTCTGGCCCTTGTCCCCCTGCCCCTTTCCTGATAGACTCACACTATCGAGGTGCCAGACAAAGGTCTTACAGTAGGGGGAGGCAGAAACGAAAGGGGTCAGGTGGGGACCACAATGGACCAACGCTCAAAAAAATGTCGGAGCGTGTGGAAAGTCATTAGTGGTTAATCTATCTAATAGAGCTCTGTCTGAATTTGAAATTCAGGTTTTGGATAAAGGATTGTCCTTTATCCCCACTAGTAAAAATGACATTACCGACACAATAATTGATTTTAAGTTGTTTACACGTAATGTACAGTTAAAACTGGATTTCTCAATGGTAGGTCCTGGGCATTGTAAATCTTTTAAGAAACCCAGCACTTATGTCCCGGTACTTCATCCAACACTGGAGGTTTTCTCAAAATTAGTTATAGATGATATGTATAAGTTTAATCTGAATGATAGTAGGGATGGTTATAAAAAGAAAAATAATTTAACTTATAAACAAAGAATGGCCTTAAGAGATCTGAAAAAATGATGATTCTGTTATCATCAGACCAGCCGACAAGGGGGGCCCTGTTGTTGTCCTTGATCATAAATGGTATAAGGCCAAGATGGTATTGTTACTTAATGAGAATAATTTTTACTCTCCCATTGATATGAAAAGTGTTGAGAACAAAGTTTTTAAGATATATGATGTTTTAGACGATGCTGTGTTGAGTAAATGTGTTGATTTTGAGTTATATAATTTTTTTATATGTTAATAATCCTTTAATTCCAGTCATTAATGGCCTTCCGAAGGTGCACAAGGATTTGAGTGACCCTCCCATGAGACCTATTGTTTCAGGTCGTGGGTGGGTCACTGAACCATTATCTTTGTTTGTTGAATATCATTTGTGACCCCTCGTTGATGCTAATTCATACATTCTGAAAGATAGTAAGCAATTTCTGATATGTTTGTATGATTATATGAGAACAGTGAGCGATGATGCATATTATATCCTGGTTACTTTGGATGTCACCAGTTTGTTCACTGTGATACCCAATATTGAAGGCATGGAGAGTGTCCAACGGTACATGTTTGCACATTCTGGTTATGATGAGAAAACTACTGACTTGGTATCTTTATTTTTAGAGACTGTCTTGCAGAACAATATATTTCTTTTTCAGGACAGTCTATTCATTCAGAATGATGGCATAGCTATGGGCACACCTTGTGCCAATAGCTACGCCAACATTTTCATGGCCTGTTGGGAGGAAGAGTTTTTGTTTCAACCTGATGGGTTTAAGAGAAATGTTGGCTTTTACAAACGGTTTGTCGATGATTTGTTTTTTGTTTGGAACAACAATGAGGATTCTTTAAATGAGTTTTTCACGCAAGTGAATAGTATGACTACCTATTTGAAGTTTTCCATGAATTTTTCATTGTGTAACATTTCTTTCTTAGATGTGCAGATAGAAAGGCTGTCTAATGGTCTTTTGAACACAGGAATTCATTGGAAAGCTTGTTATCGCAACACCTTACTGCATAGGGAGAGCATGCATCCCAGCTATGTTTTTAAGAATGTGATTAAGGGCCAGGCGATGAGGACATCGAGGCTGAACCCTGATCATGATAAATATAAGAACGAGTTGTCCATTTTGAGATCCATGCTATTGGATAGACAATACAAACCACAAGAGATAGATAATGTTTTGGCTAGAGTAGATATTGATAGAATAACTAGCGCTAGTCCTTATTTCTCGGATATAAGGATGGGAGAACTGGAGAACAATACTTATAGGCATAATGCCCCCTATGTTAGAATACCCATGTTCTTTTCAATAGATACACCTGAATTAAGCGATATAATACGCAAGCATTGGGATGTTCTATTACTGGAGGAGAATATACGTGAGGTAGTAGGTGATGTACCTAAATTTCTCTTCAAGAATAAGCAGAGTTTGAAGCAGAGATTGTGTTATCCCTGTTTACAGACGAAATCTAATTATGAGGGTAGTAAAAGAACAGAGCCATGTCAGGACTGCAATCAATGCAGGTTTATTGATACTAGTGATAGTTTTATACACCCTGTCACGGGTATTGTTTATTCTCTTAACACTACAGTGAACTGTGGTACTGAAAATGTAGTCTATTTAGCTAGGTGCACTATATGTACCACGTTCTATATAGGCAAAACAAATAGAAAGTTGAGACAACGTATTAGGGAGCATATATATCACATATGTATTGGCTCGGATCATAATGCTCTAGAGAAGCATGTGAAGAATCACGATTCTACACATGAATTCAGGTTCTTAGTGTTACAATCGATTATTCCTGGACTTAGAGGGGGAGATATTATATGCCACACAGAGAATAGTGAGATGAAATGGATAGTTAAGCTTAGAGTTGATAGAACACCTGGGCTCAATGACAAAATACCTATGAAACCGGCCCTAAAAAAGAGAAGGCTGAAAGTGAAATAATTAATTTACTCCCAATAGTAATTGCTGGAGAAGGGAGCTGTTTGCTTTATTTCATTTTATTTTTGTGTTTAAATATGTTTTAATTCGTGATGAACTATATATTGTATTTTTAAATGTCTTTTTAAATGTCTGATTGTAGGATATGATGTCATGGTTTTATATTACACTATATATAAAAAGGGTCTGTAATTTGGTCATGTTTCTAAGGTCTGATGAAGCCACTTGGATGAAAGCGCTAACCGTTGTTATTTATACCTATAAATAGATCTTGATATTTAACGCTTCAGCTCTTTGAACATTTATATTTGAATGTTTTATATTAAGTACTTTTAATAGAGCCAGCCTTGGTTACTTCCATGCTGTGACTGTCTGTTTGGTGATTTATTATTTATTCATCACGGAAGAATTTGCCTCGTGGGAGAGCGGACTTATTTTTGCTATTTTCAATTAATGCTTGGAAAAGATTTGTTGACCATACCAACTCACATTTTCCTTCCATGGCATACTGTGGGCATATGGACTGTTATAAACTTGTAAAGAATCCCACTGAAGGTGGAAATAACCACAGTGAAATCTACTTTGTTGTTATGAAACATAAAATATATACCACAGACACGTTTGGATAAATTAGAAAAAGATTCATTTAATTGATGTACCAAAAATAACAAACTAAACTCATAAAACTTTCCTTAGCTGACCATTGTGTTTTTGGATTGTTTACTGTTCTTTCTCTGGGTTAAAGCACAACTAATTTTCTTTAACAAAAGTCCTACTGTACCTTTTCTCTCCTTTCAACAAATTCTGGAGTGAGTGAAGGAGGGGGAGGCAATGCTGGTCTCCAGGAGTTCAAAAATGCCGGTTGTCGTCTTTGTCAAGTCAAAGTTCAGTGAAACTTCAATTGTTTTTAGTTCAATGTTTTCCAAGTCTATGAGCATCTGAATTTGAGTAATTTCTTCTTCCAACACATGTTCTTTGACAGTGAACTTCTGTCCTGTTGAACTTTCACTCAGCTTGGATTGCAGTCACCCCAACTTCAGCACTGGGGAAATAGTTCTAATTTGGAGAATGCAGTACTTTCTACAAGTGTGTTTTATAATTGGAATAGCCTCTGTAGCAATTACCATTTTTGGGACTTGAATATTAAGGTGACATTTTCCAATACAATTGCTGCTACCTTGTTTTCCACAGCTGCTGGCAACTTAAATGCAGCAGTGCTACATTATCATTTTGCCAGATTTTTAAACAATTCAGCTGATGGTTCAGCCTTAATAACAAAGCTTTCTGTGTCCATTTAGCTTCACTGTTCAGGATGTTTGGCTTTAGTTAGAGAACACATCATTGTACATTAGTGATGCTGGTGTCCTGGTTAACTGTATTGTCTTTGGAGCAACTGAGTTCTGCAGTGGTACTACTCTGACTGAATTCTGTGATCTTTTCTTTTCTGTTTGTTAGCTTTTCTCCATTTTGTTTTCTTCAGTCATGTCCATTTGAATCTGGAAGTTTCCCTTAATACAACTCGTGTTCCTGAACATCTGTTCACCTTTTGTTGGCTTCCATTTCTTTGCATTGCTCATTTATACATCCCTCCTGAACTTCTCTTGCTGTCATCTATCAAACTCTGCATTAAAGTTTTACATAATGTACCCGGCTCTCATTATTTTTAGAGATCCTTCTTTCCTCAGCCACTTCTAAAGCCTTCACAATCACAGACAGTCATTTTGCCTTCTCTGACAGTCATTTTGCCTTCTTAATAATCTTTCTATTTTAGAATAAATTGTTGCCACTTAGTGGGTAATATTTCAAAGTTCTGTCCATAGTTCATGCACTCTGTCCAGCATGCCTAATCCGTGACTACTCTTACTTTCTATGTTGCCTGGGGAGTAGATGACTTCTCGGGTGGTAGTGCTCTGACTTAATTAGTAGTCTGACTTAGTCAATATGTTATACCATCTAAAGATATGTAGAAAATAATACATGACAGGAGAGCAAGTCTAACAAATTTTTTGTGAGTGCAAAAGCGAGACAGGCATGCATCTCAACTGTCCTTTATTTTCAAGGACATCTCTTATTTTGATTCAGTTTTTAGCTGTTTCCCCTCTTAAACCCTTATAAAACTGGTAACTTTGGAAGAAAAGTTTGTGAATTACTTTTAATGAGTAATGACAGTATTGGAGAAACAGACTTTAAAGCAGTAATTCTATGATTAATTCACATGCTCTTATTTTGTTAATGTCTCAAATCAATTATTATTACTATTTTTAAAAGTAGCCCTGATTGTCACTGATTATTTCAGGATTTAGCTCTGTGTTGAGCTTTGTTTATGATTCATTAAGAGCTACTGGGGCAGATGGTTATCCAATGCAATGAATACGCATACGATCAGCAAAAAGCAAATATAAATATAATTAAACCAAATTTAAGAGCTTGCATGTTTCAAACAAAACGGGACACAGACACAGGGATGAGGAACATTTTTTGTTTGTTACAGGTTGTGTGAATGAAGTAATCAGCACAAATTCAAAAGAAACTAGTACGAAGGGCTCAGGTGCGTTCAATTGTGAGAACACGCAGCAGGCAGCGCTAGGACCCCACGGAATGGGCACGGTGACCATTTATACTACACAGAACAGCAGATATCACCTTGGAGGCGTGTGCAGTTGCTGCCGCACACTTCGTGTAGTCTGGGGCTGGTATGCAATACAGAAATGGTGCACCATTATAAAATCTGATAAAAAATATAGTCTATAAAACAGTGTTTACAGCGAGTTCGGGAATCGGTTGGTACCGTTATTATTTACTCTTATTAAATGATTCCAGATGGTGAGGTCATCTTACATGATGAATTGGAAGGTGGAGGGTTAGTCATTTATGAATGAATGCTTGAAGTTTGTGTAAAAAAACTGTTACTCCATTTAGTTGGAGTCATGCTGTGCAAGTGTTTTTTTTTTCTTTTTAAAGCAGCAGCACTTGATTATGTAGTTTGCCTAATTAATTTTTGCATGTCTGGAAGCTGTTATATTATGACTGAATACAAGTGTGTTATAGTCGTTTTGTTTTTCATTACCTCACTTTTTAATGTTGGCTATAGGCTGTGCAGCTAGAATCCACTTTGTTTCTGTAAAAGTTAGAGCAAATCATGCCCTAGTATTTCAACTACTATTGGCCTCTCAAAATGTAGTGGCTGCACAGCGATGAAATACAATGACTTCACACAAGTTTAACTGGCGCATGATGCAGGGAATTCAGTAATTTGGCATGTTTGCTTTTGTGTTTTAAGAGGCAGAAGGCAAGCCGTCACCTGCCAGCTGCTTCCATGAAGGGGGTGGGAGGTGACATAGGCAGTGTTTGGGCTCGGAACCATTCAGCTGTACCATTTCCAGGCACTACATCAGGTCTTGGATGCTTGCCCTTAGAGAATCGTTGTTATGTTTGCTAGAAGTAAAGTTTATGTAACACCCCTCCCCACCACACACACACACACACAAACATATAGTACACACGTTCTTTTATGGGGCGGTGGCAGCAATGCTGTAGATCAAAGTTTAACATCAAACTTATTTGCATGCCTCACCAAGAGTGCTTGCTCATTGCCCTGCAATGTCGCCAGAAAAGGAGTCTGAGAGAAATTTGTTATTCAGGCAAGTCCTTCCGTCCTTCTTAAGCTAGCTTATATTTGTAAAACGTTAACCTGCCTCAGATTGCAAATGAAGTTAAATATGAACCTTGGCCCATTTTGCTTTTTCAGTGTTTTGACTGAGAGTGCACACTGATTTCCAAAGAACTGTAAACTAATTCTGCCATTGCGGTGTTCTTAGGTTAGGGACAGGTTTGCATGGAAATACTAACAACTTCAGTCTCCTTTCATTGTTTTATACAGCTGTAGAATATTTTCCCGCCGTGTGTGTGAGTGTTTGTGTGTGTGTGTTGGGGGGGGTCTAGTCTGTTGTGGCCCTCCATCCACAACCCCTTTTTCTCAAGTTTGCACGTGGGGTTGGGATGTCACTTCAACAGTGACAATCATCTACATCTACAGGCAAGATTCACACCACCACCCTGGCGCGGCAGTTCTTCCACACCATGCACTCACATGCACACTCACATCTATAGCCAGTTTAGAGTGTCCGGTCTACCTACTGCATGTCTTCAGCTGTATATCCTAGTTGTAGCTAGTCATACAGGCATATACTTAACTTGCATCAAAAACAATGTAGGAAGTAGGACAGCTTCTGGTGTTTTGCAAAGTAAAGCATACAGGATCATTTAGTAAGAGAGTGTGGGTCCTTTGGAGATATCATTATGCGTGTTTTGTATCAGACTTGCTCAGCAAGGTTGCCATCTGTTCATTTCTCAAGTGCATACAATATTGTATAGAAGTGATGGTAACGCGTTTGGGTAGCAGGTGTATGAAACACCACTTAGGTGCCTTGTAGTAATAGTGAGTCATCGAGAGATAGTTTTCCTGGCACTAAATCATAAAATGATGTTAACACTGCAACATGAGAAGCTACTACAAATCAAATGTACCACTATTCCATCAGCACTGCCTTATAAATGTGTAGTTTATGCTGAATCGGGCTGCTTCCAATTAAATGGCTGTACATAATAACAGGAACAATGGGGCTCCCGTGACCGAAACAAGACTCCACAAGGCAAAACATAAGGGCACGTGGGGAAAAACTAGTGCAGATCATACATGGCGCCATTTTTTAACTACAATCTGCCAAGGCATCTTGAGAGATTCAAAACCCATTTCGGGGAATCAATGCATTTAGCATGTGGGCTAACAATCGATCAGAAATTATTTATTAATTAATTTTTTGAAAGAGTACAAACACACTAAGGAAAATCATTATTATTTCATGTTCCACATCTGCGTCTTCGTGCCACACATGATTACCTCATTCAGTCTTGCATAACAGTCACAGTGTAAAATATTCAACTTTTTTCAAACAATTGGGGGGCTCTTTGGTACAAAAATTAAAAAAAAAAAAAAAAAAACCTCTCACAGACTTGACTCAACAGAGTTTGTTGCTGGAGTTCAGAACTCTGCATAATCACTGCTGACTATTATTCCTGCAAGTTTCTTCCTACACGATGCTCTCTGAAGTTTCTACCAAAACGCGCCTAACTCAACTACAATAGAGAATTATTTGGAGGAGCAATTGAGGAGATTATAAAATCACCTGACTCTGCAACCTCCAATAGCTTCTTCGATGTATTTGAGTTAGGTGCGATTTTTCACACTATTAATGATTGGTTGAAAGGAACTTGAACTGAAAAAAAGCTATGGTACTAGTGTCCACATTTTTTTTTTGAACTGTCAAGGAGACATTGATCATAATATCGTGGACAGCGACTCCATATGATTTTGTCTCCATGACATTTAAAAAAAAAATAAATAAATAAAATAACTTGAAAACAGAACAAAGGTTCTAATGGACAAAAGAGGATGGTGCGTGCCCCTGCGCCCATCCCTAAATCTGCCACTGGTGTGTGTAGTGTGCGCATGTGTGTGTGTGTTTGTGTGCATATTTGTGTGTGTACGCGTGCATGTATTTGTGTGTGGGGGGTGTCATAGGAATAATTTTTAGGCATAAGAAATCCATTAAATGCATTAGGGTATGTAACAAAACTCTGGGTTGAACAGCTGTCAGACATAATTGTTGGATCATTAGCAAACTCTCTTGTCTCATCTTAGAAACTAGGATGTGATGTGCCAGAGCAGTCATATATTTACGATGGCATCATTATATAAATCCAGGAAGAAGCCAGGCTTTTAGAGGCCACATAGTGTCACCTCTATCTTAGAGAAAATTTGGAGGAAAAAAGTGTGGTGCAGGCCAGTGGAGGTTCTGTATTCTGACTGTATCGCAAATGTAACTGCATGGCTTCTCACTGTGGCAGTCTTGCTGGCCAGCTTGATCCTTTTTTTTTGAACGTTTCATAGATGATAAAGATGATGTGAACCCAATGTAAGAACTACAGCTGAGCTTTAACATGGCTGTTGATATTACACCTAATATGAGATTTGCAGGGAAATTAATGGCCATATGAGTAAGGCCCGGTATGTAGAGATTAACAGAGGGCTGTGAGGAAACAGGAGCCTATAATGAGAAGCAGGTAATCACAGGAATATAACTGGCAGATAAAACTGAATGCCTGTGTTTCACAAGGACTGAATATTATTATCAATTTTAAATGTAAATTAAAATAATGGATGTAGGTTAACATTTCTGTAGTCGGATGAAGACTTTTTACTAAAGACAAAACCATTAACTGTCGTGGTGTTGTGAGACTATTTTAACATTGACTAATTTCAGAACAGTCCATTAAGTAATCCTTACTGGTTATTAGAGTTTTTATTTGTTTGTGATTGTGTTATTTTATCCTGGGCTGTCGCACCATTTTCATTTGTTTGTTTTGAATCCTTAAAAAGGCATAGAGGGAAGATGACACTGAGAAGCACAAGGGAAAAAATAACTATAGCTGTAACAAAACAATCTAAACTGGATACTCCTATTTTTCACCAAAAATGAGTCACAAAATTACTTATTCAAAGCAAATATGGCTAAATAAGAAGTATACCAACTACTAGTGCCTAGGCTTTTCAGAAATCTAGTGATAAAATAAGCACATAATCATGCACTAGTGGAGCACATAAGAAGACATAAATTTAGCGTGTGTGTGTGCCCACATGCACGTATGTGATGAGAGTCCCAATTGTCTTCTGTAGTGCTAGCATTATGAAAACAGCTTTTTTTCTGTTTAAGGTGCAGGTTACAGTTAGGGGCAGGGTTATCATGTGACCATAGATGTAAATCCACTCCAACAAATAAATGCACATGGTGGAGGTATAGATTTATAACACAGTGCTTACCCACCTCTCTAGAACAAACTAACTTTCCAAGTTAAACAGTGTGACACACTGTCTGCCTTTAAAAAGGATAACTGCTTGGGTATTCATAAATTAATCCCTAGTATGAATGGCCAGGCTCTTCCTGAAAAGGGGGGGGGGGGACAGGCTTAAGGGTGTGTACTGGCAAAGTAGAAATGTCTTTGCAGCTCAATTAATTTGCAACTCCTATGAGCTTATGACATATGACTAAGCCTCATCCTTGTGTGGAAGCAGAGTTAATGGGCATAACATGCTTAGGCTGGCATTCGTGGTAACTCTTGGTAACCTGCATGGGATGCAGTATGTGGGAGTGGAGAATGATTATGTGCTGTCTTGTCTGCACTGAAGGCTAAGATCATTTGTAGTGTGTCAAGAAGACTTGGACAAAAGGTATATGCATAATATTTCATTCGCAGTATGTGCACTGGTGAGTGCATTTCAAGATCATAACGTATTTACATGACTACAACAAAAAAGTATATCTGTCAAAATACTTTAATGTACTTTTTGCTTTTGTGTTTCAGACCATCTTGAGAGGCCAGTTTCTGTAAGCTTAACCCATCTCATACATTTAGAGGTTTTGCTTCTTGCAGGGGAAGCACGTTATTGAAATAAATGTATGTCCTCTCACGCCATCCTCTGCTTCTCAACTGTCCTCTTGGGCAGCTGATATTTATGGTTCCCCAAATTTTGACTGAAATTAATTTTTCACATTTGTTCCTAGTGTGCTACAAGTGTATAAATAGGGCACTTACAAATGTATATGCAGCTTTATTATCATTTTCTGCAGATATCTATCTCCACTGAAAATGCAGTTTCTTAAAAGTTTGTCAAATTAACTAAAACTATGACTAAATATATAAAAAATAGTTACATACTTGGTTTGCATGTTAAATTGCTACCTTCATCCTTGGATTTCTGTTAATTGTTTTTGATCTTGGACATACTGGATTAAACAATGGGTGCCAGCAGAGGTGAAAATGGTCATCTCCAACTTGATGAGGTGCTAAGTGCATTGGTTTCTGGCTTGGTACTGACTTTCATTTCATTGAATGAGAGGTTTAAATGCTGACCTGTTTAAAATGTCTTGTGCATTCCAATATATGTATTTATCCGTATGTGTTACTAAGTGTAATCTATGCATGCATTCATTACAAAGTAGTAAAGTCAGATACTGTCTAGGTGCATCATGTGGACAGACAAGGGTTGGCTTAATTGTTTGGGGGTGGGTATGCTGTTTTATGAAATAATATGTCACTTTCTACAGAATTCCACTCAGTTGTGGAACTCGCATTCATAAGGGAAGGCTGGACAAGGGGTTAGTGCAGCCTTTTTTTAATTATTACCTTTTTTAAGAATTTCATGTCATGATTTGCTATAGGTAACTTAAATTTTAGAGTATGTTTTACAGATAATGGGTATATTTTGCTGTTTAGGCTGTTCTGTAGAGTCTGTGCAAGCCATCTGAAGAAGCAGTTAACTTTGTAGGAGATGGCTGCTGGAAGAATTAATTGGACTTGTTTAGACTACACACTTGGATATTACAGGTATGTGAACATTTTTATGTTTGGGAGATTCTGATTTAAACTATATGTTATTGATAGCATCTCTTGTGTTTGGTTTCATTACTGAAGAAATGTAAGTAGGCAGTATGTATTTTACTTTTTATTTCCATATCACGTTTTTTTATAGTGTAAAGCTTTCTATTATAGGCTTAATTTTTTACAGGTTGCTAGTTTTCCTGCACTTTGAGTGTGCAGTAATTGCAGTTTGTGTTAATGGAGGAGTGTTATTTACATTGCTAACTGGCTATTTTTTTTCACTGATTGCTTGGGAGTCTTGTTTTTTAGGAGCCTTACCATTTTTTTCAGCTTTGCTCTGCACAATTTTAGCTCAACTCAGAAGATGTGGTCATTGTTGAACGTTTTATTGTAGCTTATTAGTTAGGTAGTTTTTTATACAATATTTATTCTATTTTCCTTTTGTGGGTAGTGACAATAAGTTTAGAATTAGTTTGGAACTGGCATTGTCACTTAACCTGCTGATGCTGTATGTGGCAGTGCTTATGGTTCTTTTGTTGCTCAGATACTGGGTAGGTTTTCCTGCTGGCTCAGTTGAAACAACAGTGCTTAACACAAGGACATGGCTGCAGTTAGACATTCTGGTACATGCTTACAAGCCTACTATGTTCTTATGTATGAGATTATGCAAATTCTCCTTCATTATTTATGTCAAATCCTGAATTGGTAGTTTATGTTGTAGGTAGAAACAAGTATGAATGATGCATTCAGTGTATTACTGTGCCATGTTTTGGGCATAACTAGTAGACTCATAGGTTTATACTAGACTAATGACCACCTGAGTCTTTACAAGTCCAAAATCATGTATAACTTTTAAATATTACCCTAATTCATGTAAGTAGGAGAACAACCGGGTTTTGAACATGGATTTCCTAAAGACCAAGAAGTATGAAACTCTAATGTCTGACATTACAGACTGACTGTAATCTTTAGTGATTTACCAGAAATTCAAAACATTTCATAAGGAGAAGGGTAAACATATGAGGCTAAATCAGAGATAGTTGAGCAGTATGAAGTAGTTAATGACCAGTAATATGACTTTTGTATTTTTTCAGTCTGATTATTTTTCTTGTGGTGTGGGTGGCCAGTTATTCTTACAGATTTCCTTATCTGGGTATAATTTTTCTTGGTTTTCAGTTGGGTAGTTGTTGCAATCACAAGCTGTATATCATATTATATTGTAGTATATTAGTGGGGTGTAGGCAGGGGACCCATTTGTAAGGATAAGGTCAAATATATTTGTTTACTGATGTCTGACTACCAGGAAAGTAATGGTCACTGTAATGTAGTCATTCAGTGTAGGGTGTATCATATGCATTTTTAAGCAGTCTTTTATCCATGAATGTGGGATACTATCAAATGCTTTTTTATAGTCAATCCATACCATACTTAAATTCTTCCCCTTCTTATAGTTCTTCAGTATGGCTTTAATTAACAACAACTGATACTCTGTTCCATATGACTATTGTTTATTGCCCTTTTGTTCTACTGTCATAATTGAGTTTTCTTCTAAATGACTATAAACCCTGTCAGCATCAGTTCCTGTGTATAGTTTATACATCGTTGGAAGCCAAGTTATTGGTCTATAATTTTTAGGGTAGCTTGCAGGTTCACTCTTAAGTAGGAACATTGTTTTGCATTAATTATCAGTTATTAATTTAGCAGCACAGTAATATATCCTGTTTACTTATATTATATCACATGGATCCCTATGGACAGTCCTAATTACTGCATTCATTTGTTTTATCAGACTTCTAGCTTTTTGGGTTTTATTGACCTTCTGCAGTCTATTTCTCTCTTTGATCTTAATATATCTAGCCATGTCTATTAAATCAAGAAACTCTTCTCTTAGCTCATTTCTCCCAACCGGAGGGCACATGCCTTGTTTTTCATTTCCTGTGGGCATTCTATTGTTAGCTAGGTTGGTGTCTGTTTAGGGTGCGCATATAAATAGGTTCATAGGTGTGTACTAGGCTAATGGCCATGCAGCCTTTACAAGCCTAGCCCATAGAAGTGTACTGGCATTATACTGTCTGACATTAGTTCCCAGTGCCTCTATCATGTAGAGCCATTGAAGTTCATGGATAAATCTTTGTGCAAAGTTGTTAATACTTTTAACCAAAAGTTAGGTACTGCATCTGGGCCTGGGGATTTCCATTTAGAAGCTTTTCTTAACTTTGTTTTAATCTCTGGCTGTTACTTAATTCCATTTCATATCCTGCACCTTTAAACTTCTTATTCTTTCTTTTACTTCTTCTATCCGTTTAGCATCTTTGTTATGTTCCACAGGATCTCCATTGATACCTCTCTAAAATGTTATGTTCCACAGGATCTTCATAGATACTGCTCCAAAATGTATCCACTACTTCTTTTTTGGGTGGTCTTTCAATTCATTTTACCTTATTTCCCAATTATTTGTAAAACTTTTTTGGATCATCGATAAATTGCTTATTTTGTACTTTTTCCCTTATATGTATCTGTGTATCTTCTAAGTTTTCCGCCTGTGCTAAAATTTTTAGTTTATTTGCGATAGTGCATGATAGACACTAATCTGTTCTAATACTGTGCATTGCTTTAATCACATCTATCTCTCTTAGCATTTAATGATCTATTCCCTCTTCTATAGTCTTCTTTCTTGTCTTAACTGCTTTGTAGTTTTCTCTGTTCGATACTTCTATGATGGTATTTGATTTCTCCCCTTCCTTTCCCTCACTGCCTTGTGTTCTTGTGGTAAAACCTTATCAGTTATTAATTTAGCAGCACAGTAATATATCCTGTTTACTTCCATTATATCACATGGATCTCTACGGACAGTCCTAATTACTGCATTCATTTGTTTTATCAGACTTCTAACTTTTTGGATTTTATTGATCTTCTGCAGTCTATTTCTCTCTTTGATCTTAATATATCTAGCCATGTCTATTAAATCAAGAAACTCTTCTCTTAGCAAATGGAGGGCGCTTGCTTTGTTTTTCATTTCCTATGGGCATTCTGTAGAAAGTTCTATAGCATTTTCCTGTGGCAGTGTTCTCTTCAATGTCATCCTGTGCCATCTGTCATATGGGAACTCACTGGCCTATCACTCCTCAACATTGACTGCATCAGAGTTTCCACAGCTTCCTGTTCCTTTCCTTGCTGTCTAGCTTCAGGTGAACATTTATAGTGGTTTCCTGTGGAAGGCTCCAAAATATCTTGATATGGCACCAGACCAATTGCTTCCTATTCCAATGGCTTCCCCTTAATTTGGATGTCCAGTTATGGTGCTTTTTGCATTCAATTTTCTACACTGAATCCTTCACTTTGCAGGTACTCCATAACCTCAGTTTCTATTTCTTTAACTTCTCCATTACTGATCGCCTTTTCTACTTTTCCTCTTTGTCTTCTTATTTTTTGTATTGTAAAGTTTTCCATGTCCGGATTCCTTTGCCTGTATTTCTCTTCCAGTATCTTTGGTGCTGCTCTTTTTGTATTGGTTAGTTTTGCTTTCTCCTTTGCATAAATATTACACAATATTAAATCTTTTTTTCTTTCCCATGTCCTTATTTCTTCTTCAGATGTTTCTTGATCTTCCTGTTTCTCCTTACTTTGAGGACTCACTCCATCATGCTGTGATGTAACCTGTATTAGACCTTTTACACCAAATCCTTCACTTTGCAGGCACCCCATAACTTCAAGTTCTATTTTCTTTTACCTTCTACTTTACCTGTCATCTTTTCTATGTTCCATCTTTGTAATATTATTTTTCATTGTAACATTTTCCATAGCTGGATGACTTTGCCTCTATTTCTCTTCGAAAATCTTTGGGGCTGTCTTCTTTACATTGATTAATTTGGCTTTCTCATTAGCATAAATATTGCACCATATCAAATCTCTCTTTCTTTCCTTTGTCCATATTTCTTTTATAGGTTCATAAGTGTTTATTAGGCCAGTGACCACAAGGGCCTTTTTAAGCCTAGCCATGCATCCCAAATCTCTGACAAAATTTCTGATACCCTTGATAAGTGTAAGCATGGGCCTGGGAGATATTTTTCTAGTCTATATCAGTTCATCGAAACGTCTGAAGTTCGAACATCATATGTTCGAACTTCAAACCACGAACTGCACAAACATCAAAGTCTTAGAACAGCGATTTTTTTTCCAGGGAAAAAAATTGCTGTTCCAAAAAACACACACACAACACAAGCACACCAAAAAAAATCAATCCACACACATGCACTCAAAATCCTGCATCTAACCATACACTAAACTGTACATACACTACTACCTATTCACTTACCTTAACCCAAACCCTAACCCTAAATTCCATCAGTATCGCACACTCACCTGACCTGCACCCTAACCCCAACTCACCTATCCCACCATAACCCTAAAGTCTTTCACTATCGCACACCCACCTCACCCACGCCCTAACCCTAACTCACCTAACCCGCGCCCTAACCCTAACATCCACACAATCACACACTTACCTGACCCTGACCCATAACTTCCCACAGCAGTTCTGACAATCGCAAAGCCACAGAAACGGCCCACCAAATTCTTTCCCAGGGAAAGAATTCTGTGTTCCGCGGCTTCACGATTATCAGTGTTCGAACTTTACATCTGGTATTTGATATTCATCCATTTCGACGGACTGATATAGACCCATATTTTTCAAACAGCTCTTAGGTTTTGTTTAAATTTTTGCACTTCCTCAGATGCTTCTTTTTCTAAACAGATCAAAGTTTTTTGATCTATATACTGTTTTTCACAAATCTGTTGTATTAACGAATGCAAATTTTTATTTGAAGCTTCTGACAGTTTTTCTTGCAGAAGTATTTTTCTTTTCTTTAATTTCTCTCTTAATCATTTTGTATACCTTGTGTCTAGAAATTCTGCGCTTTTTGCATAATAGTAACAATACATAATTTCTTTCTATCCTCAATAGTCCACTCTATCGTCTTTATGGCTCTTCGTTGAGCCTATCAGTTTTTGTGATTTTTGTGGACTGTTGCTGCCTTCTATAACAGGTAGGGCCATCCTCCCCCTGGGCCTGGCATGGCCTCATTGTAGGAATGTTTCTGTATTTTGAGGATTCTACACTGTAATTTTTTCCAGTCCTGGCACCAGGATTGGCCACTTTCTTATCCTGGGTCTTATTCACCCAGCTCTCTCTTTTAATTTTGACCTACTTCTATCCATGATATATGATATATAAATACAGTCTATATATCAGTGTTGCCTTGCTAAGATTTTGTGAAAACAGGTTCCACCTCACAAATGTACTCACCAAGACTTAAGGATGAATTCTATTTCAGCACTACTATACCCCTTTGCTTGCTGACTTTTCATCTCTCCATTCGGACCCCCTTGTGATTTGTGGGATGACCATTGAGACCCTGTCAGTTATGGTAACCCTGTCACTGCACTACAGGAACATCACTTGGTAGCAGGGTGATGTGCCACTGTGTGACTTTGTAGTATTTTTGAAGATTTTTTTCCCCATAGTTCTAGGTGCTTTTTACCTCAATGCCTGCAGACTGGCAAGCTGTTCCCATGATGTGTCCTGAGCAAGTTTGTCAAGCAATACTAGGAAGTTTCCAGTGCGAGGACATCCTTGTATGACGGGCCATCATTTAAGCAACCATGTTCATACCTTTTGCACATACAAGCATCATAGCAATGATGGCATTTCTATTTTAGGCCCTCACCCCACCACTTGTAATAAGCATGAGTAGGTTTGCCTCAGTGGGGCATCCAGTATCCTTCATGTGAAGAATCATGCTACCACCCATACAATAATGAATGCTAGTATCACTTGCTTTGAAGCATCAGACCATGTCCCTTCTTTTTCTTTCAGCTTTTCCTGGTTAGGGGTTGCCACAGCAGATCACCTGTCCACTCATGATTGGCAGTGGAGTTTTACGGTGTCGAGTTGCCAGCCTGGCACCCAACCTTCCACAGAAGGCACACACATGCATGCACGCACGCCTAGGTACAATTTAGAGTGTCCAATCTACCTACAGTATGTTTTTGAGATGTAGGAGGAAACTGGAGTACCTGGAGGAAACCCACACGACCACAGGGAGGACATGCAGACTCTACACAGAAGGCACCCCAGCTGAGAATCGAACCAGAAAACCTCTTGCTGTGAGGCGACAATGCTTACCACTGCACCACTGTGGCTACCCCATCAGACCATGTCCCTAAGCATGGCTATTTCAGTGCTTTGTAAGTCCCCATTTACTGGGTAGTGATTGGCCATCCAGAACATTCTCTCTCCCCAACTATTGGACAACCACAGTTCACTACTCATGACTATCCACCCCACTTGGCTCTTCCAGCACCCAAAGCAAAGCTCAAACTCTGGTCATCTGGGTCATAGTCAGGGCTTCATCCCTCAGTGCCACACAGCCAGCCATGTATTTTCACAGTTTTGAATTCATTTCTTTTTACATTTACTTTCAGAATTTCTTTGTTTCATGGTCATGCATTTTATTTTTGGCATTTAACATGATCTGAGTCAGAATTGCTCTGGTTTAAATACTAGTGAGAGTAGAGGAAGAACTAAGCCACTTCTAGGCCTCTAACTGCTTGTAGAACTTTGAATTATGCTGTTTTTCTATTTGCCAATGGAGTCATTGAATGTCTTGTGTTTATCTGATATAATAATTTGCCTCTGTTTGCAAGGCACTGCTCCTTGCAAAGCCATTTTAACTGTGCACTGTAAAGATGCAGAACCTAATCTTTCTCAATACAATGTAGTCCAGAAATTCTGAGCACACTTAAAAGTAAGTAGTTATGCAAAGTGATTAATTCCTGTTTGTGTATAGACTTGTATTGTTCATGTTAAATAGGCAGCACTCTAGTTAAGCAAACCCTAATAATCTCTTAGACACTACTCACCCTCCAGCCCACTGTAGCAAGCATTTGGAACCATGAAGCTGCAACTTCCAACTGCTTCTGCAGCCAACATGGTTAGAATATGCATCCTGAGACAATGTTGCAATTGTCTCATGTTTATTGATATACACCTACTACTTAAAGGGACACTATTCTTTCCAAAAAAAAAAAAATTCTTACCTTAGAATGAAGCCTCAACATCCAAGTTGTAATCCCTCCCTCTTTGCAATATTTCAGTAATCTCACCCACTGGATCAATTTTATAATCCCAGAGCTGCTTGTTTTCATAGATCAAGAATTGCACAGATCTTATGCCCACCCACTTTGGAAACATCTTTGTTTCAGGGATCAATTAATTCCCTGGTGAAATGTCTCAGCATTTAAATTATGGTCCTGCCATAGATCCCTTACTTCTCAACATGCTGGAAAATGCACAGCAAATCTGGGCAAAGACTAAAGTGATGGGGGGGGGGGGGGGAGTTGGCAAAAATAATAATGTTTTTCACATAAACTAAAGTTAGAAAGTTGGTCGAATAACAGGAACCAATGTACATTTTCTAAAGGAGATAAAGTTTGAAACTAAAATGTATGTCATTATTTTTAGTAATGTCAGAAAACCACCAGTTTTATGAAGACCAGACCGAAGGTATGAGGCAGAAATCTGAACATTCAGCGAAAATCTAGATAGCTGAGAAGGACTCTTACAACAAAGTCATTGATCTGTAGCCATTCAGGGATGGAAAATGCATACAGGTTTGTTTAATTCAGTTTGGGAGTAAGACGTAATTTCTTTGGGAAGGTCATACTCCTCTGTTTTTTCAGGACTACCTATGTGTGTGTGTGTGTATATATATATATATATATATATATATATATATATATATATATATACACACACACACCCACATATGTGTGTGTATATATATATATATATATATGTGTGTGTGTGTGTGTGTGTGTGTGTGTGTGTGTGTGTTGGTGTATATTGACAATTTGGTGCAGAAAGGCTGTTTACAAAATCTAGGAGTCTCTATATCAGGGGTGTCCAACCTTTTCAGTTGCAAGGGCCGCATTGAGTCAACAGAAATGGTCTGGGGGCAAACGGCAAGTGAGGATCAAAAAAAAAAGGTCTCACATAAACTGAAGAGCAAAAAAAAAAAAAAAAGTCTCTAACGACGCGTCGTAAACTAAAGAACAAAAGACCCCAGGTATATGGGGACTAATACAAAGTCGGCCCACTGGCTGTATTGTAGGTGAATTTGAACAATAAATAAATTAATAAATGCATAATATTTGCCCTAAAATTCAATATCTCATTCTAATTATTAAAAAAACAGTTAAATCTAACATCTTAGTTGAACATCAAAGTTTATTTGTAAAAAAAATTAACAGGTACGAACCTTTCAATTTGTATGAGATCATACCTGTGATTTTGCTGGTTTCCTAAAGATGTCCATGTCTTCCATCATCTTAATATAAATTCCTCCAAGGACCTCTATGGAGAGCATTCTGTTTGCAGTATTCATAAATGTTTAATTGTGTCTTTCGGCTTTTCCTGGTTAGGGGTCACCACAGCGGAACTCCGCTCCGCTAATGATTGGCAGTAGATTTTTACATGTTGGCTTGCCTGGCCTAACACACAACCTTCAACGAAGGAATGCCCATTCATGCATGTCGCCACACGGAAGATGCTCTAACTGAGAATCGAATGGGCAACGTCTAACTAACATGCAAAAATACTACAGAAAAGTCATCTTATCTAATATGCAGATGCAGATGGCTTAGGCATCATTTTATCATATGTGAACAACCTCAAAATCACCACTAAGCTTCATGATGACTTAAAGTGCAGCACTGAATACACGGGTTTACACTTGCTCCATTCCCACCTGCCTATCTGCATCATGACTATCTCAAGTATGTCTGTTTGAGTTATTACTGTGCACCTTGAGAGACTAGTTCAAATCACTTTATTACCTCCCACTATTACATGATTGCAATATCAGATTCCAGGTTAGACTGACTTAAACGTATGCAGCCTCTGATGCCATGTAACAAATGCTTCATGCTTAATGACAATCACATTCTTTTATCATTTACTGATACTACCTGTGAGCAGTAAAAATACTTGTTAAATTTGAAGTCTGACCTCATACTCTTCTAAATATTAATGCTGTTTGAGACCCTGCAAAAGCTTACTTGTAATTCAAAGTGAAATTCTGCTTTTACCACTACATGATAGAGCAAAATCCCAAACAGGGAAGGCATCTCTGATCAGTACTAGCAAGAAACTATGATCCCTCATAAAATCATCTAAGGCCAGCTTTGAAAGAAAAATTGCACAAGACACTAAAGATAATCACTAGGCCTTCTTCAGTTATGTCAGGAACCTGGGTGGCAACTCCCAGATATGCTCTGAGTTAGTGCAAAATGACAAAAAATACACTGAACCCAGAGACATTGCCAACATCTTGGCAAACAGGTTCAGTGCAAACTTCTCCCCCCCTCCCCCCCAAAAGAGCAAATGTCTATCCCAACAGAGTGTAGCCTCCCTGACATCCCAGATGCACAGGTGAGAGCTGCCCTCTCCAAAGCAAAATACACAGCATCAATGGGACCAGACGGTGTCCCAGGCTGCATCTTACATGAGCTTCAAGAAGAACTGAACCCTCATATAAAGTCACTGTTCAATCTCAGCCTCACTACAGGATATGTACCCAAGGAATGGCGTACAGCAACAGTGGTCCCACTCCACAAAGGTGGTGCCACAATGGACCCCAGAAACTATTGCCTATAAGCCTGACTAGCCTGGTCTGCAAAGCTATGGAGTGTATCATCATGGAACTCATAAACAAAGACATTGGGAAGCTCCAAACACTGGATCCCACCCAATTCGGCTTTGTTAAGGGCAGATCTTGCCTCTTGAACCTGGTCGACTTCTTTGAAACAGTCACCAAGGCAATAGATGAAGGGAAGGTAGTCCACACAGCCTACCTGAACCTCGCAAAAGCCTTTGACACAATACCCCACTCGGGCATGATAAATAAACTCACCAGCTTAAATATCAACCCCTATGTCACAAGATGGGTTGCAAACTGGCTCAGGGATAGAACCCACATGGTCAGAATTGCTGGTGCCATGTCAGACTCTATACCAGTTACAAGTGGCATCCCACAAGGCTCAGTCCTGGGACCTCTCTTATTCGGTATATATTTCTCGGAGGTATAGGATAACACGGGAGGACTATGGCTGACCGAGTCTGCAGATGACTGCAAACTGGGTGCCATAATTGACTCACCGACTGACACAAGCATCCTCCAAAAGGGTCTCACAGAGATGGATAACTGGTGCCAGAGCCATGGCCTAAAGCTAAATGCCAAAAAGTGCATAGTCATCTCCTTTGGGAAAAACAAAGTGCCCACAAACTACCACATAGGTGGAAATCCATTAAGTACGGAAGAAGTAATTAGGGATTTGGGGACCCAAGTAGATAGCAATCTCTCCTTTGACAATCACGTTGCCAAAGTGGTTAGAAAGACCTTCTATATAGCCCACCTTATCACGAAAGGGTTCACATCTATATCAAGAGAGGTCATTGTGCCCCTCTACTCATCACTCATCAGGCCCATAATTGAATACAATGCCCCATTTGGGATGTACCTTACCCGACACCTGCAGCAACTGGAAAGACCCCAAAAGTACCTCACCAAGGGGATCAAGGGACTCAAACAGATGCCCTACGCAGTTAGGCTAAAGAAACTCCAGCTCTACTCAGTTGCTTACCGCCTACTCAGAGGCGATCTGTGCCTGACGTATAAAGCCATGTCCAAAGCAGATTTAATGGACATGCTCCACCTCAGGAAATCCAAATCCATTAGAGCTACATGCTCCAGAGACTTAAACCTCAGCACAGAAATAAATAGGACATGCTAGAGGGACAGATTCATATCCCAGATGCTCCCCTCACTCTGGAACAAAATCCCAATCTATGTTAGGCAGAGCTCCTCAATGACCCTCTTCAAGAGAAATCTTGACGAGTGGATGGGAGATTGTAGGTTTACCCCGGGGATCTCTTCAGTGTCCCTACTAGACAGAGGCACAGTAAATTAACCTTAAAAGGGCTATCTCCTGTGACCTACTATACAGAGGCACAGTCAAATAATCTAAAAGGGTGGTGAAAGCCAAACACACTCTGGCTAGGCTTATAAATGCCCTAGGGCAGATAGCCTAGTATCAACCTATGAACCTATGAACCTTATATGCTGTCAACCAGTATAAACCTGAAACACCACCATTCTAGACCTGGAGATAAGTAACATAAAACACAGGTGCCTAGCTATGGGAAAAAAAACTATGTTTTTAAAAACAGAACCACCACCACCTCCCCCCACACCCATTAATGGTTGATCAGTATCTGAAAGTGAAGAGGGCAACCTACTTAAAGTGAAAACACAAACTGGACACTATTTTACATTTAGTCATCCCCTAACAACATTCTTACTTTTTGTACAGAACAATTATTCCAGATACAGGGCACTATTCCCAATTACCACGAGGAGGCTCAAAAGGCAAATGATACCCTTGACTATTAAATGAGATAATATCATTCATTGGGTAGAGAAACTAAGCACTGGAGAGAGGAAGAAATCTCATGACAATCAACCAAATATATATAGAACAAAAAGACAGTCAGAATAGCAACTATTTCAACCAATGTAACCTACCTTAGGGAAAAACAACTAACACCACCAAGTCTGCTCTCTTGGAAAAAATAAAACAATTAATTTGGAAGACTAAAAAACCACACCAACCAGTGAAAACAAAAAAGCAAAGGGAGCACACCACCAAAGTCAAGTCCTTCACGGGTGCAATACCAACGCTGTAAAAATCCAGATGCCAGATGGAATAGAGCAACGGAAACTTTGTAATATAAACGTAAGAACTTTTATTTTAAACAAGCACTTTCGGAAGGCTTCGTATCCTTCCTTCCTCAGACGAAAACAAAACACTGGATTACAACCCACCTCCCTATTAAATAGGGTGACAATTATTCAATTAACAACCTCTCAATTGAGGTTGATCACATACCAATCTTCTAAAAGTTATTTAAAAATTGTTTAAAAACGGCTTGTTTAGATGCACAATAACTAGTATCATATAAAAAGCGTGAATCCTACCCTATCTACACTGTAAACCTACAACCCTATCATGAACCTGCCAACAAAGGATATATCCGAATTAAACAATGATTTTTAAAAACAGTAAAAATATATATACATTAATTCTGTATACTCGAGTCAACTACAGATATGTTGAGCATATAGGGCTGATGTTGTCACTCAATCGTCAAGAACGATTAATTTGTCTAGATTTTCCTCGATCCGTATTTCAGGTCCCTGAGTTTAAAAAGACCTTATCGTCTAAGAATGCCCATATGTCAATGCGTATGTTAAATGTGACAAGAGTGATGATGTTGACAAGGTATATCCAATGTGTATACCCATGTGGAAATAAAAATAATGATAATAATGATTTAAAATATACAGGAGTCTCTTATGTACACCAAAGTGTTATTTATACCTGTAAGTAATGTTTATATATAAAACTATCAGGTTAAAATAAAATTTATTATTAACTATTAAGAAAAATCAAAATAAATAATGAATAAATAAAAATAATAAATCGTGATTCAATTTTATTCCCACATGGGTATACACATTGGATATACCTTGTCAACATCATCACTCTTGTCACATTTAACATACGCATTGACATATGGGCATTCTTAGACGATAAGGTCTTTTTAAACTCAGGGACCTGAAATACGGATCGAGGAAAATCTAGACAAATTAATCGTTCTTGACGATTGGAGTGACAACATCAGCCCTATATGCTCAACATATCTGTAGTTGACTCGAGTATACAGAATTAATGTATATATATTTTTACTGTTTTTAAAAATCATTGTTTAATTCGGATATATCCTTTGTTGGCAGGTTCATGATAGGGTTGTAGGTTTACAGTGTAGATAGGGTAGGATTCACGCTTTATATGATACTAGTTATTGTGCATCTAAACAAGCCGTTTTTAAACAATTTTTAAATAACTTTTAGAAGATTGGTATGTGATCAACCTCAATTGAGAGGTTGTTAATTGAATAATTGTCACCCTATTTAATAGGGAGGTGTGTTGTAATCCAGTGTTTTGTTTTCGTCTGAGGAAGGAAGGATACGAAGCCTTCCGAAAGTGCTTGTTTAAAATAAAAGTTCTTACGTTTATATTACAAAGTTTCCGTTGCTCTATTCCATCTGGCATCTGGATTTTTACAGCGTTGGTATTGCACCCGTGAAGGACTTGACTTTGGTGGTGTGCTCCCTTTGCTTTTTTGTTTTCACTGGTTGGTGTGGTTTTTTAGTTCTACTGTTTGTCATGGCCAGCGAGGGAAGCGCTACTTCGCAAAGTTTACTCTTCTCCCAAGACGGAGGTAATTTGGGCAACTATACAAGCGGTAATCTGGATGGCGTGGAGGCGAAAGCCGACGGCAACCTTACAACCCTAATACAGATGCTGTTGGGTCGAATGGACACGTTTACCCAACGCATGGATAGATTGGATAATGCTATTAACACAAAAACAAATGACAATCAGGTTAACGATACTGGAGAGGTTACTACACGTTCTGACGTGGTTCAAGCCGGGGCCCGCACGCAAATTAGAAGTCACCAGCAAACGGGAGGTTTACGAAGTACCGTAACAGATGCTATAAGTCCTATTTCAATGGCCTCAAGCGGCATTCCAGCCGGACAAGGACACGCTCTAGCATCAGGGAACAATGCTACGCAAGGTACTGTAACATCCCTTAACGATTCCGTACCTACGGTATCGTCTTATTTAAACAGAAAAAACTTTTTTTCTTCTTCTGATAACAACGGAGGGGGTGCAAGTAATAATGAAAACACTGGTGACTTGAATTTTAACAACATCGCTACGCTCATTGGGGAGTTCGACTATAAACTGTTTAGGTGTAAAAAACTACAGTTAGAGATCTCTTATTTGGAGGAATGTTTAGATAAAAAGATCGTGCCTAAGGGGCTTAGGCAATGGCGGTTCCCTGTGGGCTTAGAGGAAGGCTCACAGTTTCATAAGCAGCTTCTAGCATTGTTCGATCGGCATAGTTTTGAATATATCGGCATGCTGATCGACTATTATATACAACAGGTCAATGATTACAAAAAGGACTTAGCTGATTTGGAACAAGAGATTAAAAACAACCATGATTTTTTACGTTACAAATATGATTATTCTCGCATCTTCTCAAGTATTGAAGCCACTACTAACAAATTGTGTGATAACAAGAAAAAGAAAATAATGAGGGATGTGAAACAGTACGCAGACAATAAAGCGTATCCTAAGCCACCACAAATAGGACAGTCCAAGAATAAAGCTGGGGCGTCTTTTCCTAAGTTAAACAAGAAAACTACTTATAATAGAAACCATGACATGTATCAGTTGGACACCTTCTTGGAGGAAGGTCATAACAACAATGACCCCCTCTTTGAGGGGGAGGGGGAGGTTGATTTGGATAACGATCAAGAGCAAGAGCATCTACCTAATGTTATGATTAACAACAACGGACAACAGCAGAGCGGTATTAGCAATGGGGCTGGACAATCAGGGGCAGAATACAAACAGGGTTTTGGACAGGGCCAGAACCATCAACAGAGGAACTTGAGGTCGAACAGGAACCAAATGATTTTAAGGAACAAACAGAATCAGAGGAAGAAATAATGAAGGGAACAAGTCAGCCAACTATTGTTTATAGCACGGAGGGGGATTTTAAGATCTTTAATTATACCACCCTCAACATTACTACCGACATGGCTGACTTTTTCTCTAAAGGACTGTCCTTTGTCCCTGATACTCACATGGACTTGGTCAAGACTATCGTAGATTTGAAACTGTTTGTCCGTAAACTAAACTTGTTGGCTGTATTAGGCAAAAATTCTTCACTCATTAAGCCCTTTAGAATAGCTAGTCTATTTAATCCACCCCTAGTCAGCAACCTTAAAACCTTTGAGAAATCTTGTGAATTGGATCTAAGATTTCTGGCTGCTAGCAAAGTTAATAAAAGTAAACACAGTCTTAACATCACAACTGAACAACGTGATTTTATTAAATTATTGCAGGATTGCAATATTCGGGTTATGAAACCCGATAAGGGTAGTGGGCTCATATTTATGAATCAAGCTGATTACATTAACAAACTATCTACCCATTTGGAAACTGGTCCCTATGAGAAAATTAGTGTAAGCGAAGTCAACACAGCACATAATAAGATTAGAACTACGGTAGAAGACTTGTTCTTAGAAGATTTAATAGACATAGACATCCACACTTATTTGAACGTTGCAGCACCTAGAATGCCATCTTTTTTTGGTGCTCCAAAAATTGATAAATCTATTAATGACCCCCCCTTCAGACCCATTGTTGACGGCAGAGGATCTATTTTAGTGGCTTGTGCCAAGTATGTAGATAGTTTTTTAAAACCATATATTGAAAAAGAAACTCAGATATGCAGAGACTCATGGGGTTTCCTTGAGAATATTAATAAGATACCTTTTGACCCTAGTCTAATATTCATGACCGTGGATGTCAAAGACCTATACACGGTCATCCCACAACAACTGGGACTAGACTGGGTCAGGGAGTTTCTTGAGTTAAGAAGAGTGGAACAAAACACTATTTACACAATTGAGACTCTATTGGAGTTAGTGCTAAAATATAATTTCTTCACCTTTAACAATGTGACCTACAGGCAATCCTCTGGTGTCGCTATGGGATCACCTTGTGGGGGGGCATTTGCTAATTGTGTCATGGCACAATGGGAAAACACATTATTGTTTAACAATACATTATTTAAGGAACATGTCGCCTGGTACACTAGGTACCAGGACGACATGTTCTTTTTATGGAAAGGACCCCTGGAAATGGTAACACCATTCATAGAGGACATCAAAGCATTGACTGATTTTTTAGACTTCACATATGAGGTTAATAACACGGAGATCAGTTTTTTAGACATAAAACTAAGTAAAGACATTGATGCTTTCAGATTCATTAGCAAAATTCACCGAAAACCCACCTACTCCAATGGTTTCCTCCACTTTAGTAGTTGCCACCCTTACCATCAAAAAAGAGCAGTAGTTAAAGGGCAGATGGTAAGGGCGGCACGTATGATTACTAAAGATGACGACTTTCAGGATGAGTGTAGCAACCTGAGTAAAATGTTTTCAAATAGAGGATATCCGGATTCAATGATATTGGAGGTTAAATCTGAGGTGGTGTCTAAAAGAGAATCTAGACATTTTAAACCCATTTTAAGCAGGCAAGACTGGTCCGTAGTGGTTAATCAAGAGATGGCTGAGGTGGATGACAGAAACATTAACGTACCTGATATTGGGGTTAGGTTTTTATGTACGTTTTCTGTGGACCATCATTTTATAAGAAACATTTTACAGAAGAATTGGGCAAACATAGTGGAAGATAGACATCTACAGCAACTGTTAGGTACTTCACCTAACATCACTTTTAGAAAAGGGTTTAGTCTAAAGGCCTTGCTAGAAAGGAACAACATTACTTTTTCCAAAGGCTAAAAGGGATGACTAGGTGCGGGTTTTGCAATCAATGCAAATTTATACAAGAAGGGAGTCATGTGGTAATAAATAGGGAGAAATATAAATTGATGGGAAACTTCAGTTGCATTTCTAAAGCAGTTGTTTATTTAGCTAGCTGTAAGAACTGCTCGGCTTTCTACATAGGAAAGACCGAGCGGGCATTGCATAAGAGAATTTATGAACACTTGTATGCAATTTCTAGGAAGGATGTTAATAACGCGCTAGCTTGCCACATCATGGAACATAAAGACCACGTTTTTAACTTTGCGGTCTTGAAGCAAATTAAGGCGGATCCTAATTTAGGCCCATGGCAGATCTTATTAGAAAAAGAAGAACTGTTATGGCAACTAAGGACGGCCGCACACACATATCTGGGTCTAAACGAATCTATTTCTTTGACCTGTATACTAAAACTTTTAGCCTTAAGGAGATAGTAATTCATGTTTTAAACCATAGGTGGCGTATAGTATACACAACATTTCTACAGTTATATTCATATATGGGTACAATAGCTTAATTTAAGGCAATCTAGTTTTATATTCTGTTTGTATTCACACATATGTTTTAGGGGTGAACACCACAGTATGTGGGGTATTGGTTATTGAATCACGATTTATTATTTTTATTTATTCATTATTTATTTTGATTTTTCTTAATAGTTAATAATAAATTTTATTTTAACCTGATAGTTTTATATATAAACATTACTTACAGGTATAAATAACACTTTGGTGTACATAAGAGACTCCTGTATATTTTAAATCATTATTATCATTATTTTTATTTCCACATGGGTATACACATTGGATATACCTTGTCAACATCATCACTCTTGTCACATTTAACATACGCATTGACATATGGGCATTCTTAGACGATAAGGTCTTTTTAAACTCAGGGACCTGAAATACGGATCGAGGAAAATCTAGACAAATTAATCGTTCTTGACGATTGGAGTGACAACATCAGCCCTATATGCTCAACATATCTGTAGTTGACTCGAGTATACAGAATTAATGTATATATATTTTTACTGTTTTTAAAAATCATTGTTTAATTCGGATATATCCTTTGTTGGCAGGTTCATGATAGGGTTGTAGGTTTACAGTGTAGATAGGGTAGGATTCACGCTTTTTATATGATACTAGTTATTGTGCATCTAAACAAGCCGTTTTTAAACAATTTTTAAATAACTTTTAGAAGATTGGTATGTGATCAACCTCAATTGAGAGGTTGTTAATTGAATAATTGTCACCCTATTTAATAGGGAGGTGTGTTGTAATCCAGTGTTTTGTTTTCGTCTGAGGAAGGAAGGATACGAAGCCTTCCGAAAGTGCTTGTTTAAAATAAAAGTTCTTACGTTTATATTACAAAGTTTCCGTTGCTCTATTCCATCTGGCATCTGGATTTTTACAGTGTTGGTATTGCACCCGTGAAGGAATTAATTTGGAAGGCCATGGGCACTGGAATTAATAGTTAATGATTCAGGAGCCATCATGTAATTACCCGGATTTGTAAAAAAATACAGAAAATTTCTGCTGTCAACACAACAAATAATAGTAAACCAACTACCTTATGTACAAAACTCCATTCAGCAGTAAATAAACCCCATTCAGCCTAACTTATATCGTTTGGCTGCTATTACTCTTCCCTTTCAATTTAAAGAAAAAAAATAGTAGAAAAGTGCACTTTGAAACTCTTACAAGAATAATATTCAAGAACAAGGACAACATTCTGCAAACTCCATTCAGCTTTCTAGAGAATGGCTGCTTCATTGATAGTAAGACCATTGCCACTTATAGTCAAACAACGTTTTGCTGCAGAAATATTTCTGACCCATTTAAGATCACTTTAATACTGTCTATATAGCTTAGCTTACCTTTTACTGCTGTAGAATAGATGTTGTAGTCAGTGTGTGTAAAATAAATAATAAATCCACTTTCTTCGCCGCGATCTCACTCCTTCCTTCACCGCAAATGAAAAAAACGACCAAACGGTGTTTTGGCGCATGCGCATACCAGCTGAAAGACGCTGGCAAGAAAAAAAACGTGAAAGAAGTAATTTTGTGCATGCGCAGAATAGCTGAAGGACGCGGACGTGAAAACACACGGAAAAAAGTTAAATTTCAATTTAAGGGTCGCGGGCCGCATGGAAGAGCTCTGGGGGCCACGGGTTGGACACTCCTGCTCTATATGTTTGATGTTGTGTATGATTCCCAGTTAATAGTTGTGGTAATGAAAGTCACCCATGAATATCTTATATGTCTAGATGGTGAGTGTTTCCTAAGTTATGGCTTTCCTTAATCTTATAGGGGGACCTATAGCTTGTAAGGGAGTGGTATTGGATTGTACCTGTGGTAATTATAATGCTCATAGAGTAGTACTAAGCTAACTGCCCTTGAGAACCATTTTAAGCCTAGCTAATTATTCCTTGTGAGACTCAAACCCTGCACCTTGTGTTTGTAAGGCAAACACCTTAACCATTAGGCCATCCTTCCACCCACTGTGGAAAAGCTCCAAGCCTTGAGGTACATTTGTTTTTTTATGTAAATTTAGACACCTCCACATTTAGTCCCTGTGTGTGTAGTGGATGGTGTAAATGTATAGGAGGCATTATAATCTTGCACTGTCAGTAGGCTGTACACAGCTTTAAACCATATCTAAGTGACCACATATATGTTAGCATTCTCTAATGGTAGGAGAGCTTCTAGGGAATGAGGTTTTTGTTTTGACTCCTAGCATTGTGCAGTAACACCTTAAAATTTTCTTGCTCTCCATTTGCTATTTCAGAAGTACTTTCAGTTTGTCATTACCTAAAAAAGCACTATATGGGAAGGATGATTTTTTAACTAATATTTGAAAGCCTAGAAGGGTGAGATGCAATCCATCCATGCAAAACAGCATGGTCTGTTAACCATATCCTTCCATGCTGACAAATACTGCATCATCTTGGAATGACACCAGAAACTAAGCCAATTATTAAAGTCAGCCATCTTCATATTGTGGCATCATCCTCGGAGAAGGTAAAATATTACTTAATGCTATGCTCATACCAGCCTGAGGCACACATTAAGGCATTTATAGCAGGAGCAAGCTAACAACACCCCAATGTAGCAGTAGAAACGTAGTGAGAAAGGTGTGTTTTCATACACAAGAGACTGAAAGAAAATAATAGTTACTTTTCTTTGGGGAGGGGACAACAACACATTTTTGAAAAAAATGGATTTGCTGCTTTTATTAGTTTTGTCCTGAATTCTTACAGTTCGCCAAACTGTTTATAAATATTAGAAGAGAAGCACTGTGCTTGACATGTAAAGTTAGCCTATTACATAAAAGACTGAAACAATACTAATTTCATGAACTGTAATCATACTTTGACTTAGGAATGAGATCCATTCACGTCATGGTATTAGAAACTCAAAAGATTTGGAGAAATTAAAAAGGGGAGGCATCCCTGGATGTTATCAGGGCTCATTGGTGTAACATGTTTAGCTCTAGAGAGTCATTGAGGACCCGTTATTTAATAACAGTGGGGGGATAAATGGTAGAGGGTATTTCCTGGGGAGTAACTAGTCATCTTTGAGTCATATAGACTCTGTCTTCTGCTTGTACCTTATTGCTCTTGTGTAACACTTTTGAGTAAAGTTACTCTCTTATGCTCTTTAATCTTGGACTTTGGTAACTACGTTACCCAATAAAATGTTTCTGTCAAGGCTTTTCTCTCTGCACTATAAGGTTGAGAGGTATGCCTTCCATTATAACTGAAATGTCATGAAATCACAAGAAATTAATGGCTTTTATTGCATATATATTTCTATATACTAGACAGACTTTTTGTTTCTAATTAGAACTAGCCAGTACAACTTTATACTTACATAAATAAGTAAACAGACATACATATTCCACGCAAAATCATAGTTTCATTTATTTTACAAAATAAATAAGCAAGCAGACACAGGTTCCATGTGAAGTCATGGTTTTATTTATTTGTCTGGTTCAGAACTATCATATCTAGGCATAGCTGGATATTTTTGATATAATGTAACGTTACAGTGAAACAGTATAAATTGCAAATAAAAGCAAATGTGATAGTTTGTTGCAAAGAGACAATTTGCTGATGAATCACGACAATGCAAGACATAAATAATACACACTCACTAGTTAGAACACCATTGCACATAAAACTAAAAAAAAAATTAAAATGGAGAGATCCTTCTATACTTAACATAGCCACTCTGCTAAACAGCGTATTTATATTTATACAGTTTACATATGTGCATACATACAAGTATTGCAGGCATAAGCAATAATACTATTCTTGACTGCAAAACTGTAGTTATGGTTAGACCTCATTATCATTTCTTATATTTTTTCAGCTATCATGTTGCTTGAATTCCACTTCTGCATTTTGCCAAACTGTTTGACATTCTTTCAGAAAATGGCATAACTATTTATTCCATTTACAATTATCTGTTTCTTTCTTGCACCATGGAGCTCAGGTTGTGATTCAAAAGCATCTGTCAGCCTCCCACTTACATGGTTATCAAGCTGAAATTAATAAGTAAACAAACAAATACAGATGAATAAAGAAATAAGGGAAACAAATTAAATGATTTCAAACTGAGGTTAAGTTTAATTCATGGTACCTTGGAAAGTACAGTGCACATCTATTTGTTGTTTTCATTACTTATTAAAATAAACATATGTCCCTATTTCTGGACCTTTGTCCCCCATTTTGTTGGGCTTTGAACAGATTTATTGCAGTACGAAGTTGACAGGTATGAGTGTGCGTCTGTGGACACAATTTAAAGATTGTCCCTGTTTTGGGGCTTTTTTCCCCCCATCATGTATGCTATGGCTGTGTCCACATTTCTTGCACTAATAGGTGGAAACGTATGATTATGTAAAGTGCCATATGGCACTTTTGTATTGCTTCCCATTGAAAAGCCTGCTTTCAGTGTCCGCAGACACTGAAAGCAAGTAGAAAGTGCCGTATGGCACTTTGACAATGCAGGGGGTGTGTGACAATATCTGTTACACACCCCCTACACTGCTTCCCATTGACAAGCCTGCTTTCAGTGTCTGTGGACACTGAAAGCAGGTAGAAAGTGCTGTACGGTACTTTGACAATGCAGGGGGTGTGTGACAATACCTGTGACACACTCCCTGCATTTCTTCCCATTGACAAGCCTGCTTTCAGTGTCCACAGACACTGAAAGCAGGTAGAAAGTGCTGTATGGAACTTTCAGAGTGCAGGGAGCATATTAGATCTGCCAGCACCACTGACACATGCCCCCTGTACTCTGAAAGTGTTCGTGTCCACATAGCGATTAGCAGTAGCGTGCCTTCATTAATATGAATGGTGTGCTGCTGTTACAGCTATTTGGATACAGACACCATTCACTCCATGTAGGAATAACACTATTCCTACACTGAGTTTATTGAATCCTGGGGATAGTCTTTGTGAAGAGAAAAGCAGGGAGGAGGAAGGTAAATTAATTAGTTAATAAAATCGCCTCTGTTTGAAATGTAAAAAACAATTAGACAGCAGTTAATTGAAAAAGAAATAGTGCATAGCTTCGCCCAGTTGGAGAAATGACTATTATATTTTCTTGATAACTTGTAAGATTTAAAATATGTTTTCATTGGTGATGGAAAGTTTGGATACAGATGTAGCCTGTATTGAAGTCCATTGAGTAGTTGACGATGTGTTAACTAAGGAATGGCAATGATTAAAAGGATTTGGTTTTCCTTCTCTGTCTGTGAGTCCCATGGGCCTACAATGGTCTCATATTGGTAATCTCAGATTGAACCGAATTAAATTAAACTGGCAGTCGTTTTCATTGTGGAATTTCAAAGCTTCTGTATATGTGGGGAGAAGAAAAAATAAACCTTTTCCATTAGACAAACAATCCTTTGTTGTAATACCACCATCTGATCCAATTTCTTTATTTTACACCATGGCCCTTTCCTGGTAATGTTGGATGCCATATTGGAAGGTTGTAAGTATGTAGTTATTATCTCGGTATTGTATTAGCTAACTGATACTAATGTACTGGAAATGCATGTTGAAAAGGTAAAAGTTTCTTAAGGGTTTTTTAAAGTGCTGCCTGTAAAGTGTTATAAATGATTTTCTGGCAAAATTTCAGTTTGACATAAAGTAGCAAAGCTGGCACTACAAGTTCTGCAATGAATCAGTCCAACATTTGGCAACACAGTAACCATGGCAATAATTTTGAACTTAGTTTATTCAAAATCACTATGTGGCTTAGTTAGCCTTCAGCTTCTTATTGTTTATACATTATCCGGGGTAACTTGCTCTTTCTTGATGTTTATTATCTCTCGTAAATAACTGAAATGCTAAAGAGTACTGTAGTTTTAGCTGACAGTTTTTCATTGATGTGTTATACCATTTCTGAGTTTGCCCTGCAGATCCCCCCCTAAAAGTAATATTTTGACAACCTAAACTGTTTCCTACTGTTTCTTTGCCATTTTCCAGGATTTCTATTTAGATGTAGAGTGGATGAGAAGTCTAAACATTGTTCTTATAATTAGAAATGACCTGAGTGCAAATGCCAGTGTCTAAAAGTATTGCACATATGAGTGCTTTTGCTTTTGGTAGTGCATAGAAGACTTACCTCACCCATGTCATAACTAATTTATCTCTAAAGAGACTTCATTCAGCTTAAGCAGAGGGTAAGCTGGTCATGTTTTCTGCCTTATCTTTAGACCTTCATTTAGTGGATCAGTCATCTATTTCTAACTGATTGCTGACCATCATGCATGTGTGACATCACTAATCTTATGGCTGTTTCTTTGGTTGATGAGGTGCACCTCCATACTCTGCTAATGGTGTGTGTCATTACAGTCTACACTAATGCACCTCTACCACAGAAATCAGGTTAGTGAATCAATGAATGGAGAAAACACTTTTCAAACTAGCTAGATCCTATGCGACCAAATGTATTTTTTTTGGGGGGAAGTTATATATATATATCATATGATAAAACATGGTTTCACAAATCCCAAGCAATATTTGAATAAAAAAAAATCACTATTGTATAATTGTGCAAGCAATTTACTTATCTTACTTTTAGATTAAACACTTGTTTCCTACTGGTATATGTAAAAATCATTAATGACAATAAACTATTAAAGTATATAATGAAATAACTGAACTTGCACTTCCAACTGCAATATATTTTTAACCTTTTGTGCATAGTGAATCTAATAGTTCTTTGCAGCTTGGTTCAAACAACAAGGTTAATTTTTTCACCACGATTATACTGTAACCCAAGTTCTTTGCAATTCAATGATATTTTACTGCAGAGAAGTAAAGATTTCTGTAACATTCCAGTATATGTCCCCTCTTGATTTTGCATGTATTCTTTGCCATTATATTCTACAAAGTACATGAGAAAATGCTGGATTATCAGTCCCATCCAGGGAATAATAGCAATAATAGTATAATTTTGCTGCTATTGTGTATTTTGTTCATTCAGCAAACTGCTTTATAAGGTGAAATACTTTGGTCAGTGATGAGGCATAGAGAGCACTGCCACCATTGGTGTCTTCTGCCTAGAAGCTATATTTCACTGTCTGATCTAGTCATTTTGGGTTTCTTTTAAGTTGCTTTGGCTGTTGTCAGTGAAGACTGTGTAACTCTCCTGAGTGTTGTGCATAAGTAAAAAAACAGTAAAGAAAACATTATGGGAACCTGGACATGGTCTCCACAAATGCAATTAAATTCAGTAGTAATTATTTTTAACTTATCTTGATTGACTATTCCCACTAGGTTAGAGTTTTTTTTCCAGATGTGAGAGTGGTATTTATCCAACTTGGCACAGGCATTAGACAACTTCCCCTATGGTTTTTTATAGGTGCCATGGGATATTTTACATCCACCTGATACAAGCAGCTCATGCCTTGGTTTAACATATCATCTGACCAATGGCATACTCAGGAGTGTACCCCCCCCCCCAGTGCTGCATTGCATGAAGTGGGGATAAAACCCACAGCCCTTCTATTGTGACTAAATGCACCAATTATTTTCTTCAAATTTACTTTCCATGAAATAGCTGCTTGCAATGATATATACTCAAGTTAAAAAAAATGTTCATACAAAACACAGTGGTTTCTACAGTTCCAGAGATGTCAAGACAGTCCAGGCTTTCTTCTCCAATTCGGCAGCTTCTTTTATCCTCACAGAAGCTTTCCAATAGGAACATTTACAAAAGTAAGTGGAAAAGGTTTTCAATCTGGGTCCTTCAGAGAGATTTTGATCCTTACTTTGCCCCAGTCTCAGCAGTTCTTGATTTCTTTGCCTCCATTTTTAACAATGGGGTGAGTTACTCTACCTTCGAAGTTTAACTAGTTGCCATTTCAGTTTTTCATTCTGGAGAGAATCATTCTTCCCTTGCTTCCTCAAGATTATGCAAAGCCTTCCTCAAAGGTACCTTTCTACTCAGACACCCAGGTGGAGATCTTGCCACTTCTTGGGAGCTGGCTATTCTCTTACAGGCTCTTAACCAGCCTCCCTTTGAACCTTCTGTTAAGACTGATCTCAAGTTTTTATCCTGGAAAAAATTTTTTATGGTTGCTCTTACCTCATCTCAATGATTATCTGAACTCAGAATCCTCTTTGCAAGATCTCCACACCTGGTCTTTCATAAACATAGAGTCTCTTTATACACAAACCCTTCCCTTCTATCCAAAGTTGTTTCCAAATCCAACTTAAGTCAGGACATCACTTTACTTGTGCTCTTCCCTAACTTCTCAAACAAAGGTGAATATATACTTCATCTTCTGGAGGTACATAGGCAGATGCGGTTTTATTTACACAGAACACAAAATATCAAAAAATCTGATCAATCGTTTGCCTCTTTTTTCAAAAATGAATTCAGTAAAGCAGTTTCTAAGGTGACTCTAACCAAATAGTTAACTGACTGTGTATCCTTTGTCTCTAAAGAAATAGGTTTAGCTTTACCAAAGCTCCCCAAAGCATATTCCACAAGGTTGGCCTTCTAGTCAAGAGCTTTCATAGATATTTGTGCAGCTCCCACTTGGTCCAATGCTCATACCTTTATTATTCATTACAAATTAGACATACTGTCTAGAAATAAGACAGCATTTGGTTCCTCTGTACTCTGGAATATCCTTCCATGAGGACCACCCAAGGTTCATTTATTTAGGAACTCTGTTCAATCAGTTGAGGAATGAATGAAAATGACTTCAGATAAAACAGTAATGTAATCAACATAATAATGCACCAGTGTTGTCTGCTTCCATTCTACCTCAACTCCCCACCATCCAACCCCCTTCTGTCAATCCTAATGTGGCCTAACAAATTTTTTGGGAACTCATCTGTTCCTGCTTTAAGCTCCAGCCTTTCTGTATGCCTTTATCTTGTTTCCTTTTGTACTACAATGTCATATATATATTATATATACATATATCACTGTGGGGCAGCAGCAAACATGATGTAAGGTAAAACAGGACAGTGGGACATTATAGGTAAAGGGAAGAGCTCAAGAGCTGGAGCCATGAATCTGGTGAAAGCAACAGAGTTGGATACCGTATCAGATTTGAGACTAATCAGTCAAGGAAGAATAAAAAGGGACAACACAGATGCATTCTTATGTTGAGTACATAACTTTTGTTTTTCAGAGAAATGGGTCCTGAAGGTGATCCATCTAGGCTACAGGTGGCAATAAGATGACCTTCCTCCTTCTCAGGAAATTCCTCCTCATCTACCAGACCAGACTTCTCTATTTCTAGCTGTTTTAAACCACATGCCGTCTCGGGGCTAACAGAAGCTGTTTCTCTTTCCCAGCTGGGGAAAGTTTTTTTACTCAAGGATGTTTCTTGTGCCAAAGAAAGAAAATTACTGGAGACCAGTTCTGTTTCTTTCTTAAACCAGTTTGTGATAGTTCCCAAATTCAAAATGTTATCACTTCAAAACCAGTTAAACTTTATAAGGTTCATATGTTCATAGGTGTGTACTACACTAATGACCACTAGGGCCTTTTTAAGCCTAGCCATGCATCCTAAATCTCTGACACATTTTACTACCCTTGATAAATGTAAGCAGGGGCTTGCTAGATGAAACATTTACAAGAAGAGACCTGGGAGACGAGCCATTTACAGTTTACCTGTGTCCATTAGGATACTGATACCCATCCAATTGTCAAGGTTTCTCTTGAATTGGGTTAAGAAATCAATTTCACCTGGATGGGAGCCTGCTCCAGGGAAGGTGTGGTCTGAGGGATACATACCTCTCTCTCCAGCAGGTCCTGTTTATATCACAAGCAATGCTTAAGTCTTTAGAATGGGTAATTCCAGTGCTGTTTGTTTTGCTGATACACAAAAAGTCCACCAGTGTGGAGTCCAACAATGACTAGTCCTACATGCATTGATCTCTTCTCAATACAGCATGTTAGTTATGTCTTTTATTATTTTGGTGAAGAACCTCTTTGGATGTTCCAGTTGTTGGATGTGCCTTGTTAGGTACATACCAATGGGGGCATTGTACTCAATGACAGGTCTGATGAATGCTGAATACAGTTGAGCATTGACTTCCTTGGACTTAGATGTCATTCCTTTGTTTATAAGTTACCCAATGTAGAATGATTCTTCCTCATTTGAGTTTTAGAGTAACATTAGATTTAAAAGATGCAGACCATCACATTTCTATTCATCAGAAGTGTTTCTTAAGGTTGTGCATGTCTGGATCACATTAATAAGTTCTCTCCCTTATCTTTTGGGTTATCCAATGTTCCAAGAATGTCTAGCTCCAGTATTTTATCACTGCTGGCTACACTGTATCCACATATTTCCATATTTAGATGTCTTCCTTATCTTTGTAGAGTCTTTTTCAAAGTTTCAGGAATCTCTGTCTCTCGGGTAATAGATCATTATTTTCAAGAGAGTATTCAAAAGTCTTTTCTGATTCCTTCACACAGGATTGTGTTTCTGGAGTGCCTGTTAGATATCTCAGTACAAAGAGCTTTTCTTCCCCATAAAAATAATAGATCTATATTTAGATCTATTCTAGGCTTTTTCCACTCAGATTACATTGTTAGCTAGGGAACACCTCAGAATTTTTGGTCTCTTCAATGATACTCATATACCTCTTGCAGGATTCCACATGAGAAAGATACCATGTTATCTCAAATCTTGTTGGTCACAGAATCAAACTACTGTCTTCTCAAAATCCAGTTCTGGGAGTTGTAAAAAGAGAAAGCAGATGGTGGAGACTTCAAATTTTGCAGAATTCAGGTCTCCCGTTCTCTCCTCCTGGTCCAAAACAGTCAGTCACAACAGATGCCTCAGACTTTGCTTGGAGAGCAGTGTCAATGGAGATAAAAGTACAGGGTCTGTGGGACAAAACAGACAGCCCAAGACATACATACATACATACATGAAAGTGATGCTAGCTGGTATAAAGGCTCTCAACTCTTTGAATTACCTGTGGGCTCCAATCCTGTTTATGTCTTTACAGACAATACCACAGTGATGCTGTGCATAAATAAGCAGTGGTGAACAAGATATCGTCCCCTTTGCAGGCTAACCATGTTAGCATTGAATACAGCTTTACACAATCTCACTCTCTAGGCATCATACATGTCATCAGAGCAAAATTGTATGTCAAACAAGCATAGTAGAAAAGCAGACTGGCATGAATGGAAGCGGAATCAAATAAAGGGACCTTCCAGGAATTAATCCATTTGTGGACAACTCCTCAGGTAGACATTTCTGACCCCTCTCTAAACAACCGACAAATTTCTGTTCCAGCACTCCATGCAAGAAGGCCTGGAAGACAGATGCCTTTTCTTTTCCAGGGACAAGAATGCTTCTGCATGCTTTTCCATCTGTTCTATTAAATATCCAGAGTACTTCTGAAGATTCAGAAGAACTCTTAAAAGATCATTTGGTGACTCCTTTCTAGCACAGACAGTGCTGGTTCATGGCTTCCTCACAGAATGGATTTATTCACACAAGACAAAGGATGTTTGGGATACATCCTGACCTCAGACAACTGCAATTAATTGCATGGATGATAGGGTCTTAGTATGTTTTAGGTATCTGTCTTCTGAGGGTGTTCATCATGTACTAATGCAGGCCAGAAAGCCTGCTGCTAGAAAAGCATATATTAGCAAATGGAAAAGCTTTTCTAGTTGATGACAGCAAAATAATATGTACTCATTCAAGGCTAGTGGTTCTTTTGTTTTACAAAATTTACGAGTTACCATCCTATGGCCTGTCTTACTGCTTTATCAAGGTTTGTCTCTCATCCATTTCAACATATCTGCCCATAGATCCCCTCCTTCAATGGAGCTTCAATTTATGTCAAAATATTTTTGAAAGGGGTTTTACATAAGAGGCCTCCCAGAAAACATGTGGCTTCTCCTTGTATCTTACCTTTGTGTTAGTGAAACTACATTTGTTCCATTTGAACCAGTTCATCTGGCTGACTTGGGGTTCTTAACATGCAGTTTACTGGTTGCTCTGAAATCTGCAAGAAGAATATCAGAGTTACAAGTTCTTGTGATGTGTCAACCTCATCTCTTCTTTCACAGCAATAGGGTTTCTTTGAGAACTAATCCATCTTTTATGCTTAAAGTGCTATCCGAGTTAACCTTTAGCCAATCTATCCATCCTCCTGTTTTCTTGCCAAAGGCACAACTGTGTGGAAACAGACTATTTTTAAATGGTTGTCTCAGGCAATTACTTTTTGATATTCCCACCACAACAAAACTGTTTCAGGCAAGGTCAATGCTCCCTTTACCAGGGCCTTGACTTCACCTTATGTTTTTTAGAAAGGGTTGGAATATAGAGGCACCAGCTTGGTCCACTGTGCATACATTTACAAAGCACTATAAACTAGATTTCTTTTCCAGATCTAGGGCAAGCTTTGCTGCTAAGACCATTCTCTAGTGGCTCCTGGACCACCAGAGGTTCAGAGGTATTAAGAGAGACTCATCCCACCTTTAGAAATTCAATATTTAATTTAAGAAATCACACAAATTTCACTGACTGCATTGGAAGAAGTTTTCAAAGAGTTAAGCTGAACCTTTTTTTTTAATGCATACATTCTGTGTTGGAAATATGGAAGATAAATATGTTTTAATGGTGTCAGTAATAGAAATAACTTTCCATTTAGGTAGTGTCACTTTTCAGGAGCTGCATATGCAACATTGTGTGCTATTTGCATAACTTGGCAACCTGACCTAAGCATGGACCACAAGGAAACATTGTAGCAAAGTTTGTAGACACCTTTACAGCCATAACTGGATACATTTTAATATGTGCTTTCACTATAAAAATGTAACAACTTGTTCAGGCATTCCTTTGGAACATTATAATAGATTAATTAAAAGAAAGAAATAGTCCCAGTGTAACATTTTATACAATTAGGGTCTCATTATTATAGCTATGAAGTATAGCACTTGGCTCATAGGTTAGGGTTGTGAGCTGTAGTTCCTGTAGTATGTGGTTTGATTCTCTCAGCCCTTGTTTGCATACTGTGTGACCACGAGTAAGTCACTTAACCAGACACTGCTTCTGGTTTCACCCTGAAAAAGGACTGTGTATCACATAGTCCTACCTGGTTAACAAACAGAATTATTATTTTTTTTATTAGTATTATTATTATATTATGTCCCAGTTTGGAGACATTTCTGGAGGCTGGGACAGAGCGTGTATATTAAAGTAAAGGTGATTTGCCTGATTTGTATGAAATGATTGCTATGGAACATTGCCAATGGAGGCAGTGTGTGTGTGTTTGTGTGTGTGTGAGTATGTGTGTGTGTGTGTGTGTGTGTGTGTGTGTGTGTGTGTGTGTGTGTGTGTGTGTGTGTGTGTGTATATATATAGATATATATATATATATATATATATATATATATATATATATATATATATAGAGGTTTACTATCACAATGCCGACATGCACTTCAGACGGTTATGAAGTATTCGAACAACAGATGTTCGAATACTTCATATTCGGCAGGTGATGTGAGCAAACGCGTTACCATTGCGAATGGACTGTGCATTCGCAATTCTAACGCTCGCCATGTGAGGATCGCGTGCCGTGCGGTTAGGGAAATACATCCCTTTCCTCACTGTAGTGCGATCTCGGAGTTGGAATATTAAGGTAGGGGGTGTGGGTGCAGCCCTCAGTGCAGGGGCTTGCCCATAACTGTGAGTTTAGGCTAGGTAGGTAGGTAGTTCAGACGGTGGAGTGCTGTGTGTCGTGAATGTCGCGAAGCGACATTTCGACAATACACAGCTGTTTTCGACTTTAGGTTAATTCGAAATGTTCATTTCGATGTATAAATCAAAATGCAGACACTTTTTTTTCTGATTTTCGAATTTATGATAGTAAACCATATAGATATATATATATATATATATATATATATATATATATATATATATATATATATATATATAATATGGTTCCACTTGAAAATATCTAAAACCCATAACATCTAAACTATAACATCTAAAACCCAAAACATCTAAAACTCATGATATTGAATTTCATAACATCTAAAATGTGCATCATAACATTAAACACTACAAATCACATGGAAATAACATCCCCTCCAAGTGTAAAGACACCAAACAAACAAACACACTTTTTATTACGTTTCTTCAGGGGGGCAAGCCCCCCTGCACCCCCCCCCCCCGTAATTAAATATACCAACTCGAAGATTGCACTACAGTGGGAAAAAGTTAATTTCCTAACCCTACTATATCACGCACATGATAACAAATGTACACATAATGCCTATATCACTTACCTGTGTGGCCTAAAAAACACAGAGTGGCAAAATAAACACTATATAAATAGTACAAATTTCTACACTATATAAATAATAACTATAATAAAAGCTACATCATCTCATAGTGATACCACAAGATAAACAGAATAAACTAGAACATTTACACGTTTGATAATACACTATTACATATACATTTTAGATGTTATGAAATTTGGTATTATGAGTTTCAGATGTTATGAATTTTAGATGTTATCCTCTCAATGTTATGAATTTAGATGTTATGTTTTTTTGATGTTTTCAAATGGAATTATATATATATATATATATATATATATATACATATATATATATATATATATATATATATATATATATATATATTATATATATATCTATATAGGGTCTATATTAAATTCTCAAGCAGACAATGTTGAATCTGACATTGTCGACACGAGAATAGCGAAGTGCAGAACATCGAACTGAGTAAACGGAAATCTCCGTGGGGAGATTTCCATTTACTTCAATGTAGTGTGGTCTCGGAGTTGCTATATTTAAGTAGGGGTGTGGGGTGCAAGGTGAGTTGCACAGGGTGACAGAGTTTTTTTTGTTGTTGTTTTTATATTTTTTACGAACATTCAATATTTTAACAGTTTGATCACTAAAGGTCGACCTTTAGTGATTCAAGCTGTTAAATATTCGATGATCTAATATAGACCCTATATATATATATATATATATATATATATATATATATATATATATATATATATACATACACACACACACACACACACACGGATCAAGTATAAATAAGAAATAGATTACTGCAAGCATTGTTTATTTCACGTCGTACTTGTTATTATTCATCAGTCCTCAGTGCCAGTGGCTCAGTATCTTGTTCGCTCTTCATAACCTGACATCACAGATATACACAGGCAGGGCTACAAGTAAGAATTGTTGACCTTTTACACATCTTGAGTCAAGGCCTCCCTTTGGTTTGCTGGGACATTATTGGCAAAATATTAATGATTGAAGATAGAAAAAATACCAGACAGTTGAGTTTCAGACTTCATACCATTCAGAATTTTTTTTCTAATGTCAAACCTGTTATTCTCTCAACCTTGTATGTCTGTACGAGCAATACTGAAAATTGTCCCTATTTTAGGACCGTTGTCCCATTTGATTTATGGCTTTGTTCAGATTTCTTGCTGTAAGAGGTGGAGATTGTACATGGGTGCCCACAGGCAAGGGCAAAGTGATCCATTTGCACCCCTCTGGATTTTGACCACTGGCCAGGAGAACTATTTACATTTTTTTCTGTGTGGATTCTACATGTATACCCTGTCTGTTTGTGCATTTAATCATGAACTAAGGTTAACCCCAGCAACACAAAAACATGCAGTAGGTGTGTGTGTGTGTGTGTGTGTGTGTGTGTGTGTGTGTGTGTGTGTGTGTGTAAAAAAAAATCACAAATGTTTAATTTACACACACACACACACACACACACACACACACACACACACACACACACACACACACACACACACACACACACACACACACAATACAGTCTGATGCCCATCACATGTCACTATGTATAAATGGATTTTGACATGGGCCTGATGATAGCCTCTGCCCTCAACCACACCAATCCTAACACCACCCCTGCAGAGAGGTGTATCTAGAAGGTTGACAAAGGTAGTGTGGGTGGCTGATGATTGTGTTTTCATTACTTCTTTCTCATCACAATCAAATCCTGGAAGTACACAGAAGAGGTAATTGTAGCTTCTGTTGGGGACGGGGTCATTGTTTCTTTTACTCTTCTCACAGACCTCTGAGGTGTACCAAACATTTAGTATTGCTTTTGTAAGGATGGTGCTTTGCATATTAGCAACAAAGTGCAATTCATCACATTAGTCATTAATTTTTCCACTATTGTCAGTCTTACACCAGGCATATATACTGCTGATTGTCTTTTTGCAGGAAGGGGTGAGGAGTTATGTGAAGGCTGCCAGCCGAGCCAGATAGAATTTTATAGATAATTCTGTCATCTGTAAATATTAATGTAAACCACAGACTTGTTGTCTTAAATGGTAAAAATAGAGTTACATGTGGAAGTGAAAAAATATAACAACAGTACACTCTGCTGGCAGAAAGCTGACCAAGTAAAGCATGTTGTGACCCTTTGATCTAAAAGTCGGCTCCGACCGGTCTAGGTGAAGACATTCTTTCTATTGTTTTAACCAAGAGTTAAATTGCTAGATTTAAACATGCAAATGTATTTTTATTGCACTGCCTCCTGATCAGCTGCAAGATAACAAAAGGAGATGTTAAGAATGTAAATATAGTTTCTGTTAGCCTGGAAACCCAGGGAAGCATGAAGAATGATGTAATGGGAACCAGGAATGTGATTAAAAAAAAACAAAACAGAGAGAATCAGAGATTATTAAGCATTTTTTTGTCTTGACCATCCAACTCACCAGCACTGTCTTGCCCTATATGTAAGTTTATCTTAGACTTGTGTTTTCTCTTAGAAATAGCTAGAAACTAGAAAGTTTAGACTGTTTTTCTGTGATGTCAGAACTGTACTACTGAATTATTTTAAGTATTTCTCTGTGATCTCTGATCTCTTGACTAGCACTGTGTAGTAAAAAGTATTGTCGTGTATTTTTAATTATTTATTATTAAATATTTTTAAACCCTTTTAACTGTGGCTGTTTTGTGTAGAGATAATTTAAGCTCTAGAGTACATTGCATGTATATAGTGATCCTGCACCAAGTCACTTTAATAAGCCTTGAGTGTTTAGTCACACTTACCGATTGGATAATAATATTGCACAGTAATAATTGGACACCCTTTTAAGGGCATTTGAGTAGCTGATAAATATTAGTGGGTGGTGGCAGCTGGTACTACTGTATAGTCTGGGAAAGTGGCACAGCTGGAGAACCTGTGCCAGCCTTCTCCAGAAGTGTCTGTGGTTATATAAACGCTTCCCAAAGTAAGTGTGTGTGTGTGTGTGTGTGTGTGTGTGTGTGTGTGTGTGTGTGTGTGTGTGTGTGTCAGCTACTTGTGCAGGGACATGAAGCACTGGTCGGACTGAGACAGTGCTGGAGGTTTTATCTGCCCACTAGGCTGAGATCTGGACCCTATAGATGTGCCAGTGAGGAGTCTTATTAGGACCTGGAGAGAAAGGGAGCGACCAGCCCCAGACTAACTTCTGTGTGTTCTCTGTGTGCTCTTAAGGGAAACTGCACTTTACTGTGTGCATTTGTTTTCATTTCCTCCTATATGAGACGCCCGTCACTGCTGTTAGTGGTGAGGATTGAGGCTCCTTGACTGCTGGGCCAGGGCATCAGATATTAATTGTTTGGCAGTGGTGGGATATCCACACCACATATTAATTGATTGGCAAACACTAATTGGCTTGTAGTGGTGTGGGTAGAGTGAATTCATTCAGCCTAACTTATATCGTTTGGCTGCTATTACTCTTCCCTTTCAATTTAAAGAAAAAAAATAGTAGAAAAGTGCACTTTGAAACTCTTACAAGAATAATATTCAAGAACAAGGACAACATTCTGCAAACTCCATTCAGCTTTCTAGAGAATGGCTGCTTCATTGATAGTAAGACCATTGCCACTTATAGTCAAACAACGTTTTGCTGCAGAAATATTTCTGACCCATTTAAGATCACTTTAATACTGTCTATATAGCTTAGCTTACCTTTTACTGCTGTAGAATAGATGTTGTAGTCAGTGTGTGTAAAATAAATAATAAATCCACTTTCTTCGCCGCGATCTCACTCCTTCCTTCACCGCAAATGAAAAAAACGACCAAACGGTGTTTTGGCGCATGCGCATACCAGCTGAAAGACGCTGGCAAGAAAAAAAACGTGAAAGAAGTAATTTTGTGCATGCGCAGAATAGCTGAAGGACGCGGACGTGAAAACACACGGAAAAAAGTTAAATTTCAATTTAAGGGTCGCGGGCCGCATGGAAGAGCTCTGGGGGCCACGGGTTGGACACTCCTGCTCTATATGTTTGATGTTGTGTATGATTCCCAGTTAATAGTTGTGGTAATGAAAGTCACCCATGAATATCTTATATGTCTAGATGGTGAGTGTTTCCTAAGTTATGGCTTTCCTTAATCTTATAGGGGGACCTATAGCTTGTAAGGGAGTGGTATTGGATTGTACCTGTGGTAATTATAATGCTCATAGAGTAGTACTAAGCTAACTGCCCTTGAGAACCATTTTAAGCCTAGCTAATTATTCCTTGTGAGACTCAAACCCTGCACCTTGTGTTTGTAAGGCAAACACCTTAACCATTAGGCCATCCTTCCACCCACTGTGGAAAAGCTCCAAGCCTTGAGGTACATTTGTTTTTTTATGTAAATTTAGACACCTCCACATTTAGTCCCTGTGTGTGTAGTGGATGGTGTAAATGTATAGGAGGCATTATAATCTTGCACTGTCAGTAGGCTGTACACAGCTTTAAACCATATCTAAGTGACCACATATATGTTAGCATTCTCTAATGGTAGGAGAGCTTCTAGGGAATGAGGTTTTTGTTTTGACTCCTAGCATTGTGCAGTAACACCTTAAAATTTTCTTGCTCTCCATTTGCTATTTCAGAAGTACTTTCAGTTTGTCATTACCTAAAAAAGCACTATATGGGAAGGATGATTTTTTAACTAATATTTGAAAGCCTAGAAGGGTGAGATGCAATCCATCCATGCAAAACAGCATGGTCTGTTAACCATATCCTTCCATGCTGACAAATACTGCATCATCTTGGAATGACACCAGAAACTAAGCCAATTATTAAAGTCAGCCATCTTCATATTGTGGCATCATCCTCGGAGAAGGTAAAATATTACTTAATGCTATGCTCATACCAGCCTGAGGCACACATTAAGGCATTTATAGCAGGAGCAAGCTAACAACACCCCAATGTAGCAGTAGAAACGTAGTGAGAAAGGTGTGTTTTCATACACAAGAGACTGAAAGAAAATAATAGTTACTTTTCTTTGGGGAGGGAAAAACAACACATTTTTGAAAAAAATGAATTTGCTGTTTTTATTAGTTTTGTCCTGAATTCTTACAGTTAAGCCAAACTGTTTATAAATATTAGAAGAGAAGCACTGTGCTTGACATGTAAAGTTAGCCTATTACATAAAAGACTGAAACAATACTAATTTCATGAACTGTAATCATACTTTGACTTAGGAATGAGATCCATTCACGTCATGGTATTAGAAACTCAAAAGATTTGGAGAAATTAAAAGGGAGGCATCCCTGGATGTTATCAGGGCTCATTGGTGTAACATGTTTAGCTCTAGAGAGTCATTGAGGACCCGTTATTTAATAACAGTGGGGGGATAAATGGTAGAGGGTATTTCCTGGGGAGTAACTAGTCATCTTTGAGTCATATAGACTCTGTCTTCTGCTTGTACCTTATTGCTCTTGTGTAACACTTTTGAGTAAAGTTACTCTCTTATGCTCTTTAATCTTGGACTTTGGTAACTCGTTACCCAATAAAATGTTTCTGTCAAGGCTTTTCTCTCTGCACTATAAGGTTGAGAGGTATGCCTTCCATTATAACTGAAATGTCATGAAATCACAAGAAATTAATGGCTTTTATTGCATATATATTTCTATATACTAGACAGACTTTTTGTTTCTAATTAGAACTAGCCAGTACAACTTTATACTTACATAAATAAGTAAACAGACATACATATTCCACGCAAAATCATAGTTTCATTTATTTTACAAAATAAATAAGCAAGCGAACACAGGTTCCATGTGAAGTCATGGTTTTATTTATTTGTCTGGTTCAGAACTATCATATCTAGGCATAGCTGGATATTTTTGATATAATGTAACGTTACAGTGAAACAGTATAAATTGCAAATAAAAGCAAATGTGATAGTTTGTTGCAAAGAGACAATTTGCTGATGAATCACGACAATGCAAGACATAAATAATACACACTCACTAGTTAGAACACCATTGCACATAAAACTAAAAAAAATTAAAATGGAGAGATCCTTCTATACTTAACATAGCCACTCTGCTAAACAGCGTATTTATATTTATACAGTTTACATATGTGCATACATACAAGTATTGCAGGCATAAGCAATAATACTATTCTTGACTGCAAAACTGTAGTTATGGTTAGACCTCATTATCATTTCTTATATTTTTTCAGCTATCATGTTGCTTGAATTCCACTTCTGCATTTTGCCAAACTGTTTGACATTCTTTCAGAAAATGGCATAACTATTTATTCCATTTACAATTATCTGCTTCTTTCTTGCACCATGGAGCTCAGGTTGTGATTCAAAAGCATCTGTCAGCCTCCCACTTACATGGTTATCAAGCTGAAATTAATAAGTAAACAAACAAATGCAGATGAATAAAGAAATAAGGGAAACAAATTAGATTATTTAAAACTGACGTTAAGTTTAATTCATGGTACCTTGGAAAGTACAATGCACATCTATTTGTTGTTTTCATTACTTATTAAAATAAACATATGTCCCTATGTCTGGACCTTTGTCCCCCATTTTGTTGGGCTTTGGACAGATTTATTGCAGTACAAGTTTGGCAGGTATGAGTGTGTGTCCGTGGATACAATTTAAAGATTGTCCCTGTTTTGGGGCTTTTTTCCCCCCATCATGTATGCTATGGCTGTGTCCACATTTCTTGCACTAATAGGTGGAAACGTATGATTATGTAAAGTGCCATATGGCACTTTTGTATTGCTTCCCATTGAAAAGCCTGCTTTCAGTGTCCGCAGACACTGAAAGCAAGTAGAAAGTGCCGTATGGCACTTTGACAATGCAGGGGGTGTGTGACAATATCTGTTACACACCCCCTACACTGCTTCCCATTGACAAGCCTGCTTTCAGTGTCTGTGGACACTGAAAGCAGGTAGAAAGTGCTGTACGGTACTTTGACAATGCAGGGGGTGTGTGACAATACCTGTGACACACTCCCTGCATTTCTTCCCATTGACAAGCCTGCTTTCAGTGTCCACAGACACTGAAAGCAGGTAGAAAGTGCTGTATGGAACTTTCAGAGTGCAGGGAGCATATTAGATCTGCCAGCACCACTGACACATGCCCCCTGTACTCTGAAAGTGTTCGTGTCCACATAGCGATTAGCAGTAGCGTGCCTTCATTAATATGAATGGTGTGCTGCTGTTACAGCTATTTGGATACAGACACCATTCACTCCATGTAGGAATAACACTATTCCTACACTGAGTTTATTGAATCCTGGGGATAGTCTTTGTGAAGAGAAAAGCAGGGAGGAGGAAGGTAAATTAATTAGTTAATAAAATCGCCTCTGTTTGAAATGTAAAAAACAATTAGACAGCAGTTAATTGAAAAAGAAATAGTGCATAGCTTCGCCCAGTTGGAGAAATGACTATTATATTTTCTTGATAACTTGTAAGATTTAAAATATGTTTTCATTGATGATAGACAGTTTGGATACAGATGTAGCATGTAATGAAGTCCATTCAGTAGTTGACGATGTGTTAACTAAGGAATGGCAATGGTTAAAAGGATTTGGTTTTCCTTATCTGTCTGGGAGTCCCACAGACCTGCAATGGTCTCATATTGGTAATCTCAGATTGAATTGAATTAAATTAAACTGGCAATCGTTTTCATTGTGGAATTTTCAAAGCTTCTGTATATGTGGGGAGAAGAAAAAAATAAACCTTTTCCATTAGACAAACAATCCTTTGTTGTACTATCACCATCTGATCCAGTTTCTTTATTTTACACCATGGCCCTTTCCTGGTAATGTTGGATGCCATATTGGAAGGTTGTAAGTATGTAGTTATTATCTTGGTATTGTGTTAGCTAACTGATATTAATGTACTGGAAATGCATGCTGAAAAGGTAAATGTTTCCCAAGGGTTTTTCATAGTGCTGCCTGTAAAGTGTCATAACTGATTTTCTGGTAAAATTTCAGTTTGACACAAAGTAGCAAAGCTGGCACTACAAGTTCTGCAATGAATCAGTCCAACATTTAGCAACACAGTAACCATGGCAATAATTTTGAACTTAGTTTATTCAAAATCACTATGTGGCTTAGTTAGCCTTCAGCTTCTTATTGTTTATACATTATCCGGGGTAACTTGCTCTTTCTTGATGTTTATTATCTCTCGTAAATAACTGAAATGCTAAAGAGTACTGTAGTTTTAGCTGACAGTTTTTCATTGATGTGTTATACCATTTCTGAGTTTGCCCTGCAGATCCCCCCCTAAAAGTAATATTTTGACAACCTAAACTGTTTCCTACTGTTTCTTTGCCATTTTCCAGGATTTCTATTTAGATGTAGAGTGGATGAGAAGTCTAAACATTGTTCTTATAATTAGAAATGACCTGAGTGCAAATGCCAGTGTCTAAAAGTATTGCACATATGAGTGCTTTTTGCTTTTGGTAGTGCATAGAAGACTTACCTCACCCATGTCATAACTAATTTATCTCTAAAGAGACTTCATTCAGCTTAAGCAGAGGGTAAGCTGGTCATGTTTTCTGCCTTATCTTTAGACCTTCATTTAGTGGATCAGTCATCTATTTCTAACTGATTGCTGACCATCATGCATGTGTGACATCACTAATCTTATGGCTGTTTCTTTGGTTGATGAGGTGCACCTCCATACTCTGCTAATGGTGTGTGTCATTACAGTCTACACTAATGCACCTCTACCACAGAAATCAGGTTAGTGAATCAATGAATGGAGAAAACACTTTTCAAACTAGCTAGATCCTATGCGACCAAATGTATTTTTTTTGGGGGGAAGTTATATATATATATCATATGATAAAACATGGTTTCACAAATCCCAAGCAATATTTGAATAAAAAAAAATCACTATTGTATAATTGTGCAAGCAATTTACTTATCTTACTTTTAGATTAAACACTTGTTTCCTACTGGTATATGTAAAAATCATTAATGACAATAAACTATTAAAGTATATAATGAAATAACTGAACTTGCACTTCCAACTGCAATATATTTTTAACCTTTTGTGCATAGTGAATCTAATAGTTCTTTGCAGCTTGGTTCAAACAACAAGGTTAATTTTTTCACCACGATTATACTGTAACCCAAGTTCTTTGCAATTCAATGATATTTTACTGCAGAGAAGTAAAGATTTCTGTAACATTCCAGTATATGTCCCCTCTTGATTTTGCATGTATTCTTTGCCATTATATTCTACAAAGTACATGAGAAAATGCTGGATTATCAGTCCCATCCAGGGAATAATAGCAATAATAGTATAATTTTGCTGCTATTGTGTATTTTGTTCATTCAGCAAACTGCTTTATAAGGTGAAATACTTTGGTCAGTGATGAGGCATAGAGAGCACTGCCACCATTGGTGTCTTCTGCCTAGAAGCTATATTTCACTGTCTGATCTAGTCATTTTGGGTTTCTTTTAAGTTGCTTTGGCTGTTGTCAGTGAAGACTGTGTAACTCTCCTGAGTGTTGTGCATAAGTAAAAAAACAGTAAAGAAAACATTATGGGAACCTGGACATGGTCTCCACAAATGCAATTAAATTCAGTAGTAATTATTTTTAACTTATCTTGATTGACTATTCCCACTAGGTTAGAGTTTTTTTTCCAGATGTGAGAGTGGTATTTATCCAACTTGGCACAGGCATTAGACAACTTCCCCTATGGTTTTTTATAGGTGCCATGGGATATTTTACATCCACCTGATACAAGCAGCTCATGCCTTGGTTTAACATATCATCTGACCAATGGCATACTCAGGAGTGCACCCCCCCCCCCAGTGCTGCATTGCATGAAGTGGGGATAAAACCCACAGCCCTTCTATTGTGACTAAATGCACCAATTATTTTCTTCAAATTTACTTTCCATGAAATAGCTGCTTGCAATGATATATACTCAAGTTAAAAAAAATGTTCATACAAAACACAGTGGTTTCTACAGTTCCAGAGATGTCAAGACAGTCCAGGCTTTCTTCTCCAATTCGGCAGCTTCTTTTATCCTCACAGAAGCTTTCCAATAGGAACATTTACAAAAGTAAGTGGAAAAGGTTTTTAATCTGGTCCTTCAGAGAGATTTGGAGCCTTACTTTGCCCCAGTCTCAGCAGTTCTTGATTTTTTTTTTTTTGCCTCCATTTTTAACAATGGGGTGAGTTACTCTACTTTCAAAGTTCAACTAGTGGCCATTTCAGTTTTTCATTCTGGAGAGAATCAGTCTTCCCTTGCTTCCTCGAGATTATGCAAGGCCTTCGTCAAAGGTACCTTTCTACTCAAACACCCAGGTGGAGATCCTGCCACTTCTTGGGAGCTGGCTATTCTCTTACATGCTCTTAACCAGTCTCCCTTTGAACCTTCTGCTAAGATTGATCTCAACTTTCTATCCTGGAAAACAATTTTTACGGTTGCTCTTACCTCATCTCAATGATTATCTGAACTCAGAATCCTCTTTGCAAGATCTCCACACCTGGTCTTTCATAAACATAGAGTCTCTTTATACACAAACCCTTCCCTTCTATCCAAAGTTGTTTCCAAATCCAACTTAAGTCAGGACATCACTTTACTTGTGCTCTTCCCTAACTTCTCAAACAAAGGTGAATATATACTTCATCTTCTGGAGGTACATAGGCAGATGCGGTTTTATTTACACAGAACACAAAATATCAGAAAATCTGATCAGTTGTTTGCCTCTTTTTCCAAAAATAAATTCAGTAAAGCAGTTTCTAAGGTGACTCTAGCCAGATAGTTAACTGACTGTGTATCCTTTGTCTCTAAAGAAAGAGGTTTAGCTTTACCAAAGCTCCCCAAAGCATATTCCACAAGGTTAGCCTTCTAGTCAAGAGTTTTCATAGATATTTGTGCAGCTCCCACTTGGTCCGATGCTCATACCTTTATTATTCATTACAAATTAGACATACTGTCTAGAAATAAGACAGCATTTGGTTCCTCTGTACTCTGGAATATCCTTCCATGAGGACCACCCAAGGTTCATTTATTTAGGAACTCTGTTCAATCAGTTGAGGAATGAATGAAAATGACTTCAGATAAAACAGTAATGTAATCAACATAATAATGCACCAGTGTTGTCTGCTTCCATTCTACCTCAACTCCCCACCATCCAACCCCCTTCTGTCAATCCTAATGTGGCCTAACAAATTTTTTGGGAACTCATCTGTTCCTGCTTTAAGCTCCAGCCTTTCTGTATGCCTTTATCTTGTTTCCTTTTGTACTACAATGTCATATATATATTATATATACATATATCACTGTGGGGCAGCAGCAAACATGATGTAAGGTAAAACAGGACAGTGGGACATTATAGGTAAAGGGAGGAGCTCAAGAGCTGGAGCCATGAATCTGGTGAAAGCAACAGAGTTGGATACCGTATCAGATTTGAGACTAATCAGTCAAGGAAGAATAAAAATGGACAACACAGATGCATTCTTATGTTAAGTACATAACTTTTGTTTTCCAGAGAAATGGGTCCTGAAGGTGATCCATCTAGGCTACAGGTGGCAATGAGATGACCTTCCTCCTTCTCAGGAAATACCTCCTCATCCACCAGACTAGACTTCTCTATTTCCAGCTGTTTTAAACCACATGCCGTCTCAGGGTTAATAGAAGCTGTTTCTCTTTCCCAGCTGGGGAATGTTTTTTTAACTCAAGGATGTTTCTTATGCCAGAGAAAGAAAATTACTGGAGATCAGTTCTGTTTCTTTCTTAAACTAGTTTGTGATAGTGCCCAAATTCAAAATGTTATCACGTCAAAACCAGTTAAACTTCATAAGGTTCATATGTACATAAGTGTGTCCTACACAAATGACCACTAGGGCCTGTTTAAGCCTAGCCATGTATCCCAAATCTCTGACACATTTTACTACCCTTGATAAATGTAAGCAGGGGCTTGGAATATGAAACATTTACAAGCAGGGACCTGGGAGATGAGACATTTACAGATTGCCTGTGTCCATTAGGATACTGATACCCATCCAGTTGTCAAGGTATCTCTTGAATTGGGTTAAGAACTCAACTTCACCTGGATGGGAGCCTGTTCCAGAGAAGGCGTGGTCTGAGGGATACATACCTCTCTCTCCAGCAGGGCCTGTTTATATCACAAGCAATGGTTAAGTCTTTAGAATGGGTAATTCCAGTGCTGTTTGTTTTGCTGATACACAAAAGTCCACCAGTGTGGAGTCCAACAATGACTAGTCCTACATGCATTGATCTCTTCTCAATACAGCATGTTAGTTATGTCTTTTATTATTTTGGTGAAGAACCTCTTTGGATGTTCCAGTTGTTGGATGTGCCTTGTTAGGTACATACCAATGGGGGCATTGTACTCAATGACAGGTCTGATGAATGCTGAATACAGTTGAGCATTGACTTCCTTGGACTTAGATGTCATTCCTTTGTTTATAAGTTACCCAATGTAGAATGATTCTTCCTCATTTGAGTTTTAGAGTAACATTAGATTTAAAAGATGCAGACCATCACATTTCTATTCATCAGAAGTGTTTCTTAAGGTTGTGCATGTCTGGATCACATTAATAAGTTCTCTCCCTTATCTTTTGGGTTATCCAATGTTCCAAGAATGTCTAGCTCCAGTATTTTATCACTGCTGGCTACACTGTATCCACATATTTCCATATTTAGATGTCTTCCTTATCTTTGTAGAGTCTTTTTCAAAGTTTCAGGAATCTCTGTCTCTCGGGTAATAGATCATTATTTTCAAGAGAGTATTCAAAAGTCTTTTCTGATTCCTTCACACAGGATTGTGTTTCTGGAGTGCCTGTTAGATATCTCAGTACAAAGAGCTTTTCTTCCCCATAAAAATAATAGATCTATATTTAGATCTATTCTAGGCTTTTTCCACTCAGATTACATTGTTAGCTAGGGAACACCTCAGAATTTTTGGTCTCTTCAATGATACTCATATACCTCTTGCAGGATTCCACATGAGAAAGATACCATGTTATCTCAAATCTTGTTGGTCACAGAATCAAACTACTGTCTTCTCAAAATCCAGTTCTGGGAGTTGTAAAAAGAGAAAGCAGATGGTGGAGACTTCAAATTTTGCAGAATTCAGGTCTCCCGTTCTCTCCTCCTGGTCCAAAACAGTCAGTCACAACAGATGCCTCAGACTTTGCTTGGAGAGCAGTGTCAATGGAGATAAAAGTACAGGGTCTGTGGGACAAAAACAGACAGCCCAAGACATACATACATACATACATGAAAGTGATGCTAGCTGGTATAAAGGCTCTCAACTCTTTGAATTACCTGTGGGCTCCAATCCTGTTTATGTCTTTACAGACAATACCACAGTGATGCTGTGCATAAATAAGCAGTGGTGAACAAGATATCGTCCCCTTTGCAGGCTAACCATGTTAGCATTGAATACAGCTTTACACAATCTCACTCTCTAGGCATCATACATGTCATCAGAGCAAAATTGTATGTCAAACAAGCATAGTAGAAAAGCAGACTGGCATGAATGGAAGCGGAATCAAATAAAGGGACCTTCCAGGAATTAATCCATTTGTGGACAACTCCTCAGGTAGACATTTCTGACCCCTCTCTAAACAACCGACAAATTTCTGTTCCAGCACTCCATGCAAGAAGGCCTGGAAGACAGATGCCTTTTCTTTTCCAGGGACAAGAATGCTCCTGCATGCTTTTCCATCTGTTCTACAAATATCCAGAGTACTTCTGAAGATTCAGAAGAACTCTTAAAAGATCATTTGGTGACTCCTTTCTAGCACAGACAGTGCTGGTTCATGGCTTCCTCACAGAATGGATTTATTCACACAAGACAAAGGATGTTTGGGATACATCCTGACCTCAGACAACTGCAATTAATTGCATGGATGATAGGGTCTTAGTATGTTTTAGGTATCTGTCTTCTGAGGGTGTTCATCATGTACTAATGCAGGCCAGAAAGCCTGCTGCTAGAAAAGCATATATTAGCAAATGGAAAAGCTTTTCTAGTTGATGACAGCAAAATAATATGTACTCATTCAAGGCTAGTGGTTCTTTTGTTTTACAAAATTTACGAGTTACCATCCTATGGCCTGTCTTACTGCTTTATCAAGGTTTGTCTCTCATCCATTTCAACATATCTGCCCATAGATCCCCTCCTTCAATGGAGCTTCAATTTATGTCAAAATATTTTTGAAAGGGGTTTTACATAAGAGGCCTCCCAGAAAACATGTGGCTTCTCCTTGTATCTTACCTTTGTGTTAGTGAAACTACATTTGTTCCATTTGAACCAGTTCATCTGGCTGACTTGGGGTTCTTAACATGCAGTTTACTGGTTGCTCTGAAATCTGCAAGAAGAATATCAGAGTTACAAGTTCTTGTGATGTGTCAACCTCATCTCTTCTTTCACAGCAATAGGGTTTCTTTGAGAACTAATCCATCTTTTATGCTTAAAGTGCTATCCGAGTTAACCTTTAGCCAATCTATCCATCCTCCTGTTTTCTTGCCAAAGGCACAACTGTGTGGAAACAGACTATTTTTAAATGGTTGTCTCAGGCAATTACTTTTGATATTCCCACCACAACAAAACTGTTTCAGGCAAGGTCAATGCTCCCTTTACCAGGGCCTTGACTTCACCTTATGTTTTTTAGAAAGGGTTGGAATATAGAGGCACCAGCTTGGTCCACTGTGCATACATTTACAAAGCACTATAAACTAGATTTCTTTTCCAGATCTAGGGCAAGCTTTGCTGCTAAGACCATTCTCTAGTGGCTCCTGGACCACCAGAGGTTCAGAGGTATTAAGAGAGACTCATCCCACCTTTAGAAATTCAATATTTAATTTAAGAAATCACACAAATTTCACTGACTGCATTGGAAGAAGTTTTCAAAGAGTTAAGCTGAACCTTTTTTTAATGCATACATTCTGTGTTGGAAATATGGAAGATAAATATGTTTTAATGGTGTCAGTAATAGAAATAACTTTCCATTTAGGTAGTGTCACTTTTCAGGAGCTGCATATGCAACATTGTGTGCTATTTGCATAACTTGGCAACCTGACCTAAGCATGGACCACAAGGAAACATTGTAGCAAAGTTTGTAGACACCTTTACAGCCATAACTGGATACATTTTAATATGTGCTTTCACTATAAAAATGTAACAACTTGTTCAGGCATTCCTTTGGAACATTATAATAGATTAATTAAAAGAAAGAAATAGTCCCAGTGTAACATTTTATACAATTAGGGTCTCATTATTATAGCTATGAAGTATAGCACTTGGCTCATAGGTTAGGGTTGTGAGCTGTAGTTCCTGTAGTATGTGGTTTGATTCTCTCAGCCCTTGTTTGCATACTGTGTGACCACGAGTAAGTCACTTAACCAGACACTGCTTCTGGTTTCACCCCTGAAAAAGGACTGTGTATCACATAGTCCTACCTGGTTAACAAACAGAATTATTATTTTTTTTATTAGTATTATTATTATATTATGTCCCAGTTTGGAGACATTTCTGGAGGCTGGGACAGAGCGTGTATATTAAAGTAAAGGTGATTTGCCTGATTTGTATGAAATGATTGCTATGGAACATTGCCAATGGAGGCAGTGTGTGTGTGTTTGTGTGTGTGTGTATGTGTGTGTGTGTGTGTGTGTGTGTGTGTGTGTGTGTGTGTGTGTGTGTGTGTGTGTGTGTGTGTATATATATAGATATATATATATATATATATATATATATATATATATATATATATATATATAGAGGTTTACTATCACAATGCCGACATGCACTTGCACGGCTATGAAGTATTCGAACAACAGATGTTCGAATACTTCATATTTCGGCAGGTGATGTGAGCAAACGTTACCATTGCGAATGGACTGTGCATTCGCAATTCTAACGCTCATGTGAGGATCGGTGCCGTGCGGTTAGGAAATACATCCCTTTCCTCACTGTAGTGCGATCTCGGAGTTGGAATATTAAGGTAGGGGTGTGGGGTGCAGCCCCCAGAAATGCAGGGGGCTTGCCCCCTGGCATAACTGTGAGTTTAGGCTAGGTAGGTAGGTAGTTACGGACGGGTGGGAGTGCTGTGTATTGCCGTAAATGTCATGGCGACATTTTCGACAATACACAGCTGTTCGACTTTAGGTTAATTCGAAATGTTCATTTCGATGTATAAATCGAAAATGCAGACACTTTTTCTGATTTTCGAATTTATGATAGTAAACCATATATATATATATATATATATATATATATATATATATATATATATATATAATATGGTTCCACTTGAAAACATCTAAAACCCATAACATCTAAACCATAACATCTAAAACCCAAAACATCTAAAACTCTTGATATTGAATTTCATAACATCTAAAATGTGCATCATAACATTAAATATTACAAATCACATGAAAATAACATCCCCTCCACGTATAAAGACACCAAACTAACAAACACACTTTTTAATATGTTTCTGCAGGGGCCAAGCCCCCCTGCACCACCCCCCCA